>NW_026652290.1:41366043-41880897 GCF_009828535.3 Hylobates moloch | reverse complement strand
CTGTGAGACGCTGACCTTTGTAAATTTCGTCAACACATCATCCATTTTCGAAGTCATTATCTCCTCTAGCTAAATCTGTAGAATGACTGTTTTTTCTCTGAGGGAGGCTCTTAATCCTGGCTGGATTCATCATTTAGCCGATCTGCTCCATTTCACCTGGTGAGCCTTCTTCCCCTATGCCGTTTGGGCCATTCACATTATTATTTTGGTCCTTAGAGCAGTGTAAGCATCCTTCAGTTTCTTGGGTTCCAGCAGATACCCTGACATATTGGCACATTCTTAAAAGCAAGAGCTTACAGAGTTATCTTCAGTATTGTTTCTTAGTATAGCCATAAGAAAAGCCAGACCAAAAAGTGAAGAATCAAGATAGTGGGTATAACTTGAGTGCCAAACTTCTCTCTTAGGCAACCAGTAGTCACATGCTCTCTCTCTTTGGTCCTACTGATGTTAATTTTAAACACCTCCCATTCCATAATGCTTGTAAGGTTTTTCTCCACAGCAAATATTCTGTGAAATCTATTATTTTATAGAGTCACGTGTCACTTAATGAGAGGAATACGTTCTCAGAAATGCATCATTAGATGATTTTGTCATTGTGCAAATATCATACAGTGGACTTACACAAACCTAGACGGTGTAGCCTACTACACACCTCGCCTATAAAGTCTATTGTTCCTAGGCTACAAACCTGTGCAGCATGTTACTGTCCTGAATACTGTAGGCAGCTGGAACACAATGGTAGCTGTGTATCTAAACATATCTAAATATAGAAAAGGTGCTATAAAAATATGGTATAAAAGAAAAAAAATGGCATACCTGTATAGACCAACTTAACTGTGAATGGAGATTGCAGGGCTGGAAGCTGTTCTGGGCAAATCAGTGAGTAGTGAGTGAATATGAAGGCCTAGGATGTTACTGCACACTGTGATGGACTTTATAAACACTTAGACTGTACTGAGTTCATTTTTAAAATATTCTTCTTGATCTTCAATGATAAATTAACCTTAGCTTACTATAACTTTTTACTTTATAAACTTTTTGACTCTTTTGTAATAACACTTGCCTTAAAACACGAACACATTGTACAGCTGTGAAAAATATTTTCTTTATATTCTTATTCTATAAACTTTTTTCTATCAAAAAAATCTTTTTAACTTTTTTGTTAAAAACCAAGACAAACACGCACATTAGCCTAGGTCTGTCTACACAGGGTCAGGATCGTCAATATCAGTGTCTTCCATGTCCACGTCTTGTCCCAACTGAAGGTCTTCATGGGCAATAACATACACAGAGCTGTCCTCTCCTGTGATAACAGTGCCTTCTGGAATAGCTCCTGAAGGACCTGCCTGAGGCTGTTTTACAGTTTACTTTTTTTTTTTAATAAGTAGAAGAAATGCATGCTAAAATAATGATAAATAGTATAGTAATTACATAAACCAATAACATTCATTATCATTACCCAATATTAGGTGTTATATGTAATTTTATATGCCAGACTTTTATACAATGGCAATAGAGTTGTTTATACCAGCATCATCACAAAAACTTGAGTAACGTGTTTTGCTACGGTGTTTACAATGGCTAAGACAGGAATTTTTCAGTCTCGTAATCCTATGGGACCACCGTCATACATGTTGTCTATCCTTGCCCAGAACGTCCCTATGTGGCACACAACGGTATATATTTATCAGTACCTACCATCTAATCTGCAGATACCCTTGGCAAAGCAGACCATGCTGTGCTAAGATCTTGTGTACTTCCAATGTACTACACAGGTTTAGAAAGCAGATCCATTCTAACAGATATCCATGCTACATCACTTTATCACAGGCCAGATAGGGTCAAGTGACAAAAAGGATAAGATGTTGCCAAAATCTTGGCACGCTCAGGACTTTTTAATATTAGTTTTCATACTAACAGTGAAGCAGCTACATGCAATTCCCAATTAGGTCTTCACAACAATGATCTCTTCAAAACAGATTGTCACCATCAGTGAAAAACTGAACAAGAAGGGGAAAGCAAATGGCACTTTTTCTCTACGTGGTGAAAAGTCATTATAGAGGATTTGCACGGTTCCAATGCTCGCAATTCTACTTCAAGCAAGTGCTCATTCTACGTATCAACGCCTTTTTCACTGACAAATGTAATGTTGACAATTTTTTGGCTAATGGGACTAGATTTTGAATCCAATCAACACTTTTTCATATAAAGTATTTCAGAATAACAAAGCTTTCCCTCATTCATACACAGATATTGCTGTACTATAATCTATAATTACGTTTTAGAATTCAAATTATAACACTGACTAAACATCACTAATGAAACATTTGTGACCTCCTTTTTTTCGAAGTTGAATTTTTGCTTTGAATTCATATTTTGTCAGTATGTGTTAATATAATGTCATGTGCTCTTTCAGTTATCAATTAAGTTCATTCAGGTTTTCAACGTTTTAAGTGCTTTTTTTTTTTAAAAGCCAATAATTACCCTTAACCAACTGCAAATTGGAATTATTCAAAAGATTTCTCCTTTTAACTCAACTTCTTGACAGAACTCATCCTTTAGACAGCAGATGTACTTGGTTATGTATAAGACCTCAGAAGGAAACTTCTATTCCTTCACAGAAAGCTGAACTCAAAGACTGGAGCAGCTCCAATTTTATTAGTCAACATTTTAAGGACATCCTTTAATGCGGATTCAGGCTGACAGGCAAATCTTTCAGAGAGCCTATCTGTGAATAAAATAGCATATTCCCTGAATCTCAGAGTTCACAGAAGGAACTCATGATGTGAGGGGTCCTCATAGGCCTGCTCAGTATACAAACTTACAGAAAAACCTCCAAATTGTCTCATTTGTGTGTGTCCGTTTTCAACATAACTTTCTCAGCAGTTTGTTATGATGTTTCCTTCCAAGGAAAATAACGTTCTCCCAGGAAGTTCTCCTCTGAAAGTCCAATTAGTATAATTAACTAAGCAAAATGACCAATATCTGCAGGTTTATCAATCTGCAGTGAAAACTCTTGATTTTATAATCTTCTGGAATACTCTTCCATCTGTGTGTCACCTGACATGGTACCAAATCATCTGTAATATTTCTTTCCTAGTTCTGTGCTAAATAGTGTTAAAATCGCCAAGAGCCCATAAAGTGAGCCCTCCTGGAAATGGATGCAGCCTTGGGCCTCAGCTCTTCATTGCTTCCTGAGCTGCAGCAGATGCCTTTACAACCAAGCTCACAGAAGACGTCTGTCTCCTACGTTACCCTGGCAGAGGGCCAGGCCTGTTCTACACGGGCGGGTGTTTCAGCAAGGTACTGATGTTTTCTATCCTTGCCTCTTCGACAGGCAAATAATAAGACTTAGGTGAAGAGAATTCTTTAGGCACACAAATTCACATTTGATGTAATCTCATTATACTTCCTGATCTGTGATTGTAAACTTTCATTTCATAACTAGTATGTCTGTCCCACCTTTAAAAAGTTTTTCATTATGAAAGTATTTGTTAGAATTAAGTCCATTTAAATGAAAAAAACTTAGATGTGAGTCTGCATGGCCTCAGGAAAATGATGTTTTAAAATAGAGATTTTAGGTTGTCCGCACTCTTTAGCTTTTTTGTCGTTTTCTTAAGGCTTTTTTAACTGCATCAAAAATTCAGATACGAAACATACACTAAAAAATAATACATCATATCTTAATTTCCACTGAACTTGATTTAAATTCATAGTCACACAGTATGAATATCACAATCAGATATGTTCAAAAAGGTATGAACAATTGATTTTCTGAAACCATGAAGGATTACAAATGCTTTTAATAAATCAATGTAATTAAAATGTCTTTTAGAAATAAACTTATTTGGAAACAAGTAGTAATTCATTAGAAAGTTAGATGAAGAGGCCGGGTGCAGTGGCTCACGCCTGTAATCCCAGCACTTTGGGAGGCTGAGGCAGGTGGATCAGGAGGTCAGGAGATTGAGACCATCCTGGCTAACACGGTGAAACTCTGTCTCTACTAAAAAAATACAAAAAATTAGCCGGGCGTGGTGACGGGCGCCTGTAGTCCCAGCTACTCGGGAGGCTGAGGCAGGAGAATGGCGTGAACCCAGGAGACAGAGCTTGCAGTGAGCTGAGATTGCGCCACTGCATTCCAGCCTGGGTGACAGAGCAAGACTCCGTCTCAAAAAAAAAAAAAAAAGAATGTTAGATGAGGAATCAAAAATCAATCTTAGATGATAATTCAAAAGCCAATTATAAATTTAAAAATATATCACGGTGAAATTCTATCTGTACTAATCTATGCAACTTTTCTATAAATCTAAAATTATTCCAAAATAATGTTTGTTTTAAAACCAAGATAAAATAATAGAGTAAAATAAAAACAATCATGTTCTATTTAAGAATGCCAGATATAATGACAACTATGGAAAGATGATGATGATGATGATGATGACATGATGAAGATAAACAATTATGCATGCCCTCTATGTTAACAGAAAAACATTTGTGAAAAATAAAGATAAAACTCAATTTATATTGGCATAAAGGGCAGAAAACTTCAATGATGCTAAACAATTTGCATTTATGATCAGTTGACAGAGAAAGGGAAACCAAAAATAAATAAATAATAAACAATTTGCACTCAAGTCATAATAGTGCACACTGTCAATGGGAAGGTCAAGGAGGGACTGTGTGGCCAGCACAGAATGCTCACTGGGGACGGCGTGCCTAAGGTATCAGATGCCAGTTCAGTAATGGCTGTATCCAGAAGTAGACCCAGAAAGCCCACAAGTAATGTCCAGGTGCATCTTCAATGTTTGTACAGTAGTCCCCCTCATCCGAAGTGTTAAACTGCACGCTGCTCTGAGTAACATTTTGAAATCTTGCGCTGTTCCACTCCATCCCAGGCCAGACGTGAATCCTCCCTTTGTCCAGTATCTCACAAGGTCTACACTACCTGCCTGTTAGTCACTCATTAGCCACCTTGGTGATCAGATTGAAAAAATCTAGTGTATACAGGGTTTGGTACTATCCACAGTTTCAGGCATCCATGGGGAGTTGGGGGCGGGGGAGGTTCTTGGGACATATGCCCAGTGGATAAAGGGGAATGTGTATGTGCATTAATAGTTGTAAAAGCCACCAGAATATCATGGCCCTAGAAGCCCCCTCGGCGCCCACCAGCCTCCCCAGGCACCATCCAACACCAAAACCACAACCACAGCACTGGGGGGCAGAGCCCTCTGGGATTTCTGATTCATCTCTATTACTTTTTAAGATCCAACGAACACCTTTTAGGTTTCCTTGGTCTTGTTCCTGTCAACCTCAAGTCTGACCTCATAGATACCCAAATGGCGTACCCAAATGGCTTCCTTTTCCTGGTTACTAGTGCTGAAATTTGTAGAAAACATGGTCTGATGCACTAGAAACATGAAATGGTTCTTCAGATTCAGTAGCCTAAAATAACTAGTAAGGTAATGAGGGTCTGGCTCTCACACACATTCCACAGGCCAGCGGTTCTGAAGGTGTCCTCTGACCCAGGGTGTTGAAAACCAGGGCGGGGGCCCAGGAACTTGGTTTAACAGGCCCTCCAGGCGATTCTGGTGCACACTCCAGTTTGGGAGGTCCTGCCAGAGCTGTGCAGCACAGAACTTCAAACCTGTGACCTGAAACCCCAAGCCAGAAACACCTGCTGCCTCGAGCATAAGTGAACTTTAAAAAGAGAAGAGCTTCAGAGTCAAGCACAAAGCTGATACTGTGTTTAAGCAGAGCACAGTCTGATTTTGCTACTTAGACTTTCTTACCTGGAGGGATATGAAGCCTGTATAATAGTTTAATCTTCTCATTCATTTCTCCATTATACATAATATCTGCAAAAATTTTAAAGAGAGAGTGAGTTGATGCCAATGCTGAAAGTCCATTGTCAGGACACAAACTCACTGTGGAAAGAACACAATACCAGCAACCCCCAACTCTCCTGCCCCAGACACACACCATGGTAGCAATGAAAGTGTTAAAAGCAGGGCTGTTGACTATGTGAGCTCCAAGGAACTTTGTGAATGTTGTCCGTCCTCATACCTTCCAAAACATTTTAATTTTACGGACAAAAGTTAGGAACATGGCTCCCAACAAGCCACCACCACATCGTGGGTGCCAAGGAAAGCAAGGTGAACAGCCTCTTAAGTTGACAGCGTGGGCCCCTCTCCCATCCCCCTTCAGAAAGTAGATCCTGAGAGGGGCCTGCAGAGTGATATTTCAAAATCATAAGTTCATGTCAGGCCAGTCACAAAAGTGTTAAACCATGTGCATCTGCCTGCTCCAAAGATCCACTTTGTCTTCTGTTCACAGACCCACACCCCAAAGCACCTCACTGCGAAATCCCACAGAGGCATACCGAGGCAGCTCACAAATGCTTTGAACTCGATGAGCTGGTCCATGTTGTCATCCAAGAGCCTGAACATCCTTTCGGCGAGGATCTCCGTGTGGGCCCTACAGGTCCAGGGCGAGACTAGCTGAAACAGGTGTGCAAACTGCCGGGCATCTATGCGGTACTGCTCGGCATAGGGCCGGCTGGGGTCGTGGCGTGAGGCCATGGGCCTGGGCTGCTCCCAGTAACAGCTCATCATGTGTTCTCTCTTCAAACAAGAGGGGGAAAGGGAGCTCTTACCACTTATTGAACAAGCCACGTTGTTAACACAAACAAATAAAATAATAAATTACTCACAACCTCACCACTGTAACTGGATATGTAAAAGTGTTCCCTTGTTACCCTGACATCCTTACCCACACGAACATGTAATTTTGACGTTGGTTTCTTTTTTTATCAAGGTTTTTTTGTCTCTCATTGTGGTAAAATATACATAACGTAAAATGTACCAATTTATTTTTAAATGTACAGTTCAGCTAACATAGTTTTCATTATAGAAGACACACAATTTTTATTCTGATATTTTCACTTAAAATCGTACTTTTTTGACCGGGCACGGTGGCTCACGCCTGTAATCCTAGCACTTTGGGAGACCGAGGCGGGTGGATCGCCTGCGCTCAGGATTTCGTGACCAGCCTGGGCAACACGGTGAAACCCCGTTTCTACTAAAAAATACAAAAAATTAGCTGGGTGTAGCGGTGTGCACCTGTAATCCCAGCTACTCGGGAGGCTGAGACAGGACAATCGCTTGAACCCGGGAGGCCGAGATTGCAGTGAGCCGAGACCGTGCCACTGCACTCCAGCCTGGGCAACAGAGCGTTTTTTTGTTTGTTTGTTTTCCTTTTTTTGAGATGGAGTCTCGCTCGGTCACCCAGGCTGGAGTGCAGTGGCGTGATCTCAGCTCACTGCAACCTCCGCCTCCAAGGTTCAAACGATTCTCGTGCCTCAGCCTCCCAAGTAGCTGGGATTACAGGTGCCTGCCACCACACCCAGCTAATATTTTGTATTTTTAGTAGAGACGGGGTTTCACCGTGTTAGCCAGGCTGGTCTCAACTCGCCTTGGCCTCCCAAAGTGCTGGGATTATAGGCATGAGCCACCGTGACTGGCCCCAAATCATATTATTTAAAAATCAAAAAGGACTAGCCATATCTGTAGGATACAGAAGGAACTAATAACCCTGGCTACCTGTGGGGAGGGCCCCAGAGATGGAAGTGAGACTTTTTATTGCATATTTTTAATACTTTCTGAATTCTGAACCACATGAATACATTAACAATTTTTTTTAAGTTTTTTTTTTAAGGTGAGTTGAAGTCTTGGGAATAGACTGAAAACTAACAAAACCGGCCCTATCGCTGAGGACCAGGTGAGCCTCTTCAGAATGCATCATTTCCACCCATACTAAATGACTACATCATCTCTTTGGACGTCCCAATTCACAAAAGTCTGAAGTAGTTCCCAATAACTGCAGGGTTCTTGACCATTTCAATGTCCTCTGTCCACAGGATGGGACAAAAACAAGGGCAGATGCAAGCTCATATCCTCAAATAGAGACAAAAATGCCATCTATAATTTTACCGTCATATTCACCGCAGCCATGTCATTTAAATAGTCATTACAGAATCATGAAAATAATCACAAGAACTTTTAAGTGTGAAATAAAGGTCTCATAAATTTCTGTTCCTTAAAACCCAAGGCACACCATGAATTTCTATGTATATTCGTGTAGACTGTCACATCAACATCCCATAAAATGCAGAAGAAAGTGGTTGTAATGCATACGCCAAGGACAAATATTAGTTTACATAGAATCCCACAGGAAAACAAACCACTATAAAAATAGGCAAAGAATATGAACAGGTGATTCAAAAGAGTAGAGAACTAGCCAATAAACATGAACTGGCACTCAACCTCATTAATGAGAAAACAAGTTTAAATTAAAATGAAATGTAATTTTCCACTGGACTAGCAAAATTTTGAAAGATCCATGATATTAAATGCTGGGTGGGTGTGGGGTGTGGGGAAATGAGTCCTCTTAGACACCATCAGTGGGACTGCAATTTTTTTTTTTTTTTTTTTTTTTTTTGAGACAGAGTCTCACTCTTGTTGCCCAGGCTGGAGTGCAGTGGCGCGATCTTGACTCACTGCAACCTCTGCCTCCCAGGTTCAAGCAATTACCCTACCCTAGCCTCCCAAGTAGCTGGGATTACAGGTGCATGCCACCACGCCCGGCTAATTTTTATATTTTTAGTAGAGACGGGATTTCGCCATGTTGGCCAGGCTGGTCTCAAACTCCGAACCTCAAGTGATCCACCCACACTGGCCTCCCACAGTGCTGGGATTACAGACATGAGCCACCATGCCTGGCCAGAACTGTAATTTGAAAAAATTAAAAAAGCTTTAGCAGTATTGACTAAAGTTGGATATATACGTCACCCATGACCCAACAGTTCCACCTCAAGGAACCCAATTCTATAGAATCAGCAGCACTGGGGTCCAGGAAATGCACAGGTGCTCAGTGTCAAGCAGCAACAACCAGAAACAACACAAATGTCACTCAAGAGATGAATAATTAAATATATCAGAGTTTGGCCCTACAAGGAAACTGCAATCACTAAGAAAGTATGAGAAAAGATCTATAGATTCTCATCTAGAACAAAATTCATGATACATGGTCAACTGAAACAAACAAAAAAAAAACTGCAGGTATTATATATGCCATAATCTCACTTCTATGTGGGAAAGAAAAGTGAGTGTGTGTATGTATTGTAGGCATGTGTGTATTTATAGATAGATACAAGAGGGAAAATTCCAGAAAGATATGCACATTGTTAACCATAATTATCTGTACAGGGAGGGTAATAGGGGCACGACAGGCCCTTTTTTTTTTTTTTTAATTTTTATTTATTTATTTTGAGATGGAGTTTCACTGTGTCACCAGGGCTGGAATGCAGTGGCTGTGATCTTGGCTCATTGCAACCTCCATCTCCCAAGTTCAAGCAATTCTCCCGCCTCAGCCACCCGCGTAGCTGGGATTACAGGAGTGCATCACCACGCCCAGCTAATTTTTGTATTTTTAGTAGAGACAGGTTTTCACGATGTTGGCCAAGCTGGTCTCAAACTACTGACCTCAAGTGATTCGGCCTCCCAAAGTGCTGGGATTACAGGCGTGAGCCACTGCGCCCAGCTACTTTCCTTTCTTGCTTAGAAGCTTTGTTTTTCTTTTTTCAATGGTAAGAGTAGGTATAATTTTATTTAGCTTTGTGTCTTTCAATTCAACTTTGAAAATAAGTCTTACGCAGAACATGAAAGGAAGCAAAATAACACTGAAGAGATCAAATGCTCTCTAGAGCACAATAACCCAGCAACACTGGGTGAATTTCACTGCTTAGCAGTAGGAACGCATTTGTGGAATACACAAGGCGCCATTTCAGGCCCTGATGCTTCCAGGAGTAGCTTACGCACCAAGTCTGTATTTATGCTGTTCACATCCTACTTGCAGAGATAAAGTAATGAAGCTGTTCTCTATTTGAGAGAAAAGGAGATATCAGAGACCTGAATTTATGTGATTTAAAGAATGGCTTTAAACTAACAATAAAAATAAATTTCCTCAAGTACCAACCAACACTGTTGGTCCTTCACGGGAAGTATAAAAACAGGAAACAAGCATGGTTGGCTTTGAAGGCCTTCTTTAATCTTTCCTATGAAACATGAACGATGTGGCTGGTACTTAACAAAATTTGTTTTTATTGTGAATTTAAAGCATCCTTTAAATTACATAAATTCCGACATGCGATGGTTCCTACTCTCTCAACCTGAGAACAATTAGCCCTAAATAAATCAAAGTCTTTTTTTTTTTTCTTTTTTTTTCTTTTGAGACGGAGTCTTGCTCTGTCGCCCAGGCTGGAGTGCAGTGGCGCAATCTCGGCTCACTGCAAGCTCCGCCTCCCGGGTTGACGCCATTCTCCTGCCTCAGCCTCTCCGAGAAGCTGGGACTACAAGCGCCTGCCACCACACCCGGCTAATTTTTTGTATTTTTAGTAGAGACGGGGTTTCACCGTGGTCTCGATCTCCTGACCTCGTGATCCGCCCGCCTCGGCCTCCCAAAGTGCTGGGATTACAAGCGTGAGCCACCGCGCCTGGACTAATCAAAGTCTTTTTAAGGTAAAAAACACAAGCTAAAACTCACATATTTGTTTGCCTACTTTTATGTTCCTAGTATTCCCTGTTTGGCTTCCTTGAAAGCCAAAATGAGGCTAGGGGGTTGGGATACCAAGTAACCTTTGACTTCATATTTTGCCTTCACACAACAAAGGAAACAGTAAAACTTGCAAACATGCTGTGTACGGGAGAAAGTGGCCTGCTAATTCTCACCACACATCCTGCTCATTAGGAATGAGGAGTGAGGAACCTACTAACTAACCCAACAACCCTGCAGTCAGTGACTGCAGGGAAAGGCCTGCTCCATGGCTTCCAAAGCCCTGGACTGTGCTGTCATTTCAATCGTGCTGGGAACCCGGGCTCAGGAGGGAAAGAGGCTCGGAGCCCCCACCAAGACGAGCTGGGGCAGCCGCACTCCCTTCCCTGCCAGGCTTGCTTTCTGCAACTGCGCTTCCTCCCCTTCTCTGCCAGGGTAGCAAGAGTCCACCAATGTGCCTGCCTCTCTTCCTCATTTCCATTCACTGTTTTCAGCAAGAAAACTCTAGTAACGTGCCTGAAGATGTTCTTTGCAGGATGATTCCAGGTAAATATCCAAATATTAAAAATCTCGTTAACTATACTAAGTATTAGCTATATGACAGATCATAGAGTTATTAAAAATAATTAAGACTATACGGCAACATGGAATAACGTTAAGGAAAAATAGAATATGAACTTGCATGCATACCTGCCACACAAATAGGAAAATATGCATGCATGTACTGTGGGGCGGGATCACAGTTAATTAAAAAGTATGCCAGGTGATGATTTCATTAAGGGCCGCCGGAGGACCCAGAGCCTGCACTCACTAGAGCAGCGGTGAGCAGAGTAGATCACAGCACTGAAGCCCTCCCAGCAGAGTACAGCAGCTTCAGTGTGAGGCTAGGCCTGCTGGACTGCCCAAAGAGCACCCCGGCTCCCTCCTCCCATGTTCCAGGGCGGAGGGTGGGGAGAGAGGTTTCTGGGTAGAAGCAGGTAGACAGGCTAAGACAGCTTCAAGGGGGGCAGCTCCAGCCTCTGCTCTGCAGAGCCCTGCAGGCAGCTGCATGTTGTCCCCTGGGCAGGCTGGGCACTGGGGCTCGGGCCAGCTCAGGGCCTGGAACCCCTCATCCTCCCAGAGCTGCGTACCTTGAATAAGTCATAGAGCTCCTCTAGGTCTTCAGGAACAATTGAGACTTCCGGGATAACAACTCGAAGCTTGAGAAAGAATAAACAGCAATGGTGTAAAATCTAGGCCTGCACCCCCGGGGGTCAGGGCAGGAGGGGATTCTTCCTCCTGAAGGGGACGCAAAGGGCCCGTGCACCTGCTTCCCTCCCACAAAGGCTCTTTTCTGACATAAACATCACTGCCAGGTATCTTTCCCAGGCGTTTCATCCTTAGCCTCTTTCCAGTTCACACATCAGTACCTAAGGACAAACCTACCGGGCTCTAATGGATGCCAGGAAACTAGCAGAGAAACAGCACGAGCAGGAAGAGCCTTCTGAGCGCCAGCTAATGCCCCTGCGGGCCCCCTGTGCTAGGCATTATAGACCCCAACCTCATTTAACTGTGCGGCAGGCACTGTTATTCCCATTTTCCACGGGAGAAACAGGCTCACAGTGTTGAGTACTCACCACCTGGCTCCAAAGCTCACATTGTTTCTAAACTACTTCACCCTTATTAAGTTGTTAATGTAATCCAAAAAATATATATAAATTTTTCAAAGCTGGCATTCTTATGACATGACCAAAAAGGACGCGCACTCCCAGGTTGGCTCCCCAATACCGTGATCAGCGGGGTGAGGCGTCCGCTACCCACCACGTTCTGCTTTGTGGTGTCCTCATGGCCTTGGAGGACCCTGATCCTGTGCTTGTAACGCAGGTGCTCGATCTGCTCCACAGACTGGTCTCCAAATTTCTGCAGGGAAACAAGGGACCACTTGCTCAGTCCCCTGCTCATCCAAAGTGTGGAAACAGGAAGTGGCCCAGGAACCTCCCTCCACATCCATCCCCCAGTCACAATTCCCGGGGGGTTAGGGGCTGCAACGGGGCATGGGGCGGGGGTTCCCGTTACCTCATAGGAATCCCGGATCAGGTCTGAAATGTCAGTCACAGGGTAGGGCTCCTGGTCGTCGGAGAAAAAGGCATGGTGGCTGCCAACTGGGGGCCCTGGGCTGTCCTCATTCTTAATGTGATCTAGAAACCTGAACATACCGCCCTGTCAACGCCCAAGTCCATCCTCATTCAGGTACTACACAACACGGACTGCCTTCACAGTGTCAGACATGCCAGGGCACTTCCAAACACCAACACCTTTCGGAAGGAGGGCAAGGCTGCAGCTGCTCCGGCTCATTTTAGAGAAGTGAGAGGCAGTCATGAAGCCTGGCTTGTGGATCGGGCTCCACAGGTGGCTTTCCAGGCCTGAAACTCTCCAGTGAAGTAAGCCCAACACTCTGCGCATACATGTAAGGTTAAGCTTACATCATGCTCTGAAAGAGAACCCCCTCTTTCAATGTCATCTGACTTGCCCTCAGCTCCTAGAAAGCCCAGCTGTGGCGCTCAACCTAGTGGGCCTTTTCCCTCACTGCTGTTCACTAGCCTTACGCAGAAAACATCTGCAACCTCTAGCTGGCTGCCTGACGCCCATGATGCCTGGTGTCCACCAAGCCCTGTTCAAGGCCACTGTGAGTCCATCTAAATGCAAGACATTTAATCTTAAAGAAAAGCATTTATGGCCCTCTCTTCCTGGACTTTCTCACTGTGGAAGGGGGTGAGGGACAATGGCACCCTTCACCCCATGCCTGGGACAGTGCCACATGGCAAACTGGCTTGGGGAGGCCACAGAATGTCAAGAGGCAGAGTCAAACAGAAAACTTGCACAGGGGCCAGGCGGTGGCTCACACCTGTAATCCCAGCACTCTGGGAGGCCGAGGCAGGTGAATCACTTGAGGCCAGCAGTTCGAGACCGGCCTAGCCAACATGGTGAAACCCCGTCTCTACTAACGTGGGCGGCAAGCCACCCAGGCGCCGAGGCAAGAGACCGAGGACACGAGCTGTTCCAGTATAATAAAATATAAAACAAAAATAGTTATACCAGATAGATCTTAGATATGATTATATATAAGTATCATTAATCATTAGTTGGTAGCAATTACTCTTTATTCCAATACTATAATAATCCCCGCTCTATAATCATAACCTAGGAAAAACCAGGCCATATAGAGATAGGAGTTGAGGGGACATAGTGAGGTGTGACCAGAAGACAAGAGTGCGAGCCTTCTGTTATGCCCAGACAGGGCCACCAGAGGGCTCCTTGGTCTAGCGGTGACGCCAGCGTCTGGGAAGACGCCCGTTGCCAGGCGGACCATGGTCTAGCGGTAGTGAGAAGTGTCAAGGAACAACACCCGCTACTTAGCAGACCGGGAAAGGGAGTCTCCTTTTCCCCGGGGGAGTTTAGAAAAGACTCTGCTCCTCCACCTCTTGTGGAGGGCCTGACATCATTCAGGCTTGCCTGCAGTTATCCGGAGGCCTAACCGTCTCCCTGTGATGCTGTGCTTCAGTGGTCACGCTCCTAGTCCACCTTCATGTTCCATCCTGTACACCTGGCTCTGCCTTCTAGATAGCAGTAGTAAATTAGTGAAAGTACTAATAGTCTCTGATATGCAGAAACAATGGCATAAGCTGTCTTTCTCTCTGTCTCCTCTCCCTCTCTGCCTCGGCTGCCAGGCAGGGAGGGCCCCCTGTCCAGTGGACACGTGACCCAAGTGACCTTTCCTATCATTGGAGATGACTCACACTCTTTACCCTGCCCCTTTTGCTTTTTATCCAATAAATAACAGCGCAGCCAGACATTTGGGGTCACTACCGGTCTCCGCGCATTGGTGGTAGTGGTCCCCCAGGCCCAGCTGCCTTTTCTTTTATCTCTTTGTCTTGTGTCTTTATTTCTACACTCTCTCATCACTGCACACAGGGAGAAGCCCACCGACCCTGTGGGGCTGGTCCCTACATACTAAAAATACAAAAATTAGCCGAGCATGGTGATGGGTTCCTGTAGTCCCAGCTACTCGGGAGACTGAGGCAGGAGAATCGTTTGAAGGTGGAAGGCGGAGGTTGTAGTGAGCAGATTGTGCCACTGCACTCCAGCCTGGGCGACAGAGTGAGACTCTGTCTCAATAAAAAAAAAAAAAAAAAAACTTCCCCACCGATGGCCCTGCTGGGCACGTGCTGCTGCCTCCTCCATCTCTGGTTGGCCACAGAGGCACAGCGGGGCCCACCTGCTGAGGATCATCAAGGCCTGGCCATCATCCTTGCTGCTGCACAGGTCCTCAGCATTGGCCTCAAGTACAGCCAGTCCCAGCTGGAAGATGGCTTTGATGCCATCATAGAAGAAGCAATCTACCACATTCACCGCACTCTCTAGAGGCATGATGCTGAGGAACAGGGTCAGGAACCACGAGAGAGAGACGGATGCCAGGGCTGAGAGGTCGTTCATGTGCTCCGCCAGCTCTGGGAGGTGACCCTTGATGAGCTCCTCGAAGACAGACTGGTCCACTTGCGCCCCTAGAAAACAAAGGCCACAGGGCTCTAGCTGGCATGGGACTCACTCTCAAAGGTCAGTCTGAAATTAAAATCACTCTGAGGTAACCAGAACAAAGAGATGGAATTTGAGTCCAGAAAAGTGTCCATGCTTAGTTCACCGACTCTGACATTTTGACCAAGGTAATTCAATGGGTAAAAGATAGCCTTTTTAAAAAAAAATACTGCTTGATCAGCTGGAAACTGGCATGGGGGAAATAAAAAAGGAACACTAGCCCCTACCTCACACCATACAGAAAAATATATCTGAAATAGACCATAGACCTACATATAAAAATTAATACTGTCAAATTTTTAGAAGAGATTTAAGAAAAATACATTTCTTAGGACATAAAAAGTACTAAACATAGAAAAAATTGTAAACTGGACTTCATCAAAATTAAAACTGCCGTTCTCTAAAAGACACCATTAATAAAATGAAAATGCAAGCTTCAAACTTGGAGAAAATATTTGCAATCCATATGCCTGACAGAGATCTTATATTCAAAAGAAAGAACTCTTGCAACTTAGTAAGAAGGTAACAACCAACCTTTTTTAAAGAGGCTAAAGATTTAAACACTCAGAAGAGTCAATAAACAAATGGTCAGTAAGCAAAGAGACATCATTAATCATCAGAGAAATGCAAATTAAAAGCACCATAATTATACCACTTTTTACCCACTAGATGCCTAAAATTAAAAAGATGAACAATACCAAGTGTTAGCAAGGATGTGGAGCAAGCTGAATTCTCCTACAATGCTGATATGAGACAAATGAACATGTTACATCCACTCTGGAACACTGTGAGTTTCTTATTAAGTCATACATCTAACCTATGATCCCGCAATTCTTCTCCTAGGTAAATACCCAAGAAAAATGACAGTATAGATTCATAAAAAGACTTATATGACTGCTCACTGCTACTTTATTTATCATACTCCAAGACTGGAAACAACTCAAATGCACATCAGCAGGTGACTGGACAAGCACACCAGTGAAATCCTACTCAGCAACAAAGAGGAACAAGCTCTACAAATGCATCAACAACGTGGCTGCCTCTTACAGATGCCCTGCTGTGTGATGGAAGCCAGACATAGAAGACCCCGTCCTCCATGATTACATTTATACAAGGTTCAAGAGTAGGCCAAATTAATCCATGGTGATAGAACTCAGTACCAGGTGTTGCCTATGGCAGGAAGGGGGCAGAAGAGAACTTGCTGAGGTGATGCATGTGTTCCAATGGTCCCCTCCTGTCTTGGGGCAGTGTCCCCACAGGCACGTGCACTCTCACAGAGGGTCTAGCTGGCACTGTCGCATATGAGCTGTCACACAGCAACAATCATCAACAGTGGCTTTGACAGCATGTCTCTCAATGACGCCGAGGTTTTAATTACTCCTTCCTACTCTGTTCCTTACACCGCTTCCCACAACACAAAGTAAAAACAGAAGCAAGCCAGCTAGCCACTCAGGCACATGGAGGAGCCGGTGTGCACGGCCGAAGGCTCAGGGAAGGGCACACTTGGGCCAGAAGGCACAGAGCCATCACCGCCTTCCCAGCTGACCACACCACCCTCCTGCCCCTCCTTATTCCTAGGGGCCACCCTTCAGTTCTTAGGACACAGTCTTCAAAGGCACCTTCTTCCCGCCTTGCTCCTACATCCACTCAGTTGCTAAATTCTGTCTGAAGTTGGTTCTGTTCCCAGGGCTGCCACCCTAATTTTAGGCCAGCTCCATCTCTCATCTGAATTACTAAGAAGAGTCCCTAAGAGTATCACCAGCCCAAAACCATTTTTGTATTGTTTACTAGGAGGTTGCTGGACCACAGTGACAGCATACATTTAAATCTCAACCACATGAAAGTCAGATACCCAGTGCAGGAGTTTTGCAAGGCCACAGGTTACCCAGAGTCCAGACAGCACCCAACGAGCTTTCTTAAGATGTCCTTATGGAAATGGGGGACTTTTCCAAGTCTGCCCTTTAACTGACCACATGGGCCTTGAGGGTCTCTAATTCCATCCCACCTACCTCCTCTCTCTAGGGGAACCGAGGGCCTCCTGTCTGAACAAGCTCCCTGAGCTATCGAGAGGCATCCCCCCAAGCCCCCCCCTCCCTTTCCAGGCCATGGCATCCGTGTAAAACCACCCTGGTTTTCACTTTCTGACTTGTTTCTTGGGCCTTGGATCTTTCTTCCCTTCTTGTAAGTTCAACTGTCCATCTAAAGTCATGTGTTTGTTTTAATCCAGACTCTGTAGGTCTTTGTAGCAGGAATGTGTTCGAGTTTCTTTACTCCACTACATTGTCAGAACTGTGCAGAGAATTTCCCGAGTTAGTTCTGCAAATTCAGGAGTCAAACTGTGTTTGCAAACAGACTAGCTGAGTGGTACTGAGAGATTTTATAAACAGGACTGATGAGAAACATCCTGCCCAGGCTCTGTCACTCTTCCCCAGATACACAGGAGGAGGAAGGGGGTCTGTTTACCGATCACACGGTGGTTGAAGTAATCGGGCAGCATCCGCTCACACACAGCAACCAGCAGCCAGAAGGCTTCCTCCTCCTTGGCGTACAGCAGCAGCACGGAGGTCAGGATGTTCATGGACTGCTCGGGGGTCAAGGAGGGCAGTTACTGACCGGCCCATGTGATGCCACAGAGATGTTACAAGCATCCAAGCCCAAACAACCCACAAAAGTAAAGATTTCATAGGTGAGAGATCCAGCGTACACCAACCACACTGACACTGTGCAGTGGAATGACCGTGATAGCAACACGGTCCTCACAGGACACGCCCAGCTGAGCCATTGGCCACCACTCAGCTCCGGTCCCCATCTAGCAATGTGAAATTTAGCTGTGGTGCAAGTCTTAGGGTTGGTTTAAATCCAGCTATTCTCTGTTCAGGCAGACGCACACACGCACACACATGCACACACACATAACTTAATTCGCTCACTGACTATGCTTCTTCACAGGAAACAAAGTTTGAAATCTTAAATTTTTAAATGTCAGGCGCTTCACTAATCCCGGCTTGTGCTGGGTTTCGCTGCTGCTTTAATGGACTGATTTTCCTTTTGTGCCTGCTGACCACACCCTCAGCTCGGGAAAGCTCAGCAGACATCTCACCTCCACTTATGTGTCCTAAAGGAAGGGGATTGGCCCTGATCATCATCTTCCTCCCCAAACAGCGCTGCCATTTTAAATAATTCCTGTAATTTCTGTAGAGGTCTAGAAATTCTATTAATGCCCTCCTATGTCTGAGCTCAAGAGGGGCGTTGAAGACTGAATCTGCCCTGCCACCAACAACCACTACACATGCACGTTTCTCTTTTCAGGCACTCGGTAAATTTTTTTTTTTTTTGAGACACAGTCTCGCTCTGTTGCTAGGCTGGAGTGCAGTGGCACGATCTTGGCTCACTGCAACCTCCGACTCCCTGGTTCAAGTGATTCTCCTGCCTCAGCCTCCTGAGTAGCTGGGATTACAGGCACGTGCCACCATGCCCAGCTAATTTTTGTATTTTTAGTAGACAGGGTTTCAACATGTTGGCCAGGATGGTCTCGATCTCCTGACCTCATGATCCGTTGATTATAAGAAGATGAGTCCCTTTGGCCCTCATTTGATACTTTCTTTCTGGAAAGGGACCAAGTACAGCGCCTTCACATGACAACACTCAGGACCAGATGACTGGGAATGGAAATGAAACCCTGGGAAGGACAAGGTGAGACACCAACTAAAGACTCTCTGCACCCCAGAGCACACCCCTTTCACCTGGCAGTATCCAATCTTGGGGTTCCGGTGGGCATAGGCCGTCAAGACTCTCCTCAAAGCAGCGATTCCTGTTTCGTTCTGGAAGGCAGGGTGCTCTGGCAGGGAGCGGTGCAGGTCTCGTTCTATCTCCTCGGTTACGAGGCAGCATTTCCCCAGGGACTCCTCCACCAGATTCCCGTAGTAACCAGGGTGTGAGGCGAGATCTGTCACTGCATCTGAGTTTTAAAAGCAATGTTTCAAGGGGGAATGATTACTAGGATGGTGTCATGATGAAGAGGACGCTGGTCCCATCAGGGGACCCCAGTGGGGTCTCGTTACTTACTGAGGGATATTGGCTGGGCGTGGTGGCTCATGCCTGTAATCCCAGCACTTTGGGAGGCTGAGGCGGGTGGATCACTTGAGATCAGGAGTTCGAGACCAGCCTGGCCAACATGGTGAAACCCCGTCTCTACTAAAAATACAAAAATTAGCCAGGCATGGTGGCAGGTGCCTGTAATCCTAGCTACTCAGAAGGCTGAGGCACGAGAATCCCTTGAGCCCAGGAGGCAGAGGTTGCAGTGGGCTGAGATCACACCACTGCACTCCAGCCTGGGCGACAGAGTAAGGACTTCATTTCTGCCATGTAGCCTAGTCCAAAAAACAGAAACAAAAGAAATAGTATGGCTTTTCTAAGAATAATCTTATAGAGCGAAGGGGAGAAAACTCATAATAGAAATAACTGTTATTAATATGCTTTTAACACATTGTATTCCCTAGCAAGCGTACACATACATACACGCAAATTTCATGCATTAATTCAACAAGAAATGAGACTGAGCACCAATGTGTGAGGCACACGAGGGGGCGCAGCTATGATGAAGCGAAGGGGCCAGCAGCATGGCGCCCACATGCAACTCTGAAGTCAGGTCTGAAATGCCCAAACTGCAGCAGAGGGACCCAGCCCAGAAAACTCCTGCACCAGCCACCCACAGCCAGAGCTACGGCCCAGGCCTCAGCAGGCGGGCAAGATGGAGGGATGAATGCGTCCCTTATGAAAAGTGTGTGCATGTGCATGTGTGTGACGTGTGTCTGTGCAGGCATGTGTGTGTGCGCGTGTATTGTGCATATGCGTTAGAGAGACCTAGAGGAATGCAGACCTTGGGCAGTGACAGGCCTCACCATCAGGTGGTGGGATTCTGAGGAAGGTCACTGTCTTGGCTCGCTCCTCCATGCCTTTATTTTTCAACTACGAATGTATGTTGTTATTTTTATATACAAAAATACAGAAAACATTTTTCACTTTTAAAAGGAGGTGTTTCAATGCTGCGCCTCTGGAAGTTAGCTGCAGAAGCCAGGAGGCAGGAAGGAGACGAGGGGCGCAGTGGTGCAGGCAGCATCAGTGACCACCGACCACACCCAACACAGTGAGTGTGTCAGGAAGCATGAGGGCTGTGTCTGGGCATCTCGGGCAGGAAGTTGGGGGCTGGGGGGAGACAGGGAAGAAGAAAGTGAGGGACAAAGTTGGGGGGTAGATAAGGAACCAGCAAGAGGCTGATGGTGAAGTAGGACAAGAGATGCTTCCAGTCCCAGGAAGAGTAACGGAGCAGGGCACAGGTACCCAGCCCAGCCTCCAGGCGCCTCCCTGCTGACAAGAGCGCCATGGGGTCATCTGGGGAAGGGACCCTCTCACCTGGCCTCCCACAGCACCCTGAGGAGCAGCAAAGGCACACTCCAATGGCAGGGCCTTCCCTTCCTACCCTCGGGCCCAAGCTCCTTTGCCCCAAGGAGCAAGTTGCTCACAGTTGATATGGAGGGACAGACAAATGCCTACCCTGGGGAAGTTTGGTCCCAGGCTCAGCCGATCCATCATTAAATGTCCTGATGAGGGTTCCCAGGCGTTCCCCAATAGGCGCAGGGAGAGGCCCCAGGGCTCTGAAGCTAAAAGAGGCTCTCCCTGAATGGGTCCAGCAGAAAAGAGGAAACGGAACAGAAGAGAAACCTGCACTTTTGTCTCTGGTGCCCGCCATGTGTCTTCACTGGAGGAGGGTCCCATGGCAGTCACACTCTGAGGGATGTGTTTCAGCAGCCCAGCCAGCTGACAATGGATGAGGACTTTTTGTTTCATCTACTTCAGAGTTCACACACTATAGATACTTCACTTCCAGGGGGTTCTGAATAGAATTCTCAGCACTACGTAGAGCCTCGTGAAGGCATTTTTAAAAGAGTGGCCGTTACTGTGCCCAGACCTCGCATTTACCCAGTTGGACGCCACAGCCCAGAGGCCCAGGCAGCCTAACTCAGGTCCCACAGCTGACACAACAGGGGGTGGAAGTCCTCAGCTGGGAAATCACAGGAATGACCCAAAGACAGAACCATTTCATCTGCACATAAACACACGTGCTGCTTGGGTCCAGGCTATTCCTGTGTCCATGACAAAAAGAACAATTAGCTTAGAGACACCAAGAGCACTTACCTGAGAAGAGAAGCCAGAGTTTCCCACGCAAAGATTCAGGGATGCCCATGGCTACGAGCTTCCGAATCTTCTCTGTGCGAAACATACACACGGTTCTGCCGTATTCCACAAAGTGGTCATTCCACAGGCTTATTTTTATCTGTTCTCTGGACTGTAAATGGAAATATTCTTAATGTACAAAGGAGTCCGTCCTCACCGCCCCCCACCCACCGATGAACCACTGGTGATGGAGGAAGTACTACCTCTGCTCTCCGAGGGGCCAACAGCAACGGGCAAGGATGCCTGTATTCAAGCCACAAATATTTCTGAACCTCTACCAGGGGCGCAGAGGACGCAAAGATGAATAACACAGAGTAAGGCCCTGCAGGAGCTCAGAGCCCAGTGGGAGCATTTATACAAATAAAATACAATTTCCTTAGCAAGGCTGATAACAAGGGTATGTGAATCCAAGTATTAAAGTAGCCCAAATCAGATGGGAGGAAGGGGTGGGTAAGGGGGACGCTGGGGGAAGCTTTCTCTGGATGTTGCATCTGCCAAAAAGACACTGGTCAGCTCAGAGGGCAAAGGGGAGTACAGGGGCATCACAATTTCCCCTGAGCTTCCTGACAGCCAGAGGGAAAACTGAAACCTGAAAAAAACTGCATTGTTCTCATTAACATAAATGAGAAAGATACCATTTCTCTAGGCAACTGAAAATACTTGAAATTACCCCTAGGTGGCAGGAATGTTTAGTGCCTTTTAAACAAGGTATTTACATTTGCTTTTAATTATCTGTATTCTCCAGTGATGGCAGAAATAAATACATATACTTAACATTCTCATACATTTTGTCAACAAAAGTTAATTAAGGATCCGGGTGTCAAGCTATGAGAAGGCTCAGTTTTGGATAAATAAAACCAACAACAGATTTTACAGGAGCCATTAAAGCGACCAAAAATAAGCTCAGGGTAACAGGTTCACAGCCACTGCCCAGTGCTCGTGGTCCAACGCAGCACCCTGCCTGCCATAGCCCCATTTCAAAGCACAACTTCCAGTATCGTTACCAGACTATACATGACATTTCCCTTAAGTTCTCCCTACAAAGAGGAAATCTGTAAGTAAATATAGCAAAAAATATTTCCAGTTTAGTAAAACTAGAAGACTGGTGACCCCTTCTCCCAGAAGACAAAAAAAAAAGGAAAGCTATAATGAGGGACACACAGACAGCACTGACTGGAAGGAGAGGGACCCATTCTGCACCTGGAGACCCCCAAGGAGCAGCGTGGCCAGCTCCCCAGGCCCCACAGCTGAGAGCTGCGCAAGGGTTACAGAAGGGTGGTGGGAGAGCAGCCCCTCAGTCCTCTGACCACCTCAGTGGACCCCTCTCACTTTTCACCCATGAGAACAAGAGGGAGGAGGAGCGCTAGCTTCTTAAGGTCAGGTGCCGAGTTCCATGGTGACTCAGACAGCTGGGCAATCCCCCCCAAGCCCACGGCTCAGCTTTGTGGTCCAGCTTGGGCACCAGGGGTCACCCACCATTTGGGAGTCAGGGCTCTGGCTGCCTGACTGCTGGAAGGCAGTGACCAGGGCATCGGGGTGCAGCAGCGGGCTCTTCTCTTTCTCACTCTCCTCGCTATTTTGAGAAGACACCATTTCAAGATCCCCAAACCTGTGGTCACTGCACATGCTTGTTGAATGAAACACGGGTGAAACCTGCACAGCAAGAGAGACAGAGAGACAGAGAGAGAGAAGAGAGGAGAAAATCGTGGCTTTAGTCCAGGGGACAGTCTTTGTTTTGCCTTTGGATGCATGGGCATAGCAGGCTTCAATGACTCAGGGGGAAGACAGACTGACGCCAGACCAGACAGGGTTCTAGGAAGACACAGTCCCACTGCATGCTCTGGGGGAGGCTGTCCCGGTCCCCAGAACCTGGGTCCGTATCTGGGTCCATACGCAGTTCCTCATGGGCAGCCCCAGCCTCCCCTCAGCTTATGGACAGGAAGATGGCCACCCTGAGAAAGTAGCCCTGGGGTTGAGAGAGGCTGCAACTCCTTTTCTCCCCATCACTACTTTGGGTGAAAAGAGGTTGAGAAAGAGAAGAGACATGAAAAAAGGAGACCAGGCCCCAGCCACCCCGGGGCCACCTCTGCAGCTGCCCAACCTCAGGGCCGACGAAGCTCCTCTTTTAGCAGGTTACACATGCCTGCAATCAGGCCATCCTCGAACCTCAGGAGCAGGGATAGCAACCCTTCTCACCTGTGAGGGGTGTCCCCGTCACCCCCTCCAAGCTGTGGGGCAATTCCCCACACCCTCTCAGGACAGCTGGCACATCAGAAATGACAGCAGACCACACACAGGCCCCATATTCTTCTCATCCCCACATGGCTCTCCTCATGTATACTGCTCTTTGGAGACCACGGCCTGAGACATGAAGAAGGGGATCATCAGGGTCTGGAGGGACCATACCATGTCATCATCCACAGAGGTGTCGTAGTGCACGGGGTGGTTGGCGTGGACCTGCTTCAACCTCGCAAGCAGCGCCTCCACCAGGCTGTCTCGGTCCCGGAGCTCGATGAACTGGAAGGCCACCTTGCTTCTGATGCTGATGATGATGGGATGTGGCAGCAGGCTCGTGTCCTCCATCTTCTCGATGCTCACCACCTGCACGAGAGGCAACACGCAGGGACAGAAGGGAGGGAGGAAGGTAGGCATGTTATTACATATGCAGAAGATGTCCCGAAACAGAGGGCAAGGCACAATTACTGCAGAAAGGAGATGATGCAACGTCAAGAAAGTGGCACTGCTCACCACCGCCACAAGGGGAGGCTGTGCAAGGCTGCATCAAGGGGCGACTGGATAGCAAAGTGTGGTCTATCCATACATCAGAGTATGACCCAGCCTTGAAGAGGAGGAGAATTCGGACAGAGGCTCTGGCACGGATGAGCCCCGAGGGCATTATGCTAAGTGAACAAGGCCAGTCACAAATATTGTATGAATTCACTTATGTGAGGTACCTGGAGGAGTGAAATTCATAGAGACGGGAAGTAGAAGGATGGTTGCTAGGGGCTGGGGGAAGGGGAAGAGGGGAGTTGATTTACGGGGACAGTGTTTCCATTGTCAGTGATGAAACAGTTCTGGAGATGGATGGTGCTGATGGTTGCACAACAATGTGAATGTACTTAATGCCACTGAGCCATACACTTAAAATGGTTAAAATGTCATTTCTGGTTAGGCACACCTTACCAAAAAAAATTTTTTAAGCATGCAAGTTGGCTCCTAGATTTCTTGCTCTACTAATAAGTAAAAATATTTGTAAAATGAAGACATCTACTACAGAATAATAACATGGAGTTAGGAGACCACAAGGAGTAATCCCAGCATTGTCAGAGGCCAAGTGGGAGGATCGACTGAGCCCAAGAGTTCGAGACCAGCCTGGGCAACACAGTGAAACCCTCCTCTCTAAAAAGAAGAAAAAAATAAGAGTTTTGAGTTTTTCCAAAGAAGAATGCTCAGTACATTTGTTATCAGAAAGAAGACTCTGGAGGTCCTGAACGTGTAAATAGAGTTGTGGGTACCATCTCACCAGAATTGCTGCCCTGAAGCCAGAGGACCGAGCTGCTCAAATCTGGAAGTAATCTGAGCCCCCATTTCCAAGAAGAGAATTGCAGAATTTTATAGGAAGAAGGGACCTGATCCCTGTCAAAGGAAGCATTTTAAAATTTTTAACTGAAGTTCCAGGAGCGTATAAAAGCCAGGCAATTTACCATTTATTTTTAAAAGGTGATGCTTTTTGTAGGTTGCTTTTTTTCCTTTCTTTTTTTGGTGAGTGAAAGGGGAGGATTCATTCCTAGGAGGTGCTGGAAAAATCTTTAATTGCTAGGTATGTACTTTTTAATAACAGCTTTATCAATATAAAGTGGAGGTTAGAGTCCCCTGTTTTCAGCAGTCACTTGTTGGCAAATTTCAGAATGCCATAGCAACAGCAGAAAAAGCAATGGCCAAATGGGTAATGGTCCAATTCAGGCCATGCCTCCCTCAAGAAGCCCAGCCTTGTAGTCATCCATCTTTAGATGGCAAAGCCATGCCGTCTGAACTTCCCCTTCCACGCTCCACCTCACAGCCAGCAACCTTGTGTTCAAACAACAAAAGGCTGCTTCGGGAAGCAGACAGTAGGGCCAGTCTACCTCTCTGAGTGGCAGGATGATCTTACAGCAGCCATCTTCTCTGCTGGCAAAGCAGATGTAGCTGTCAGAGGCGAACATCCGCCCCACCGTGTGACAGCGACTGAACGGCGTCCAGAGCGAACAGTCCACAACCGCGTGCAGCTTCTCCTTCCTCGGCAACCTGAAGAAAGCCCGGAAGAACTCATTCTGTGCTCTGGCTTCCAGGTCCCTGGGGAAGGACAGGGAGAGAAGAAGAGATAAGAAAGGTGAATGGATTACAAAGGAAAAGATTACAAAGGAAAATACTTTTCCTTTCTTGTTTCATTTTATTTTTGAGACAGAGTCTCGCTCTGTCACCCAGGATGGAGTGCAGTGGTGCAATCTCAGTTCACTGCAACCTCCACCTCCCAGGTTCAAGTGATTGTCCTGACTCAGCCTCCCAAGTAGCTGGGATTACAGGGATGCGCCACCGTGCCTGGCTAATTTTTGTATTTATAGTAGAGATGGGGTTTTGCCATGTTGCCCAGACTGGTCTCAAACTCCTGACCTCAGGTGATCCACCCACCTTGGCCTCCCAAAATGCTGGGATTACAGGCGTGAGCCACCGCGCCCAGCCAAGAAAATATTTTTAAAGCCACTGGCACAATCTGTATTTAAGTGAGTGCAAAAAGGCACCATGCACATCCTGTGCTGGTGCACGTGGGCATCCCACATTCTAACTGCATGGCCAACCTTCAGAACAAGGATGCAGAGCAGACGTGCTGCTTCTGCACAGAAGTAATTTAATAAACTCACAGGCCAAATGAGCATTCCTTCCTGGTTTGAGTAACACTGAGAATTACCAGAAAAACAACTGCTTAAGAATCCAAGTTTCAAAAAGTTTGATAACAAGTGGTGAGGAGGATGTGGGGAAATTGGAACCCTACTGCACTGCTGATGGGAATTAACATGGTGTGGTCATGTTGGTAAACAGTCTGGAAGCTCCGCAAAAGGCTAAAAACAGACTTAACACTTGGCCAAGAAATTCCACTCCTAGGTAGATATACCCAAGAGAATTGAAAACATATGTCTTGCACACGAATGTTCTTGGCAGCATTATTTATGATAACCTAAAGGCAGAAATAACCCAAATGTCCATTAACTGAAAAATGGATAAACAAAATGTAGTGTATCCATACAATCAAATATTGTTCAGCCATAAAAAAGGAATGAAGTACTGACGAGTGCCACAACAGAGATGAACCTTGAAAATATTATACTGAGTGAAATAAGCCAGACACAAAAGGACAACATACTGCCTGATTCCATTAATATGAAATATCCAGAATAAGCAAATCTCTAGAGACAGAAAATAGATTACTTATTGCTCAGGGCTTGGGGGAAGCGAGAGAAATGGGAAGTGACTGCTCATGGGTACATGGTTTCTTTTTCTTTTTGGGGTGATGAAATATTCTAAAATTGATTGTGGTGATGGTTGCACAACTCTGTGAATATGGTAAAAACCACTGAATGGTACACTTTTAAAGGATGTATAATAATTACACGGTATGTAAATTAAATCTCAAAAAAACAATTAAAAAATTTAATGCGTCCAGGCACGGTGGCTCATGCCTGTAATCTCAGCACTCTGGGAGGCCGTGCAGGCGGATCACTTGAGCTCAGGAGTTTGAGACCAGCCTAGACAACATGGCAAAACCCCATCTCTACAAAAAAATACAAACATCAGCTGGGTGTGTTGGTTCACACCTGTAGTCCCAGCTACTCCACCGGCTGAGATGAAAGGATCACTTGAGCCGAGGAGATAGAGGTTGCAGTGAGTCGAGATTGCGCCACTGCACTCTAGCCTGGGCAACAGAGTGACACCCTGACTCAAAAAAAAAAAAAAAAGTTTAGATGCGTATCTGACCCACAGTCAGTAATCAATAAACATTAGTTATTATTACTATCTTTTTAAAAAAATATATTTTAAGAATCCAGGTCGGGTGCAGTGGCTCATGCATCACATCAGTAATGACAAGAGAGAATGCTGATGAGGAGGAAAGAAGGATCCTAACCCCCAGGCAACCCCACATATCCTGATTTTTGGCTCTAAAACCAGTAAAGAAAGCCACCAAATCACAATGTTTGAAAATACTGATCAATTTATGTCATATTCCAAAATTCTAGTAAGGGGGAAATTCCAACATACAGAGGGAAAGATTTTTCTCTTGCACTTTGTAAAGTTCCTTATAAATATAAGGATGAAATGAGCACTTGCTCAAAGTCAGGAATATGAATTCTTGGCTTGCTTATGTACTCTGTAACCCCGAATGAGACTCTCTGTATCTCGATTGCTACAAAATCAGAATAATGTCTGAATGCTCTGCTTCAAGGGATCCCTGTGAATCTAAAATGATCCCCACAATATGATAAAACAGAAATTAGGCATAGTACCTACAGTATGATCCCTTTACATAAATTCCTGAAAATTTCCAGACAGGGATGTGTACAAGGACTTTACCTTATAAAGTGTTAACAGTGATTGTCTTTGCATAGTGGGACTTCCACTTTCCAATTTTATTTTGCTTACATTTTCTACATGACTACATATTAGCTTTAAAAAAAAAAAAAAAAAAAAACCTTAGCTATTTTCTTTAGGGAAAAGTACAACTTTTTGAAATGTGACATAAATGCCATAAATGCAAGATAGTAAACTCTCAACTCTGGAATCAGCTGCACACAGCTCAAGTGAGCTTTTCAGGCACGATCTGGTTGTGAGGCCCCAGAGATATGACCTCACCTCAACCATGCCAGGCTGGGCTCCCGGACACACGCCTTTTCTGTAACCCTTCTAGGTCTCATGTCCACCATCACACAACTGACTTACAAGCAGCAGCCATCATACAGAGATGGCACAATCCATGGAATTTACTATCAAGCCCTCAAAAAGAGAAGACACAGAGAAAGTCCTCTGGACACACAGAGAAATTAAATTCTACAGCTCACAATGGGTCCAGTTCCTGGGGACCAAAGCTGCAGTTCCTTAAATGCGTGATACAACATGGACTACTGTTTCCATGGGCGCCTGAGCTGCCTCCAGAGAGGAGCTGGGAGAACACAGGAAAAGCATCATAAACGCTCTACCAGTTCATACACCGCAAGAATGGAAGGCAAGGACCCTCAAGAGGCAAGTTCCCCAAGCTGACTATGTCTGGTGCATTTAAATTGGAAAACTTCCATCCTTGTCCTCAGAGCATGCTGGCTATGTTGGCTTTGACGAAAGTGAAATCAACCCTTACTCCCTGCACGTATCTCACAAACGTGGTTCTAGTCGCCAGTGAGTTCACCTGTCATGTCAGCTGGCATCTCTTCCTTCCTAGCTGGGCATCTCTTTCCCCTTAGGACATGGCTGAAGCCAAAGTGAATACATGGTGAGTATTCAAATCACAGAAGCTTGCACTGAGCCACCAGAAGAGTCATTTATATTTACATTTATTTCACACCGAATCCCTCAAATTAAGAATAAGGTGTTCCAGGCTGAGCGTGGTGGCTCACACCTGTAATCCCAGCACTTTGGGAGGCTGAGCTGGGCAGATCACGAGGTCAGGAGTTTGAGACCAGCCTGGCCAACATGGTGAAACCCCGCCTCTACTAAAAATACAAAAATTAGCTGGGCGTGGTGACGGGTGCCTGTAATCCCAGCTGCTCAGGAGGCTGAGACAGGAGAATTGCTTGAACCCAGGAGGCAGAGGTTGCAGTGAGCTGAGATCGCGCCATTGTACTCCAGCCTGGGCAACAAGAGCAAAACTCTGTCTCAAAAAAAAAAAAAAAAAGAATAAGATGTTCCGGTATCTGAGGCAACTAAACCATTTTGTTCTACCCAGTGCACCTGCTGCCTGAGTCAATCGGCTTCTCTCTCAGTGGCTTCGGAGCAGCCTGGGCATGCTGCACACAGTCTCCATTCCCCTTTCAGGGCTGTCCTCGCTTTCCCTGTAGACATCTGTCTTTTGCACATTTGGGTAGCCAGAGACCAGAAACCTCAAGTTACAAACAAATAAGCAACAGGGGGGACTTTCCTAAGATCTGAGTTAGTTTCCTTCCTCCCTACTAGAAAGTTGTCTTCCAATTTCACCATTCATTAAATATGTATTATATACAAGATAGTTAAATTTCCAGCATAACTGAGATGAAGATAGCGTGACTTTGAAAAGATGAGAAATCCTCGAGAAACCAGTTCTTTATGAAGTTTAGAATAAGACCATCCTATCCTTTAGGTCTGTTTCAAAGCAGATGTTAGTTTTGTTGCTAAATATATCAACTCCTTTTACTGAACACCATCAAAAACAAAGCCACCGCTCACAGCCTGCTTCTCAGACTTTCCAGTACTTCCTAAGTGCCTTCACTTTTCCTCCATAGAGAAGAACAGACATTGGTGATGACCTGACATTCAGAAGGTGGCCACACAAGTCTGCAGGTCACTGCAGAAGCACCCCTATGAGGATGGAGACCATCCCAGCTACCCCAGCTACAAATACCCTCCAGTGCCTGCACACACAGGCCAAAGCACTCACTCTAAGAGAGAGCTACAGCTAAGACTAGCAGGAGAAAGCGCCACCAATCACCTTTTTTTTTGTTTGTTTTTGAGACACAGTTGCACTCTGTTGCTCAGGCTGGAGTGCTGTGGTGCAATCTCAGCTCACTGAAAGCTCCGCATCCAGGGTTCATGTGATTCTCTTGTCTCAGCCTCCTGAGTAGCTGGGATTACAGGTGCCCACCACCACGCCCAGCTAATTTTTGTATTTTTAGTAGAGATGGGGTTTCGCCATGTTGGCCAGGCTGGTCTCAAACTCCTGACCTCATGATCCGCCTGCCTCAGCCTCTCAAAGTGCTGGGATTACTGCGCCCAGCCTAACCACCCTATCTTAACACATGCCATTGATGAGACTGTAAGTAAGTAGGGAATAAATGTGGGTCAACCCGACTCTGGAACAACAAACATCAGATTTGTTGCTGAAGCTGAAATTAATATGTGCAATATGCATGACAACTATGCCGAAGATTCTAGACAAGTTACACATTCTTTAAAAAATTCAGCTTAATCCCTAAGAGGACCCAAGAAGGTATGTAGTTCTTTTATTTCTCTGCAAATCCAGAATTATATTTGTCTCTCCTACTTTCCGTAAAGATGTATCACAATAGGTTTCCCTTTCTCTCCCCATCCACCCACTAGAATGCTTTGGGAAGAACCCTGTCTGAGCTACACGCCAACTCTCGCTCCCTCTGGTCATTCGGCCCGCATACAATAGCCTACTGTGTGTTAGCAGGCTTAACGTTGCTTCCAGGCTTAATGCGTACCCAAACTCTGGCTGCGTGACAGGCCGGGGCAGCTTGGCTCTCCCGTGCTCAGAATGCAGGGACTTCCCATGTGTGCACTGGACAGAAAGCCTGGAGCCACGGCTCCTGCCCTCTTGGATAAGGGAGGGCAAACTCGGTCCTCTGCGGTGAGTTTGCCTCATGAAGGAGCACACAAGGTTTTCCAGTGGCTCTCCGTGATGTGCCCCCCGAGGAGACCCATGGCCAGGAGGTGGCTCCCGCCTGTAATCCCAGCGCTTTGGGAGGCTGAAGCGAGAGGATCACTTGAGACTAGGAGTTCCAGACCAGCCTGGCCAACATGGCAAAACCCCATCTCTACTAAAAATACAAAAATTAGCCAGCATAGTGGTGCACACCTATAATCCCAGCTACACAGGAGGCTGAGGCAGGAGAATCACTTGAACCCGGGAAGTGGAGGCTACAGTGAGCTGAGATCATGCCACCACACTCCAGCCTAGACAACAGGGCAACATTCTGCCTCTCATTAATTAATTAATTAATTAATTAACTAAATCAAATCAAATCAAGGAAATATCAAGCTTTCTGAATCTAAAAACAAGGCCAGATCCACGTGCTTTTCCTCAAAGCCCAAGTCTGTATATAAAATATTTCATTTCTCAAATGTGTGTTCACTCAGAATACCTTTCTTCTGTGACCCCCCCAGAAGTCCTAAGGAAATGTGGATGAAGCTGCCATGCAGCTGCTAAGACACACGGCAGCCCACAGCCACTAGGCTCACCTGGCTGTCAGGCGCCAGCACAGGCGGTCGGCATGAAGGGCCCCTCATTCCTTTGGAAATCCATCTGCACTGAGCCCCTAAGAGACCAGGACCCTGACAACACAGGGCATCCGTAAGGCTCTCTGACGCTCAGAAAAAGGCTCGTCCCTCCGTCCTCTTCCTCCCATCCTGTCCTAGAGAGAACCACTAAGCCAACCTGCTGACAATCACCGAGCAGCTTGGGGGCTGGGGTTGTGGAGGGTGAGACATGCGCCTTCTCTTGTAACGTGGGGCCTGTCAGGCTGCAGGAGCCCCTGGGAGATGTCTTAAGTAGGCCAAGAGGACTCTGAGGCACAGGAGGACTCGAGCTAGAATTAAGAGGGATGAAAAGTCAAATAAATTACACAAAAGTGGTCCTAGTGGGAGCTGAGAAAGAAGAGCAGGAAAAGGGAGAGTGGGGGGAGGGGGGGAAAGGGGAAGGCCAAAGAGGGTCTGCAAAGGCAGCCAGACGAGAGAGTTCAGAACCAGCCAGGCCACGGGGGACCAGGGTTCCCTGCTGAGGACACCTGCCTCTGGGCAGCCGCTATTCAACTTTATAAACCAGCAGAAAGAGCCTGCCTTGCGGGAAACAGAGTTTCCATTTACTACACTGCTTTAATTCAGCTCTCCTCCAGCATCTTCAGCCAGTCAAAACAGATTGTAATTTGATGTAATGAAGCCCATCACTCTCCAACCACCCTCCCCAACAAAAAATAGCCGAATACACTTTTTTTCACCCCACCATTCCCAACTTTGGGATATATCTTTTCTGTTTTGAGATTTCAGGATCATCTTTTTTCCTTTCCGCTTCCCTCCCTCTGTTCCTTCTGTGGGCAGCTCCTCAGTCACTCTGCCGTCTTGGACTCCATGGCTATGATGTGGGGATCCCTGGCCCAGGGCCTCCCCTGTGCCCTGTGAGGGCTGAGCCAGGTGACTCCCACGCCTGGCAACTCCAACCAGCCCCATCAACCGGGGGTGACAATGCACCCCCTACCCTCCCTGCTCCCAAGGGAGCTACGAGCGGCTCTGCACTGTGGCCATAAGTCCTGCTGGAGTGGCCGCACATGGCAATCATGACTAATTGGCAATCTGAGGCTCACCCGGCTCGTGACCCCAAGGGCACCTTTCTGCAGCCATTATCTGGGAAGGGAAGGGAAAACGGACCAACCAAGGACAGCCAGGGAGCGAGCGTGAAGAGATTGTTTTCCTCAGCTTTCAAACCTGGGCTCTCCTGGCAGGGCTTCAAGAAGACTGAGTCATTACCTGTTTATACCCACAGGCCCACGTCTCCATGACAAATGCTACAAATGAAACTGGCCAGGAATTGGGAGGCAAGGTACATGCCTTTCACTTTCTGAGAAAGCTGCTGAACCTGCAGTCAACAGCTTGGCCCAGAAGCCTGCAGCCCCATCACAGGGCCAGCCCCACGCACCTGCAGGCACCCTGGCAGCTCAGCCCTGGCCAACACCAGGCCCTTTTTAGCCTTTCCTCTCCCCTCTTCTTTCTGATAATTCCCAGGGTAGAAGACAGAGGGGGAATGTCTTGTAGAATCTCCCTGAATTGGGGAATGTAAATGAAGGTTGCCAACTGATGGCTTTTCTCCAAAACCAGTTCTCTTACCACAAGGGATTTGGTGCTACAGACCTTCAATGTATTCCTTCCTCCCTTCTACCCAAAACCAAAAAACACCACATCTGGAAGTGGAGCTGTGCCGGGATATCAGTAGATTTGTGAGGAATCACCGGAAATCCCAGCGCTGTGGGGCTGGCCAGAACAGCTACTAGCACAGGCCTCCGACTCCTGCAACTACGCAGTTGCGCTCACATGCCCATGCGCCCCACACACACAGGGAGAGGGGGAGAAGCTTCAAATGGCGCTCCTATGAGCCCTCTAGCAACTCACACAAGCCAGGCTTGTTGCTTTGGGGCTTCCTGCGACTTTCCCATTTTTAAGATATCTTTGTAAGCTGCACTAAAAAGACTCAGATACCAACTACTGTAGAGGCATTTGAAGAAATACAGGAGGGCATGGCACCCACTGTACTGGACTGTCTTGCTTTTAAAACAAGTGCTCCTAAGATGGAGCCAGAGAGACCATCATGGGCAGCCTGGGGCTGAGAGGTGCAGGTCCAAATCCCAAAGGACACTGCCCCAAGCGTGTCCTTTCACAGGGGGCAACAAGCACCCCCTCACCCTCCATCTCAGATTATCAGAGGTGGCACAAGACCATGTGAAATTCCTTGGAATCTTAACCAAAAAAATCAAGAGCATTTGTGTTTGATTTTACCTAACTCATGACTACACATGATCCATTTAAAACAAATGGACACAGCAGGAAGGGGCTTTGAATTCTTTCTGAACACATCAAACCCTCAGCATGCCACCGCTCACAGGCCATGAATGAAGGGACACTCTCTCCCCCACACATTGAGAAAAGACAGAGGACAGTGCATGGATTTCAAGAATAATAAGTCTTTTTAAAAAAAAAAAAAAACACTGTATTATTACTGAACACTAACTTTAGAGCTTTGAAGGAACTTGGCATGTCATCCAGCCCAAGTATGGAAGATTAAAGCTCAGAAAAATCACATTTGAGTATCAGTATTTGTCTTTTTGCAACTTATTTCACTCAACATAATGTCCTCAAGGTTCATCCATGTGGTAGTGTGGGTCAGGATTTCCTTCCTTTTCAAGGCTGAGTAATATTCCATTGTGCAGCTCACATTTTGCTGATGGCTTCATCTCTTGCTGGACACTCACATTGCTTCTACCTTTTGGTGACTATGAATAATGCTGCTGCAAACACGGGCGTACAAATAGCTCCGAGCCCCTGCTTTCAATTCTTTAGTGTATATACCCAGAAATGGAATTGCTGGACACTAGGATAATTCTACTTTTAATTACTTTTGCACCAAGATAATAAAAAATAACTAGTCGTTCTTTAAAAATTAAAAATAAAAACTTTGGATAATAAAGTTGAACTTCCTTAAAGAAACAAACAATTCAAACAACTATCTCACAAGTCTCTAGGATTAGTATCAATTTGTGGCAAACAAACCAAACCACGTAGCATACTGACTTACACTATTAGTGAGGCATATTTCTGATGACAAAGTGGTACCAAAAATAGGTCCAGCTGTCCTGAAAATGTTTTCTACAAAGTAATTTCCTGTGAAAAGACAAAATGTCAGCCAGGCACGGTGGCTCACACCTGTAATCTCAGCACTTTGGGAGGCTGAGGCGGGCGGATCACGAGGTCAGGAGTTCAAGACCAGCCTGGCCAACATGGTTGAAACCCTGTCTCTACTAAAAATACAAAAATTAGCTGGGCGTGGTGGTAGGCACCTGTAGTCCCAGCTACTCGGGAGGCTGAGGCAGGAGAATTGTTTGAACCTGGGAGGCGGAGGTTGCAGTGAGCTGAGATAGTGCCATTGTACTCCAGCCTGGGGGACAGAGAGATTCTCCACCTCAAAAAAATAAAAAAAGAAAGAAAAAGAAAAGACAAAATATCTTAATGTTCACTAGCAAAGCACAGTGCTCCACAGATTTCTATTATGCAGCTGCCCATACTACATTTCTTTTTACTTTTTTCTTTTTTTTTTTTTTTTTCCGAGACTGGTCTTTTTTTTTTCCCCCCGGGGGGGGGGGGTGGGGGGGCATCCCCGCTCTGTCCACGCTCTGCCTCCCAGGTTCACGCCATTCTCCTGCCTCAGCCTCCTGAGTAGCTGGGACTACAGGTGCCCGCCAACACAGCCAGCCAATTTTTTTGTATTTTTAGTAGAGACAGGGTTTCACCATGTTAGCCAGGATGGTCTTGATCTCCTGACCTCGTGATCCACCCACCTCAGCCTCCCAAAGTGCTGGGATTACAGGCGTGAGTCACCGCACCCGGCCCTACCCATACTACATTTCTAAAAGCAATTTTATGAAAATCAATTTTGAAATAATATCTGAAAACTCGAAGTCCACTGCGTTAAATGAAATGAGTAATCAACATTTCTATCGTATCTCTGTCGAGATTAACGACATAGGAAAATCTGGATTACGCCACAAGGGAAATTTAAATCTAACATAACCAAGGCTAACAAAAGCACTTGTACATAAGGGACGGGCACAGGTCACGGGTCCCCTGTGCGGGTGGGAGACACTCTAGAACAGACGCTGTCACCTCTTGGTGATCTGGCTCGGCTCCTGCAGATCGGGGTCGAGGTCAAAGACCTCATTATCCAGCAGCCTTCGCAGCGTCACGTCGGCCAGCTGCTCCATGACCTTAAACACCTCATCCAGGTTCAGGAACATGGAGAAGTCACGCTCCTTATTCTGCGTGGTGATTCGGATGGTATCCGTCAGAAAGACATTGGACGTTCTTTCTAATTTCTGGATATCAACCCACGGAACTACAAGTTTAACTGTAAGAGAAAAGGGTGAAATACATATTATGCCATAAAATTTGAGCCAAACTTGAGTGTGTCGGCAAGCAACTATCAAAAGCTCTCCTTAGGCCAATGTGTAAATGCCTTTTTAAAAAATCTTTTAAGTTCAGGGATACAGGGATACACGTGCAGGTTTGTAATATAGGTAAACTCATGTCATGGGGGTTTGCTGTACAGATTATTTCATCACCCAGGTGTTAAGCCTGGTACCCATTAGTAATTTTTTCTGATCTTCTCCCTCCTCCCACCCTCCACCCTCAAGTAGGTGCCTGTGTCAGTTCTTCCCCTGTATGTGTCCATGGGTTCTCATCATTTAGCTCCCAGTTCTAAGTGGGAACATGTGGTATTTGGTTTTCTGTACCCGTGTTAATTTGCAAAGCATAATGGCCTCCAGCTCCATCCATGTTCCTGCAAAGGACATGATCTCATTCTTTTTTATGGTTGCATAGTATTCCATGGTGTACATGTACCACATTTTCTTTATCCACTCTACGAATGATGGGCATTTAGGTTGATTCCATGTCTTTGCTACTGTGAATAGCGCTGCAATGAACATACGCACGTATGTGTCTTTATGGTAGACAACTTATATTCCTTTGGATATACACCTAGTAATGGTATCGCTGAATTGAATGGTAGTTCTATTTTTAGTTCTTTGAAGAATTACGATACTGCTTTCCACAATGATTGAGCTAATTTACACCAGCCAATACCATTCTGGACATGGGAACAGGAAAAGATTTTATGATGAAGATGCCAAAAAGCAATTGCAACAGAAGCAAACATTGACAAATGGGATCTAATTAAATGAAAGAGCTTCTGCACAGCAAAAGAAGCTATCAACAGAGTAAACAGAGAACCTACAGAATAGGGGACGTTTTTTGCAAACTAGACATCTCACAAAGGTCTAATATCCAGCATCTATAAGGAACTTAAACAAATTTACAAGAAAAAAACAGACCACTGCGTTAAAAAGTGGCCAAAGGACATGGACACTTTTCAAAAGAAGACATACATGCGGCCAATAAGCATATGGAAAAAAAAAAGCTCAACATCACTGATCATTAGAGAAATGCAAATCAAAACCATAATGAGATGCTACCTCATACCAGCCAGAATGGCTATTATTAAAAAGTCAAAAAATAACAGATGCTGGCAAGGTTGTGGAGAAAAGGAAACATTTATACGCTGCTGGTATAAATACCTTTAAACCAGAGCAGGAAAGAAGAGCACAGACCACTAGCCAGCTGTTGTTCAAAACCCAACTCATATTCTAATGGTTTTTTTAAAGACCTCGGTAAAACTTCCCAAGCTGCTGGCTACTGCATGTTTCAAAGGAACACTATTCTGAAATACCAAGTTAACAACATATACCTTTCTCAAGAATATTTAAACTTCAACAGTTATGCAGAAGTTTCTGAATCTACACAAATTCTGGTTTCAAACACAGCATTCACGGTGTAAGCTATGGGAAAAAGAGGTGTGTAAATGAGGATCGTTCATGATCTCGTTCAGAGAAATGGACTTAACATTTAGCCTGTGTCAGTAACATTTGTTAGAGTCTTAGAAGACAGAGTATAAGTAGTTTTTATGAAACTTTAAAAAAGTAACGTAGTACAAACGGTACATTTTAGAAACACCTGGTCTAGTCTCAGAAAGGTTTCTAACAGCAGTAGCCAGGGCTGGCAATACAGAGCCAGCAGGGAGAACAGAAAGTCTAAACATCTGGCGGCTTGCTATCATCAGAGAGGCATGCAGAACACCTGAAAATCAGAAATGTCACCACATACTAGGAATCATTTATTTTTCCTGATTTTTTTTTTTTTTTTTGAGGCGGAGTCTTGCTTTGTCACCCAGGCTGGAGTGTACTGGTGCGATCTCAGCTCACTGCAACCTCCACCTCCAGGGTTCGAGCGATTCTCGTGCCTCAGCCTCCCGAGTAACTGGGACCATAGGCATGCACCACCGTGCCTGGCTAATTTTTGTATTTTTAGTAGAGGCAAGGTTTCCACTGTGCCTGGCCTATTTTTTCCAAATCTTATCCTCCTAACACAATAAGGTTTAGTAAGTGTCAGAAAACAATTCATTTTCCTTTTCAAATAGAGAATGACTATTTTTATTTTTACCATTTCTTTCCATTTATCTTGCAATACCACTTTCAGTGCTTTAATAATTTTAAAGGCCACATTTCTGCATCAAGATCGACAATAAATTTCTCCAGCTACTTCTAGCTGCTTTCATAAAAACTCTTTTATACACAGGTATATGCTCCACCTACACCACCAACTTTCATTCATTAAGCATCTCCTTTGTGAAGCGCCCGCTCTGCATTGAAGGAGCTTGTTCACACAAAAAAAACAGACATGCATATTAGTAAGTGACCACTGACTTGCTGGGACTCAGCATAAAAATGCAAATACAGTACAAATAATATAGGGACCAGGGAAGGCCTTCTGGAGGTGACAAAATCTGAACTGAATTTTGAAGGATGAAGGATGAATAGGAGTTTCCAACAGGCTAAGTACAGAGAAAGGAAAGAAAGGCAGGTGTACTTTGAAAAGCATTTCAAAAAGAAGGAAGGTGGCCAAGGTTAGGTCAGGGCACACTCCGAGGGTGTGGAAGGGCTGTGCAGATAGGGTGTATATCCTAGACCATCAGAACCAAGGCTGGCGAGCTGGAAAAGGAACACCATGTTCCAGAAGCCAGCCACAGCAGACCCTCAAGAGAAGCTCCTCTCACTGGTTCAACTTGAAATACAAATGAAGAAAGAAAACAAAATTACACACTCATATATGCAGCATCCATACTACCCAACATAAGTACTTGAAACAATATTTGGTTCTGAAAGGAGTTTCCGTGGGAATGACTTTTTAAACACTCAATATACAATTGACACTTGTGGCTTCTCTTTTTCACGTTGGAATCCCATTGCCTAGGACAATTCCTGCCACTGGATAAATAGGTGAGCAGTGAATCAGTGCACGAATCTCAGGGAGATAGTGAAGAATTCCCCTTCTGGAAGTGACTGCATATCCAGCCAGTCTTCCAAGGGGCAGTCCTGACCTTCAGCGCCAGGAATTTTTTTAATGGGCTGCTTTGTTAAGAAGCAGGAATATGTTCTCCACTTTGAGAAATATTAAGCCATCAGTGATAACACTGTGTTTTCTAAACAACTTACAGTAGTAAAAACCCTTTAGTGGCTATATAAAGTGAACTATACAGGATGTTTCTTGAAGCAGTAGAAAAAGTGAATTCTCCAGATCTAATCCCCTGCTAGCAGTAGCATATATAAGTAATCAAGTGTCACCTGGTGTTATCTCCACCATTTATTTAAATCTGTCCAACTCTTCCTGTTAATGGCCCTTCCCGGGAGCAGCACTGAGTCCCGAGGGCCAACTTTATCTTGGAAGAGCCTGCCAGGCCTCACTTACGTTCCTTGCCCAGGAAGAAGGAATAGAAGCAGAGGTGGTTGATGCTGAGGTACAGCCAGCCCTGGCGGGGCACCCTGCCCTTCCAACAGCAGCAGGAGTAGTAGGTGACCAGCTTCTCCACCTCGGGGAAGTTGAACCTGGCCTCAAACTTCACCAGGGCTTCTCGGAACTTCTCAGGTTCCTCCTCCTGCTCAGCGAGCCTGCTGCTGGTCTCCTCGGCTATCAGAGCCTGACACAGAGAGATGACAGTCCCTGCTCAGTGAGCCAGTAATGGGAAGGCAGGGGGTGCAAGGGACGGGAAGCAGGAGGGACTGAGGTGCACAGGCCCCCAAGAAGTGTGCGCTGCTTCAACGACAGACACACCTGACGAGGAGAATGGCTCAGCCGTGTCATCCGTCAGCCACCCAGACACACGGCTGCAGCAGAAAAAAAAGAAACAGCAGTCGGGGTCAGAAAACCCAAGAACCAGTCTCTCACTCAGCCACTTACCAATCATGAGGCTCTGGGCAAATCATTTGACTTCTAAGCCCAGTTCCCAAACAAACGATCATTTTCTTTTTTTTCTTTTCTTTTCTTTTTTTTTTGGAGACGGAGTTTTGTTCTTGTTGCCCAGGCTGGAGTGCAATGGAGCGATCTCAACTCACCGTAACCTCCACATCCTGGGTTCAAGTGATTCTCCTGCCTCAACCTCCCAAATAGCTGGGATTACAGGCATGCACCACCATACTGGGCTAATTTTGTATTTTTAGTAGAGACGGGGTTTCTCCATGTTGGTCAGGCTGGTCTCAAACTCCCGACCTCAGGTGATCCACCCGCCTCAGCCTCCCAAAGTGCTGGGATTACAGGCGTGAGCCACCACGCCCAGCCACAAATGATCATTTTCTAAATCTTCCCTACAGGCATATGAGGATAAAAGGACTGGCTCCGGCCTGTGAACTCAGCATCAATCCCAAAGAACTATCCAACTTTAAGATAAAAGTTAGTCCTTTGAGTATCCAGGTGCGGTGGCTCACACCTGTAATCCCAGCACTTTGGGAGACGGAGGTGGGCAGATCACTTTAGGCCAGGAGTTCGAGACCAACCCGGCCAACATGGTGAAACCCCATCTCTACTAAAAATACAAAAATTAGCCAGGTGTGGTGGTGCCACCTGCAATCCCAGCTACTTGGGAGGCTGAGGCACAAGAATCGCTTGAACCCCAGAGGCAGAGGCTGCAGTGAGCCAAGATTGTGCCACTGCACTCCAACCTGGATGACAGAGTCCTCAAAAAAAAAAAAAAAAAAAGTTAGTCTTTTGAGAAAAACTCATGAAGATCTTCCTCATTAGGTTCAAAAATGTTGGTATTTAAGGCTACTACCTGCCTGACTGTGTGGCTCACTTTGTAGCCTTAAATGGATATTGGCCAAGGTTCCCAAGGTCATAAATAACCTCCAAAGCATTCAGGTCTATGGGAAAACAAAACATCTAAATCTACAATTACTTGCCAAAAATGAGTAACAAGTAGTGTCCTTCATAATCTGGGGTGGTGGCAGAAGGGCCTAGAATTCAAGCTTGTGGCCTATTTGTTCCTAATTGACAACTCATTGCTAACATCAGAAATCTGATTTCCCATCCCTGGGAGCTCACCGCAAAATCCTTCCCTGAAAATATCTTCTTGGTACCTCCATGTGAGCAGTTGTTTAGGAACTCCTGGGCCCCAAGCCTCACATATGCTACCTGATTATAAAAATACATTTATCATTCAAATCCCAGCTACTCAGGAGGCTGAGGCAGGAAAGTCCTGTAAGCCCAAAAGTTTGAGGCCACAGTGCACTATGATGGCACCTGTGAACAGCCACTGCACTCCAGCCTGGGCAAAACAGCAAGACCCCATCTCTCAAAATACACACATATATATATATATATATATACTTCTATCATTTATTTTTATTAACATTTCCCTTTTTTTTTTTGTAGGTATGTCTCATGAAAAGCTATGTCCCTCAAGATAAGACTACTTTTTGGGTATTGTTATCAAACCCTGCACTACAAGCTATTTTCAAAATTAAACCTAAGCATTGACATTAAAATAACAATGTAATTTAAAATTATTATTATTATTATTATTTTTTTTTTGAGACAGAGTCTCGCTCTGTCACCCAGGCTGGAGTGCAGTGGCGCGATCATGGCTCACTGCAAACTCCACCTCCCAGGTTCATGCCATTCTCCTGCCTCAGCTTCCCAAGTAGCTAGGACTACAGGCGCCCGCCACCACGCCCGGCTAATTTCTTGTATTTTTAGTAGACACAGGGTTTCACTGTGTTAGCCAGGATGGTCTCGATTTCCTGACCTCATGATCCACCTGCCTCCCAAAGTGCTGGGATTATAGGCATGAGCCACCACGCCCGGCCTAAAATTATTTTTAAAAGAAACCTGGAGGCTGATGAAATTTCAAGTGATTTTTATTTTCTTCATTATGTTTTTCTCTATTTCCCACATTTCATTTAACAAGACATTATACATTAATGAAGTACTAGTTAAGAGAGATGAGTATTTTTCAAAAGCATATCTAATATATAATGAGTGCTGAGCTCTCCCCTTGCCCTGGAAGTGAGGCGTGGAGGGGTCTTTATGAAGGCTCCGGAGCAGACAGGCAGCAGGCATGGCTGCAGGGTGGGACCCAGTGGCTCCTGATGCAGCCATGAGGTGGCGGTGCTGAACCCTGCCTTCCTTGAAGTGTGGTTTCTGGTTATAGGCACAGCTTGAAACAGGGATTTTTTAAAAGTTTTCTAGAGTCATCAAAGGTTCAGGATATGAGTAGAAAAGCCTCTATTCCCAGATCCTTAGGATTTGGCCAGAGGAAAGGGAGATCAAATGTCACGCTATACTCCCAGGCTCAGACCAGGCAGGCCCCACACTCCTCAGCCCTGCCTCCTCAGGACTTATTTTTCAAAGCATTTTAGCTTCGAAGTGTCACGGACTAGAATATGTCACCCCAAAATACGCCACTTTGGCATAAGGATTATTTTGAGCTGAAGAAAACTGAGAAACCGCAAACATCAAAAAGGCTCTCTGTCTTCCCCTGGCATTTGCCTAAAAACAGGACCTGTTTTTAAAGGTCCATTTGTCAAGGTGTGTCCTGCTCCTGTACCAGAAAGAGGACTTTGACTCTCAATCACCAGAAACAGCTCTCGACCCTCCCAAGTCCAGAAACAGCCCTGAGAGGAATCTACATAACAAACCTCACTAAAATAATCCTTAGCTTCCATGAGTTTCCCACACAGTACACTGCCCCCAAAAGCCTAAAGGCCTTTTCCCTAGTCTTGTCACCTTTCTACAAATGCACTGTTCTTTGCTGAGATGCTATGTAAGCCCAAGTGCTAACCACCCCTGTGAGTTACTCATCACTGAGTTTCTGTTACACATATGCATGCTTTTGTGTTCAAATAAATTCTGTTTGGCTGGGCGTGGTGGCTCACATCTGTAATCCCAGCACTTTGGGAAGCCAAGGCAAGAGGATTGCTTGAGCCCAGGAGTTCGATACCAGCTTGGGCAACATAATGAGACCTCGTCTCTACAAAAAATAAAAACATTAGCCAGGTGTGGTGGTGTGTGCTTGCAGCCCCAGCTACATGGGAGGCTGAGGCAGGAGGATCACTTGAGCCTGGGAGGTCAAGGCTGATGTGAGCCACGATTGCACCACTGCACTCCAGCCTGAGTGACAGAGCAAGACCCTGTCTCAAAAAAACAACCAACAAAAATAAACTCTGTTTTTCTCTTGTTAATCTTTTGTCAGTGTAATTTCCAGGGCCCCAGCCATGAAATCTAGGAGAGTCAAGGACAAGTTTTCTTATTCTACAGAAACTGTTTTAAAATCACTGTAGCGAAAGTTAATTTTCTTCCTCCAAATTAAGAAGAGCAACACCTAAATCAAATAACCACTACAACTTGCATTAGACCAAGAAACGCAGGGTAAGTGTGGAAAAACAGCGCTGAATGGGGCCTTTCTGTAGCCACCCCAGTGTGATCTGACCCAGGGAAGTGAGCCACAGTTGGCTGGGCCAGGATGAGAGCTGACCCGAGCTCACCATGGCCTAGCCCACCCCCTAACCCCACAGGCCAGTATAACTCCAAGAAGACATTGTCAAGCTGGCTGGACTTGGGATGCCTTCCCTTTCACCAAATCCCACAAGTATCCCCCAGTCCCCAAAGGAAAAAATTTTGTTCCTCCAAAATCAAAAATCTGCTTTGACACTCTTTACTAAAAGCCATAGCACTTGAGGTATTAGAAAGCCAAGCTTTTTGCAGAAAACAAACAAAATCGAAGGGCTAGGAGGTTTTACCCTAAGGAAGGAAAACTGTATCACATGCTAATGTTTTAAAGTATTTAATGAGAGAGTTAAATTTAGAATGAGAAACCATCTCTCCCAGCCCAATGGGGCTTTTAAAGCACTGATTACCCATCATGTTATTGCAGTGAGGCCAGTTATATAAGACTGTAACTCACAGGAAGTATCACAGATACCTCCCAAAATATTCCTCTCTTGCCAACTCAAAACTTAATTGGCTTTCATTACATTTAATTTACATATTTTAAGAATAAACATCCACTTCTAGCAGGAGGAAAGTGGTAGATCCAACAGAATAGTGTGACAAGATGTCACAACTGCCAAAAAAAAAAAAAAAGGTGATTTAAGAAGTCAAATAATGTGTTGCTCTGCGAAAACATAAATCTTAACATTATTTTTTTTCCTGGGATAAAAAAGGGCCTTCACTCCTGTAAAGGGTAAAAAAAACTAAGCCTGAGAATAAAGTCTTTTTTTTTTTTTTTTTTGAGACAGAGTCTTGCTCTGTCACCCAGGCTGGAGTGCAGTGGCTCTATCTCGGCTCACTGCAAGCACCACCTCCCGGGTTCATGCCATTCTCTTGCCTCAGCCTCCCGAGTAGCTGGACTACAGGCGCCCACCATCACGCCCAGCTAATTTTTTTGTATTTTTTAGTACAGACGGGGTTTTACCGTGTTAGCCAGGATGGTCTCGATCTCCTGACCTAATGATCTGCCTGCCTCGGCCTCCCAAAGTGCTGGGATTACAGGCATGAGCCACCGTGCCCAGCCAAGTCGTTTTTTTAACATGTCAAGTGTATTTTGCTAGACTGACTACAAAGTTAAGACAGGTGATAAATGAAACTTATTTGGCATTACATATTAAGCCAAAAAGTTCAGTTAGTAGAAAAAACTGTTAGTACGCTACAGTGTTCGGAATGTCTTAAGGAAGAAAGATGGAAAGATGGGGAGAAACATTAAACTCAAGGGACCTACCTTTACCTTCCCTTTGACAAAACTGGCAATGTCATCTTTATTATCAAAGACGGACAAGGTGTGGAGGAGATTTTGTTCCAGCCAGTCCCAGTGCTGGTTGATTTCCTCTAATGTTGCACCTGGATTTGAACAGAAAAAGATACAGAGATTAAAAAATGCAATAGAAGTAATTCCTAGAACATGAACTCATTTTCCAAATATTGTGTATCCCCATGTTGATGTTAAAACATCTGGCCTTGGCCAGGCGGAGTGGCTCACACCTGTAATCCCAGCACTTTGGGAGACCAAGGTGGGCGGATCACAAGGTCAGGAGATCGAGCCATCCTGGCTAACACGGTGAAACCCCATCTCTACTAAAAATTTAAAAAATTAGCCAGGTGTGGTGGTGGGCACCTGTAGTCCCAGCTACTCGGGAGGCTGAGGCAGGAGAATGGCGTGAACCCAGGAGGCGGAGCTTGCAGTGAGCCGAGATCGCGCCACTGCACTCCAGCCTGGGCGAGAGTGTGAGACTCTGTCTTAAAAAAAAAAAAAAATCTTGCCTTTCATACCCCGGGCCACAGTTTGCCAGATGAAAAGGAAGCCACCCCCATCGGGGCCGTGGTGCTCCTCCCTGCAGCACTGGGATGTGCAAGTGTCACTCCCACTGCCACAGAGATGGGCCAGGTGGCCAAGTGAGTTACCGCTGGGACTGTTCTATGACCATCCCACCCACCCTACTAAGGCAAAGAACTCTGACCATCTCCACTCAAATGACAGAAACATTTCTAATTATTCAGCTACTCCGGCATGGAACAAGCCCCAAGTAGCAGACCAATCCTGAGCAGCCTTGCAAAGTTCTCCCATGAAAACAAGGGTCCCTTCAGGAGGTACTGAAGCCCAAGTCCATGGAGGAAAGAGCCTCTTGCCAGGGCCAGGGGCTGCCACTTGCACCCAACATCGCTGCAACACAGCAAGCAAGGGCCTAGGAAATTTACGGCTTACAAATGCATACTTCATATCATTTACAGCAATGACCGTTAAAAACATACATAAAAAGAGGTCTTATAGTACATGTTAAAACAGAAACACAAAAGCATTAAATCACAGGCGTAAATTCATTTCTTTCAGTGACAATTTTTTAAAATCACCACATTATTAAAGCATTAAGCAAAAAGCTTAGTCATTTTAGTTGTCTGTATTTCCTCTCTATTCTCATCATCTCTATTGGACAATGGGCACTTTAACACACGGACTATTTCCAGCTCCTCATGAAGGGCCTGGCACACAGCAGATGCTCAGTAAGGTCCACCGACTAGAAACACACACGGTCCTGGACAACAAAAGGCACGTGGGCATCAGGTGTTTCTACTGTAGGCAGGTTTCCAAAATGGGAAGCAGGAGATATTCTAACCTCAAAGAAATTAGACAAACAACAGAGCTGAATCATCTAGCCAGTGTGAGAGGGATATGGTGCCCGGAGCCACACACCACTTACCCAAAAGCCAGATATGGACCGGGCGTGGTGGCTCATGCCTGTAATCACAGCACTTTGGGAGGCCGAGGTGAGTGGATCACTTGAGGTCAGGAGTTTGAGACCAGCCTGGCCAACATGATAAAACCCCATCTCTACTAAACATACAAAAATTAGCCAGGCATAGTGGTGGGCTTCCCCTAATCCCAGCTACTTGGGAGGCTGGGTCAGGAGAATTGCTCCAACCTGGGAGGCGGAGGTTGCAGTGAGCCGAGATCACGCTATTGCAATCCAGCCTGGGTGACAGAGCAAGACTCCGTCTCAAAAAAACAGCCAGGCATGCATTTTGCTCCATCATCTTTCTCTCTGCATGTTATGTGCAGCCTTCCTCTCCCTGGAATGTAAATATAAACACCCCACACAAGAAGGTGTCAGGGGACTGACTCTGGACTTGTGGCTGCTTTGGAGTCCATGAGAACGAAAAACATCTATCTGTAGTAGGACTATTGTTCTGAGAAGGCACTTAGGGAGGGAATAAAAAGAAGTATCTAATAAAATACTTCATAAGGAATAATGAAAGTTTAAAACAATGGTGCTTATTTTGTATTTTCCCGATTTTGGGGCAAGGCATTGGCCAAAGCAGTATCCTTCAGTCATCACTAAAGCCAGTGTTCTCATCAGAGCTGGGAGGGCCAGCCCAGGCTTCTCTCTGCCCAAGGTCTCTATTTATAGGCCATGACTCCTGTAGGAGTGTGCTCATGGTCCCTACACCAAGAGCACTTGGTCAGTGACCCTGCCCTGCTGCCCCTCAGTCCCACCTCCCGTGTCCTGCTCTCCATGGATCACAGAAGCCCAAGCAGCAGCCCACTCAGGTGTAGCAGAAGCTTCCTCTGAGGTGAGAGGTCTCCGTCCTCTTGCTCTCCACTTCCTGCCATCTGGGAGGGCTCCTGCGGTGCCACGAAACCCCTGGTCCTTCAGGCTCCCCATCCCTCTTACAATCGGGAAAGCTTATTTTAAAACAAAATCAAACCCAGCTACTCTAGGCTCCCCAGCATGATTCTCTTGAAGCTTCCAACCTTTCCCTACCTGCACTGAGGCCCAGAGCGTCTGCTTGGTTCCTCAGCTGGTTATAACACACACCATGCTGGCCCGACTTAGGGGTACATGTGGTTTACCTGCCTCTGGCTTAAGTCTCCCTGTCCTGTTCAGTGCTCCCAGGTGGCAGGTGTGTAGGTGTCAGCCACAAGAACACCCTCATCTAAACCTAGTGGGCCAGCAATGGTGTCTCTCTATCACATCACTAAGTCGGGTTTCACCCAAGCTGATAATCTTGCACAAGCACCTGGGGTAGCTCAGGGCTCTGCTTTTCCTTGGTACTTTAAGACCTTTTCTTTCTAGGTCTTTATCATTTATTAGCCATTACAATAAAACCTGTTACTCAGAATACTTAAAGAAAAAAAAAAGTGAAGAATAAGCTAAAAAGGGAGCGTTTTATGGGACCTCGATCTTTTGCTATTTGTTTTCATGGACTCATTGATCCAGAAGAAGAGAGAACCAAGAGTTGCAGGAACGAAGAAGAACTAAAGCAGGGAGAAGACTCACCTTTGTGGTGCTACTCTGTTCCAGGTGCTATCTCACTGATCTGTGATGAAGACTGAATGAGGAAATGGAGGCTCAAGTATTTGTCCAAAATCATATCAAATGAAGGGCAAACCAGGGCATGAAATGACTCTCTACAACCTCGAAGTACCCTAGGATCCTTCCATAAAAAGCTATATTTGAATTATTATTATTATTATTATTATTATATTATTATTTTGGAGATGGAGTCTCTGTCACCCAGGCTGGAGTGCAATGGTGTGATCTTGGCTCACTGTAACTCTGCCTCCTGGGTTCAAGTGATTTTCCCACCTCAGCCTCCCGAATAGCTGGGACCACAGGCGCACACCACCATGCTTGGCTAACTTTTGTATTGTTAGTAGAGACGGGGTTTCACCATGTTGGTCAGGCTGGTATCGAACTCCTGACCTCGTGATCCGCCCGCCTTGGCCTCCCAAAGTGTTGGGATTACAGGAGTGAGCCACCACGCCCAGCCCTGCTAATTTGAATTTTTAAGTATCATTTGCATCATCCTCAGGCCCAGTTCTTGCTATGGCTGGGCATTAAAAGAGATACTTTGTGCTTCCACTGACAGCGAGCTCTCTCCCTCTACTCCCATCCTCCCAAATGCATCCTTTCGGACGACCCGATACAGGTTTTCACTTATCCTGCTATTAAGCTCACAGGGGCTAACACCGTTAACTGATACCAGCTAACCACATGCGTCTTCCTCAGCTGATAACTTCAGATAACATGAATAAATTATCATCAAGCCCCAACACAATATATCCCTATGGAATTAAGATTTGAGACAAAGTCATCAAAAAACTAGACTTTTGTTCTTTACAAAATTAATTCTACCTATTGGGAAGGAGCTTATCATAGAGAAAGATAATTCTAAAACAAAAACAAACCCACATCTTAAAAGAGAAAATAAACCACACATAAAAAATATCTATCACTGAGCTATAGTAAGCTTTTGTTCCAATCTACCCTGCTCCTGAATATAAGACATAACTGTATGCTTCTCCCAGCAAAGACAATCAATATGATGAAACTTTTCCACCCTACTGGCTTCTATTTCCTAGAAAAGTTGCCAAATGGCAGGGAAATTTTCCAGACTATAATTTCCTCTGCAGGAAAGTCTTATGATGGGTTCCACAAATTCCACAAATCAATGCAAGCCGACTGCACATCCATCACCACAAAAGATTAAAGGGAAAGTCCTTTAATATATGTCACATATCACAGTTCTCAAACTATACTACAGCAGTTTTTCAAATTACATAAAGTAGCACATCTGAAAATACCTTTTTTCAAAAAAAAAATAGAAAACAGAATACATGCAAACTCCTAAGGATAGCTACTTATTTGTAAAATATGTGTTAGAGTTGTGCACACACACGTGAATATATTTCTGTCTGTAGGTCATGGTCAAAAAAAAATTGAAAGCCACTGCATTACAGACATACAAGCAGTGGGAAGGGTAGAGAATAGAAAACAAGAAAGTGAGAATGTGTCATCCATTGAAGACGCAGGATGATAAAAAGCCTACAAATTAACTCAGTACCACAGCAATGTTCTCAGCTGCTTCTGCTGACTTTCCAAAACCAAGACAGAGGACAGCCACTATTATGGCCTGCATTTTGTCTCCCCAAAATTCATGTTGAAGACCCTGCTCCCAATGGGAGTGTGTCTGGAGATAGCACTTTTAAGGAGGTGTAAGGTTAAATAAGGTCATTAAAGCAGGGCTCTAGTTTGGCATGACTGGTGTCCTTATAAGAAGAGACACCGTGGAAGTGCATCCACGGAGAAAAGGCCATGTAAGGACACAGAGAGAAGGCTGCTGTCTGCAATCCAAGGAGAAAGGAGACCTCACCAGAAACCAACCCTGCTGGCACCTTGATCCTGGACTTCCCAGTCACCAGAACTGTGAGAAATAAATGCTTGTTATTTAAGCTACTCAGTGTATGGAGGGGGATGGAGCGGGGGTAGAGGTGGGGAGCAGCACTAGCAAACTAATGCAGCTGTCTAAAACCAAAATTTATAGGAATATTGTGGACCGTCATGGAAGTCCAATTAGCGAAACTACACCTGTCTTATTAAGACCTCCAATTTTTCAAAAAAAAGACTTTTTCATTTTCTAAGAAAATGAAAGTCCAGTGAATCTTAAACTTCAACCACATAAGAAGTCAAAAGTCAGAGTTATAAATGCCTCTGCAAAACTAAAATTCAGTATTAGAAACCTCAGGTAAGACCACAAAACAAAAAACACTGATGACTTAGGAGTAACCAAATCCATGTTCTAAGAGCAACCAGAGGTGGTCAACAGAGGACATTTTCTGGATGCCTGACATGTGTCAGAATTTTGTTCCATACACCATACACATAATATCACTTATCTCCATAAAATACATAAAAAACAAGGTAACTGCCAGTATTTTAATTTTCTAGTTGAGAAGAGCAAAGTGAAGAAAATAACCAACCCGAAAGCCAATTCATCTGACTCGGGCCTGGCTCTGCCCATGACATCATCATGGATGGAAGCTCCCAGTGGCTGAGTCACACTGAAACGCACACACAATATTTATTCTCTTAGGTTTTTCCCAGAGGTATTTTCAGGAAATAAAACAAGCATCTCGTTGTCTATGCCCACAGCTCCTGCATGGACACTGCCACAAAGAACTTGATCCAAGCTTGTTTTCAAAAGCAGCTGCTTCTCTCTGCACAGTAAATATCCAATGAATTAAGTGCCTTCTCCAGCCACCTAAGTCCTAATCAACAATGAAACGGGCATTCTGTGTGTATAGTTCAGATCTGTTCCTCTGAAATGACAAGACATTTCTCTACAGGCCAAACACTAACCATCTACTGTCTAAATGCCTGGGCTAAAAGCCATACAGACTACAAAGGAGCTAGTTAAAAGTTAACTGTCATGGCAATGTCATTCCCAAATCTCACTCAACACTCACCCTGTGCAGGGTAACTCAGGATCACAGAATTCAAGCAAAAATTACAAATGAAGGAGGGAAAGGGTTGGAACAAAACGCCTTTGATTTTCAGAACGCTGACATTCTTCAAGTGAATACTGTAACATCTAATCTGTAAGTCGAAAGCAGTATCTTTACAAGAACATAAAAAAGTTCGATGATCATCCCATCATCATGATTTACAAGATTTTCAGTCAGGTATATTTCTCACTATAGAGTTTAAGAAAATAAGCTTTAAATGTTTCTTTTTACAAAATTTCCTTGGCTTTTTTTGCCTTCGAGTGAAATTAAAGAGTCCTAAAAGTGAAAAACAGACAAACTTAATCTCTTGGACAGTAAAAGTAAAATAGCCTTTTAATTTATAATTGAAGTGGTCATTAAAATGTCCTTGTATTAGTACCATTAGACACACTTTTCAGAAATAAAAGCAGGAATAGAAGACACAGGAAAAACATAATCTATGATCAAATGAAAAATCAGTAAGTAGAAACAGAGTCAGAAATGACACAAAAAATAGAATCAGTAGACCAAGACATAAAACAGCTATTATAAATATACTCTAAGGCAGGCACAGTGGCTCATGCCTATAATCTCAACACTTTGGGAGGCCGAGGCAGGCAGATCACCTGAGATCAGGAGTTTGAGACCAGCCTGGCCAACATGGTGAAACCCAGTCTCTACTAAAAATACAAAAATTAGTTGGGCGTGGTGGCGGGTGCTGGTAGTCCCAACTACTCAGGAGGCTGAGGCAAGAGAACTGCTTGAACCTGGGAGGTGGAGGTTGCAGTGAGCCAAGATCACACCACTGTACTCCAGCCTGGGCGAAAGAGCAAGAGTACATCTCAAAAAAAAAAAAATAAAATAAAATAAAATAAATGTAAATATACTCCATACGTTCAAATGGTAGAAGAAGGCACAGGCCTGTTAAGAAGCCAAATGGAAGACATTTAAAAAGACCCAACTCAAACCTTTAGGAATGAAAAATATGGTATTTCCATAAGATTAAATCAATATGGGGGAAAAACCAATTATTTAAAAAATGGATAAAGTTAACTATTGGGTTATTAAAATAATTACATAGAAAAAATAACTAATTAGTGTTTTGATTACACATATGTACAGCATACCTCAAAAATATTATGGGTTCAATTCCAGACCCATGAAATTAAGGAAATATCACAATAAAGCAAGTCACACAAATGTTTTGCCTTCCCAGTGCATATACTGGCCTGGCACAGTGGCTCATGCCTGTAATCCCAGCACATTGGGAGGCTGAGGCGGGCGGATCACAAGGTCAGGAGTTTGAGACCAGCCTGGCCAACATGGCGAAACCCCGTCTCTACTAAAAATGCAAAAATTAGCCAGGTGTGGTGGCATGCACCTGTAATCTCATCTACTCGAGAGGCTGAGGCAGGAGAATTTCTTGAATCCGGGAGGCAGAAGTTGCAGTGAGCGGAGATCAAGTAGCACAGCACTCCAGCCTGAGTGACAGAGTGAGACTATCCCCCCAAAAAAAAAAATCAAAGTTATATTGACACTATACTGTAGTCTATGAAGTGTGCAATTGCATTATTATGAATCCTCCCATCTCCTCTCTCCTGCTGTTTCTGGTGGCCTCTGACCATGTATTTGTATGGTGTTGGAGACACAGCCAGTGGCTATGGGAGGAAGGTGCTTTCTGGCTGGCAGTGTGTTTACGACTTCCAATTCTTACACCAAATGCACCTGGCTAAATCTAAACAACCAGCTGTCTATTAAAATAATGAATCCTCCTCTTTTATAAGGTAGACGTACAGCCATCACAAGGTACTGTACTGGCCTTTAAGGCATTTTGTTCCAAATACTGCATGGGAAGAGTAAAATGTTCTCTCTTTGAGAGCAGTGGTGACAATCACAGATGACCAAACTTGAAGAACGCAGTTTTCACAGATTGTCGTGGGGGACGTTGAGATTAGGGACAGGCATACCTTGGAGATAGTGTGGGTTTGGTTCTAGACCACCACAATAAAGCAAATATCACAATTAAGTGAGTCACTCACAGGTTTTTAAATTTCACAATGCATATAAAAATTATGTTCACAGTATGCTGTATAGTCTATTAAAGTGTGCGAAAGCATTATGTCTTCTAAAAAGTACATATCTTACCTAGAGAATACTTTATGGCTTAAAAAAATGTTCATGATAATCTGAGCTTCAGCAAGTCGTAATCTTTTTGCTGGTGGAGGGTTTTGCCTTAATGTTGATGGCTGCTGACTGATCAGTGTGCTGGTTGCTGAAAGTTGGGGTGGCTGTGACAATTTCTCAACATAAGACAACAATGAAGTTTGTGGCATGATTGACTCTCTCTTTCACGAAGATGCTGTTGATAGCATTTTGCCCACAGTAAAACTTATCAAATTTGGAGTCAATTCTCTCAACCTGCTGCTTTATGAACTAAGGTTTATGAAATACTCTAAATCCTTTGTTGTCATTTCAACAATGTGTGAAGCGTTCAACAATGTTTCAACACCCTCTTAACCAGGAGTAGATGCCCTCTCAAGAAGCCACTTTCTTTGCTCATCAGTAAGAAGCAACTCCTCATTCATTCAAGTTTAATGAGATTGCAGCAATTCAGTCCCATCTTCAGGCTCCACTTCTAATTCCAGTACTCTTGCTGTTTCCACCACATCTGCAGTGACTCCCTCCCCTGAAGCCTTGAACCCCTGAAGCCCTCAAAGTCATCCATGAGGATTAGAATCAACTTCTTCCAAACTCCTATTAATGTTGGTATTCTGACAACCTTCTAAGAATTACAAATGTGCCTCAGGCATCTAAAATGGCAAATCCTGACTATAACCTGCGGCAGCAGCTGAGACACCTGCGAAGGGATGCACCTTTTCTTCTGTAGGCTTGAGTCAAGAACTCTCGGTCATCTTGGTAATACCGGGTTGGATGTCCAAAGTTGCAGAAAAAAGACCAGAACGTTCAGGAAAAAACTTACTGTATCCAGCAATTCAGATATGGTGGAAGTGAAGTCAGTGTTCCAGGAAGTTCTTCCAAAACAAAGGTAAGTTGTCTCTGGAAGATGTAACCACAGTGGTGGTATGTAAACCCAAATTTTTACCCTTAAAATCTCTCACTCTGGTAAAACTAGAGAAAATGCACCAAGCAGCACAGGATACAATTCGCCAACAAGAAACGGCAGAAAAGGAACAATGGCAAATAACCCACTGGATGATACCTTAGCACTTTAGGGAACAATATGCCTTATCTACTATTTAACAATAACTTGGCTGGGTGTGGTGGCTCATGCCTGTAATCCTAGCACTTTGGGAGGCCAACGCAGGCAGATCACCTGAGGTCAGGAGTTCGAGACCAGCCTGGCCAACATGGTGAAATCCTGTCTCTACTAAAAATACAAAAATTAGCTGAGCATGGTGGTGGGGTGCCTGTAATCCCAGCTACTCAGGAGGCTGAGGCTCGAGAATCGCTCGAACCTGGGAGGCGGAGGCTGCAGTCAGCGGAGATCGTGCCACTGTACTCCAGCCTGGGCAACAAGAGCAAGACTCCATTTCAAGAAAAAAAAAAAAAAGGCCAGGCACGGTGGCTCACGCCTGTAATCCCAGCACTTTGTGAGGCCGAGGTGGGTGGATCATGAGAGCAGGAGTTTGGAACCAGCCTGGCCAATATGGTGAAATCCTGTCTCTACTAAAAATACAAAAATTAGCCGGGCGTGGTGGTGGGTGCCTGTAGTCTACTCGGGAGGCTGAGGCAGAAGAATCATTGAATCCGGGAGATGGAGCTTGCAGTGACCCAAGATCGTGTCACTGCACTCCAGCCTGGGCAACAGAGTGAGATTCCGTCTCAAAAAAAAAAAAAAAAAAAAAATGGCTCACGCCTGTAATCCCAGCACTTTGGAAGGCTGAGGTGGGCAGATCACCTGAGGTTGGGAGTTTGAGACCAGCCTGACCAACATGGAGAAACCCCATCTCTACTAAAAATACAAAATTTGCCAGGCATGGTGGTGCATGCCTGTAATGCCAGCTACTCAGGAGGCTGAGGCAGGAGAATTGCTTGAACCTGGGAGGCAGAGGTTGCAGTGAGCCGAGATCATGCCACTGCACTCCAGCCTGGGCAACAAGAGCGAAACTCCATCTCAAAAAAACAAACAAAAAAAAAAACAAAAAAAAACAATAACTAGAAAATAAGGTGCAATGAAAGTAGTATTTGTTAATAATATCAATAAAATTGATAATATTCATATAAATAATATAAAAATGCCCAAGATTGATAGAACTTGTATTGTGAATTTAAACACTCTGGTTTGTATTAAACATAGCAGTTATCAACTTTGAACCAAATTTTATGCGATTTTTTTTCTCAAGTCATGTTTTTAGAATTGCAAATTAAATTATTCACTATTCTTACTGCTTTCAGTTTTATAGATAACATTCTTGGACAAAAGGAACTAAATACAACATTTATATACAGAGCATGTTTACTTTTTTTTTTTTTTTTAATACAGAGTTTTGCTCTCGTTGCCCAGGCTGGAGTGCAATAGCGTGATCTCGGCTCACTGCAACCTCCGCCTCCTGGGTTGAGGCGATTCTCCTGCCTCAGTCTCCTGAGTAGCTGGGATTACAGGCACCCACCACCACGCCGAGCTAATTTTTAGTATTTTTAGTAGAGATGTGGTTTCATCACATTGGTCAGGCTGGTCTTGAACTCCTGACCTCAGGTGATCTACCCGCCTCGACCTCCCAAAGTGCTGGGATTACAGGCATAAGCCACTGCTCCCAGCCTACATTTTTATTAAAAACATGAATTTGAAGATATATTCCAATCTTATATAAAGTTCATGTTGGGTTTTTACATTACCTAATTAGAAAAAACTTTTTTTAACCAATTTTCTGTGCCATGTTATGTTAAATACTATTAAATATCTTGTGTGACCAACCAATCCTACCAGTAATGACAAAACTGTGTCTTAAAACAAATCTGATTTTTTTTTTTTGAGATGGAGTCTCGCTCTGTCACCTAGACTGGAGTGCAGTGGCACGATCTCAGCTCACTGCAACCTCCACCTCTCAGGTTCAAGCAATTATCCTGCCTCAGCCTCCCTAAGAGCTAGGATTACAGGTGCCCACCACCATGCCCTGCTAATTTTTGTATTTTTAGTACAGACGGGGTTTCACCATGTTGGCCTGGCTAGTCTCAAACTCCTGACCTCAGGTGATCTGCCTGCATCAGCCTCCCAAAGTGCTGGAATTACAGGCATGAGCCATCGCGCCCAGCCAACAAATCTGATTTTTAAGAAACCCTCACCTATTCTGTAGTCAGCTAAGCTTTTAATTACATTAATTTCAAGGACTTGAGAATTACATTTCTGCCTTTATCATCCAGGTATCAAACAATTACAAATCTAAAAACGGTTACTGTAATTATCTATATAGGCCTAAATAATATGGATTTGAAAGACCCCAGGAGGTCAATATACATATTAAACTTGGATTTTTAATTCTAAAACACTGTACCTAAGCCTGTAATAGATCCATTGCTAAGAGTATCTTTGTAAATTCTGCATATAATTCTTGGGGGTTTGTCTCAGTCAATAACAGGCAATTTAAATTAGCATCGGCCAGGCCAGGCGCAGTGGCTCACGCCTGTAATCCCAGCACTTTGGGAGGCTGAGGGGGGCAGATCACGATGTCAGGAGATCGAGACCATCCTGGCTAACACGGTGAAACCCCGTCTCTACTAAAAATATTTTTAAAAATTAGCCAGGTGTGGTGGTGGGCACCTATAGTCCCAGCTACTCGGGAGGCTGAGGCAGGAGAATGGTGTGAATCTGGGAGGCGGAGCTTGCAGTGAGCCGAGATTGTGCCACTGCACTCCAGCCAGGGCGACACAGCGAGACTCCGTCTCAAAAATAAATAAACAAATAAATAAGCATCAGCCTTAAGGCCTGGTTATTAGGCCCTGTGGGGAGGGTAGAAATGTGATCATTCTTCAGTTAATTGTTATTGATTGGTAGGTGATTATTAAGTAAATGGAAAGCTTTGGGTATTTGGAGAATAACTTTCTATAATACTAACCATTATTTGGTAATAGAATTTAAGAATGATGAAAGGTATTACATATTTTAGAAATTTAAGTAAGGTCTAGATCAGAGTAGTAAACAATGGAGAAAAGTGTGCCCGTGTTTTTCTCCAGTTTAATTTTAAATAATATACTATTGTACTCTCATTTTAAAAGTCTGCAGGGAAAAAAAAAGTTTTCAAGGAACACAGATTAAATTCACTGTTCAAATATGCATCCTTAAATGATTTAAAATTTGCTGTGTGAAATTTAAAGGTGTTTTTAAAGACCTAAAATAAAGGTACTACAAATAAAAAAAATCAAAAAATAAAATGGTGAATTCTTTCAGCACGTTTTCAATTTACTTTGCCCAGATGAATCAGAGGAATCACTATCTATGCAACTACAGCCTTATGAAATGCATTTCTTAAATAGTAAGACTTGAAAGTCAAAATTACTCCTTGACCCATGGGCTGCAGAATGGATGTTGTATTAGCAGGCATGAAAGCAACATTAATCTCCTTGTACATCTTCATCAAGCTCTTGGGTAACCAGGTGCATTGTCAATAAGCAGTAATACTTTGAAAGGAATCTTTTTTTTCTGAGCATTAGGTCTCAACAATAGGTGTGTTAGTCTGTTTGCACTGCTATAAGGGAATACCTGAGGCTGGGTAATTTATAAAGGAAAGAGGTTTAATTGGCTCACAGTTCTGCAGGCTACATGGAAAACACTGCACTAGCATCTGCTCCTGGTGAGGCCTCACGAAGCTTACAATCATGGCAGAAGGCAAAGGGGGAGCAGGTGTGTCAAAAGGAGGGGGGCGGGAGAGACAGAGGAGGAGAGACAGAGAAAGACAGAGCAGAAATGAGAGAAGGGAGAGGCCCCAGGCTCTCTTAACCAACCAAATCTCGTGTGAACTGAGCGAGAACTCACTCATCACCAAGGGGATGGCACTAAGCTAGCAGTCCCCAAACTTTTTGGCACCAGAGACCAATTTTGTGGGAGACAATTTTTCCATGGACCATGGGGGATGGTTTTGGGATGAAACTGTTCCACCTCATCATCATCAGGCATTGGTTAGATTCCCATAAGGAGCACTTGACCTAAATGCCTCGCATGCACAGTTCACAATAGGGGGTCACACTCCTATGAGAGTCTAACGCCACCACTGATCTGACAGGAGGCCGAGCTCAGGCAGTAATGTGCGCTTGCCTGCCGCTCACCTCCTCCTGTGTGGTCCAGTTCCTAACAGGCCACAAATTGGTACCAATCTGTGGCCCGTGGGTTGGGGACCTATGCACTAAGCCATTCAAGAGGGATCTGCCCCCATGACCCAAACACTTCCCACTAGGGCCACCTCCAACGTTGGAGGTCACATTTCAACATGAGATTCGGAGGGGACAAAACACCCAAATCATATCAGTGGGCTTCAGATATTCGGTAAACTATGCTATAAACAGATGTGCTGTCATGCAGGCTTTGTTGTTCCATTTATAAAGCACAGGCAGAATACATTTACCATAGTTCTTAAGGGCCCTAGGATTTTCAGAATGGTCAACAAGCACTGGCTTCAACTTGAAGTCACCAGGCATGTTAGCCCCTATCAAGAGGAGCTTTGAAGCCAGGCACTAACTTTTCCTCTCCAGCTCTAAAATTTCTAGATAGCATCTTCTTCCAACAGAAGGCTCTTTCATCTACACTGTTTTATTTATTTATTTGTTTGTTTATTTATTTATTTATTTTGGAGACAGAGTCTTGCTCTGTCGCCCAGGCTGGAGTGCAGTGGCGCGATCTCGGCTCACTGCAACCTCCGCCTCCGGGGTTCATGCCATTCTCCTGGCTCAGCCTCCCGAGTAGCTGGGTCTACAGGCGCCCACCACCATGCCCAGCTAATTTTTTTATTTTTAATAGAGATGGGGTTTCACCATGTTAGCCAGGATGGTCTCGATCTCCTGACCTCATGATCCGCCTGCCTCGGCCTCCCAAAGTGCTGGGATTTACAGGTGTGAGCCACCACACCTGGCCATCTACATTGTTTTAAAGTCAGTTGTGTAATGTGGCCACCTTCATCAATGAGCTCTGCTAGACCTTCTGGATATTATAACTCACTGCAGCTTCTCCATCAGTACTTGCTGCTTCACCTTGTACTTTTATGTTATGGAGATGGCTGCTTTCCTTAAAGCTGATTAACCAACATCTGCTAGCTTCAAACTTTTCTTCTGCAGGTTTCTCACATCTCTCAACCTTCACAGAATTTAGGAAAGTGAGAGCCTTGCATGGATTAGGCTTTGGCTAAAAGAGATGTTGTGGCTTGTTTGATCTTCTATACAGACCACAAAAACTTTCTCCATAGAAGCAATAAGTCTGTTTTGCTTTCTTATCACATTCACATGTTCACTGGAGTAGCAATGTTAATTTCTTTCAAGAACTTTACCTTTGGATTCACAACTTTAACTGTTTGGCCCAAGAGGCCTAGCTTTCAGCCTATCTCAATTTTTGATATGCCTTTCTCATTAAGCTTAATCATTTTTAGTTTCTGATATAAAGTGAAAGACATGCGACATTTTCTTTTACTTGAGCACTAGAGGCCATTGTAGAGTTACTAATTAGTCTAATTTCAGTATTTTTGTGTCTCAGGAGATAGGGATGCCCAAGAAGAAGGTGGCCCAGTGGGTGGAGCAGTCAGAACACATACAACATTTATCAATGAAGTTCATCGTCTTCCATGGTTCATGGCACCCCAAAACAATTACAACAGTAACAACTAAGATCACTGATAACAGATCACCATTAACAGGCATAGTAATAATGAAAAAGTCTGAACTACTGAAAGTATTACCAAAATGTGACAGAGACACAAAGTGAACACATTCCAACACTGTTGGAAAAATAGTGCTAACAGATTTGCTCAGTTCAGGGTTACTATAAACCTTCAATTTGTAAAACATGCAGTATCTTCAAAGTACAATAAAGTGAAACACAATAAAAGGAAGTACACCTGTAGTTAAATGTATTCTAACACCATATAGAGCTTCAAAACCTTAAAATCTCATTCAACTATTCTTAACAGCAATATTGACATTATTTAGAAATGGTGTGTGTGTACATATCTTAGATAAACACACAAACAATTATGGGAACATTGTTAGAAATCAAGATTTTCAGTACAAGAGGAAAACAAATATAAAATCAAAGTTAAGTTATAACTATGTAGTTTTACGGTTGAATTTGAAAAGTCAGTATGAACTCATTATTTATTTTTCTTTATCATCACACACACTTTTTAGGTTCACACTTACTTGAAAAGCCTTAGAGGCAATGACAACCCAGTAACAATGAGCACCCCTACAGCCTAAACTGTGGTCCCTAAATGCCATTAAATATGCATCATATATCAGTTAAATATCCATTAAAAAAGGAGCCACGGCTACTTGAGGAATGACTGATTCCAAATAAAAGGTAGGAAAGGTACAAGATGAGCATTACTTTTTTTTTTTTTTTTTTGAGACAGAGTCTCGCTCTGTCACCTAGGCTGGAGTGCAGTGGCGCAATCTTGGCTCACTGCAAGCTCCACCTCCCAGGTTCAGGCCATTCTCCTGCCTCAGCCTCTCCAAGTAGCTGGGACTACAGGCGCCCACCACCACGCCCGGCTAATTTTTTTGTATTTTTAGTAGAGACGGGGTTTCACCATGGTCTCGATCTCCTGACCTCGTGATCCGCCCACCTCAGCCTCCCAAAGTGCTGGGATTACAAGCATGAGCCACTGCGCCTGGCCTCAAGATGAGCATTTCACAGCTTGTTGGCCAGAAAGCGAGGAAGCACTTGAGACAAATGTTACAGTTTAGTCATAGAAGTCGGCTGGGCTCAGTGGCTCACACTTGTAATCCCAGCACTTTGGGAGGCCAAGGCGGGCAGATCACCTGAGGTCAGGAGTTTGAGACCAGCCTGGCCAACAGGGTGAAATCCCATCTCTACTAAAAATACAAAAAATTAGCTGGGCATGGTGGCACACACCTGTAGTGCTAGCTACTGGGGAGGCTGAGGCACAAGAATTGCTTGAACCTGGGAGGCAGAGGTTGCAGTGAGCCAACATTGCACCACTGCACTCCAGCCTAGGCGACAGAGTGAGACTCCGTCTTAAAAAAAAAAAAAAAAAAAAGTCATAGAAGTCACAGGAAGGGTGATATAGTTAGACTTTGTGTCCCCACCCAAATCTCATCTTGAATTGTAATTCCCATAATTCCCACGTGTCAAGGGAGAGACCAGGTGGAGGTGATTGAATCATGGGGGCAGTTTCCCACATGCTGTTCTCATGATGGTGAGTTCTCACAAAATGGTCTTATAAGGGGCTATTCCCTCTTTGCTCAGCAGTTCTCCTTTCTGCTGCCTTGTGAAGAAAGTGCCTTGCTTCTCCTTTGCACCTTCTACCATGATTGTAAGTTTCCTGAGGCCTCCCCAGCCATGCTAAACTGTGAGTCAATTAAACCTCTTTCCTTTATGAATTGTCCAGTCTCAGGCAGTTCTTTTAGCAGTAAAAAACGGACTACAAATGGGCTCTAATGGGCAGAAGATGGTTCAATCTACATACCAAAAAAATCCAGCAATTAATTGAAACACACTGAATATATTTTTAAACTCCTGGCTTATAGTGTTCACTGCATAATTCTTTCAACGTTTTCTGTATGTTTGAAAATTTTCATAATGAAATGCTAGGAGCAGGGATTCTTAACTTTAAAACGATACTAAAAAGGGGAGAAGGGAGAGAGAAAAAGAAAAGGAAGCTAAAACAGAAGAATAATAATTCACTTGTCATCATTGCAGATGACCAGGGCACCAACTCCTTACATTAACAGTAGGCAACTACAGAGCAAAAGGAGGCATTTAACCCCATGTTTTCTAAATATATTATGTCTCAGGGTGACCAAATAGCACTAATTGAAGAGACAAAGTTCTTCTTTACAGATAACTCAAGCTGACAGTTGTAAAAGGAATGATCATATTAGAAAACCACCATTTCACGATCCATAGAGAAAAAGTGAATTCAGGCAATGATCATAATGGAAAAAAACCTTTGACGAAAGCTTGATGGGGGAGAATGCAATGGAAGCTGTCACCTGAACTCATGAACTAATCTTAGCATCAATAGGAGTGAGACATCCAGACGATACGTGCCTCCTGAGAGAATGCAAAATAAAATACATGGCGCAGCCTATCAAGTATTCTTTCTAAAAACAGCTGAACCTACATTCAATTAAACCTTTATTAGTAACTTCCAGTTTCCAGGAAACATGAAGAAAAGTGCACTAAGTTAAATGATGCCCTGAGGGAGAAAACAGACTATGCAGCCGGAGGGATATTCCACATAAAAATTAGCCCAACTTCTTCAACAAGTCAGTGGCATGAAAAGAGGGATGGGAGGAAGAGGGCTGAAACTGTGAAACTGCCCTGGCAAAAATTATAACTGAGAAATTATGAAAGAGATCTGCTCTAACCAATCCTTATCTTGCCTTTAACCTTCAAACTGCCCTTAGTCATTCCTGGGCTTGGGCCAACCTAACTTTGGAAGACATTTAGGTGACAGTATAAATGATGTATAAGTACGTTCCCACATTGCTATAAAGAAATACCCAAGACTCACGGTTCTGCAGAAGCATGGCAACTTCTGCTTCTGGGGAGCCTCAGGAAGCTTCCAATCATGCTGGAAGGCAAAGGGGGACATCTCACATGGTAGGAGCAGGAGCAAGAGAGAGGGGGGAGGTGCTACATACTTTTTTTTTTTTTTTGAGACAGAGTCTCACTCTGTCACCCAGGCTGGAGTGCAGTGGCACAATCTCGGCTTACTGCAACCTCTGCCTCCCGGGTTCATGCCATTCTCCTGCCTCAGCCTCCCGGGTAGCTGGGACTACAGGCACCTAACACCACGCCCGGCTAATTTATTTGTATTTTTAGTAGAGATGGGGTTTCACTGTGTTAGCCAGGATGGTCTCGATTGCCTGACCTCGTGATCCACCCACCTCGGCCTCCCAAAGTGCTGGGATTACAGGCGTGAGCCACCGCGCCCGGCTGGTGCTACATACTTTTAAACAATGAGATCTTATAAGAATTCACTCACTATCTATCCTGAGGACAGTACCAAGGGGATGGTGCTAAGCCATTCAAGAGAAATCCACCCCCATGATCCAGTCACCTCCCACCAGGCCCCATCTCCAACACTGGAGATTACATTTCAATATGAGATTTGGTTAGGAACACAGATCCAAACCATATCAAATGATAATAGCCCTTCCCCAAAACTAAAGCACCCTTGGAAAGCTAATGAAAGACCACCAGGTTAGGAGGATGAGGGGAGCTTGAATTCTGCTAAGGTGTAGACTTAAACAATTACCAGCCTTTATTCCTGGAGGTCACAAGATTGGCAACTTCCCCAATTACTCCTGCAGATAACATCACTCTTACAGAAGCTAAAATTGGCCTTTTGAGATGTCTGTTCAGATTTTTGCATTTCTGATCACAGATGGCTCCACCTGGACGCACCAACTGGCCCAGTCATCCCCCACAGAAGTGGGCTCAGCACACACAAAGACCATTTCCCACACTGCTAAGATTGTATCCCTAACCAACGAGCAGCTTCCATTCCCTGGCCCACCACACTATCCTTGAAAAACCCTAGCGTCCGAATTTTCAGGGAGACTGATTTGAGTAATACAACTCCAATCTTCCATTCAGACAGCTCTGTACATATTAAACTCTTTCTCTATTGCAATTACCGTCTTGAGAAATTGGCTCTAAATGGGCAGTGGGCAAAATGAACACATTGGACAGGTACGGTTTTCTTGACTCAAAGAGACTTTAGCAACACAACCAAATGGGTGTGCAGTTCTAGTTAACTATGGATTAAAACCCAGATCTATGAAGATTCCTGAAGCAAGCAGGAAGCCTAAGAATGGACTGAGTCCAGGGACACCAAGGAATCAAAGTTAACTTTATCAGTTTAGTAAGGGCATTACAGTGATAAGATCGGCCATATTTTTCAGACATGTTTCCTAAAATATGTAGGGGTGAAATATTATAATTTCTAGAATTTGCTTTAAAATGCTTTGGGGTAGGGGAAGGGCTTAGAGAGGAAGAAATAACTCAAGAAGGGCAAAACTTCAGTCCTCATGCATGTACACAATGAGGTTTCTGCAGGTTTCCTTACACTCTCCTCCCTACTTTAGGACATGTTTGAAAATCTTCATAACAAAAAAAAAGGAAAGAAAAGAAAAACCTTTCTTAGCAAAAAAAAAAAAGGAACAAATATGGATAACTAACTCCTACCTATGAGGAAAATATCATCAGAAGTGAAAATGCGGGGCAAGAAAACGGACAGAAGTGCTTACTCCCTGAATTGCCTTATTATTTTTTTGATCAGGATCACTACTAGCCCCAGGCAATTCAGATATACAAGGCTCTAGCATATGTCACAGAAGTCAGTGAAAGGCAACCCTGAAGTGGGCCCCCGGGGACCTCACGGAATGGGAGAGACCAGAGTACGGAGGCAGACATACTCACTGGGGTCAGACCAGCAAAACTGGCCAAGAAGGAGGGCTCCAGGCAGCACAGAGTCCATGGTGCCTCCGTGCTCATTCCCGATGTTATTTTTTTATCGTTAAGGAATCATTTAATAAAAAGTCATTTGCCAGTCATCTCCTTTTGAAACCCACAGCCCCAGTCAATGTCTCTTTACCTACTAAAAATGAAAGGGATTAAACTAGACGCCTGCTAAGATCCTCCTCAGATGGTTTCCTTGTTAATCAAGTCCCGCTCTATGCAGAAGTTACCAACCGGTTCTGTAACCTATAAGACACTAGAGAAAAGTCTGATTCCAGGCTTAAAAATCGGTTTTTTGTTTTGGAGGGTTTTATTCATGTATTTATTTAAAGACACGGTTTCATCTGTCACTCAGGCTGGAGTGCCATCATAGCTCACTGCAGTCTTGAACTCCTCCTTCACCTCAGCCTCTCAAATGTGTGGTTTGAGTCACTGGGTCCTGTCTGGCTTTCTTTTTTTTTTTTTTTTTTTTTTTTTTTTTTGAGTCTTGCTCTGTTGCCCAGGCTAGGGTGCAGTGGTGCGATCTTGGCTCACTGCAAGCTCCACCTCCTGGGTTCACGCCATTCTCCTGCCTCAGCCTCCCGAGTAGCTGGGACTACAGGCACCCACCACCACGCCTGGCTAACTTTTTTGTATTTTTAGTACAGACAGGGTTTCACCCTGTTAGCTGGGATGGTCTCGATCTCCTGACCTCGTGATCTGCCCACCTAGGCCTCCCAAAGTGCTAGGATTACAGGTGTGAGCCACCGCACCCAGCCCCAACCAGGTCCAGTGTTAAAAATAGTTTTTAACATCACTTTTGAAATCAGCATTTACTAGATCTACAAGTTAAGCTCAGTATGTCCCTGCTTTTTAAATTAACTATAAACAACAACCCTAAGGGAAGAATGCCTTGGATGAGTGTGATTATTTGAGCATAAGCAAAATGACTTTATTTAAAACAGTAAGAGCCTGGTGACAGTAACTCCATAATAGAAAAGAAACGTGAACCGCAGCACCCCGAGCGTGACCGAAAACAAGTGTGACAACTCACACCGCCTGACCTTAGCGTGGGGACCCAGAGAAAAGCACTGTCTTCCCTCCCACTGGGTTGCTTCCCAGACTTTCCTTGAAGCACCCAGGGTGTTCTGTTCTTGAAAAAAAAGATGGGGTTGGCACTTCCTTCGCTACCATGGTACAAAGTTCACAGAGATGCTAATCTGATCCACCCTGGAACATTTCCTCCCTCAATAAAATTCTCTCTCCAAAGACAAAGCAAACAGTGATGCAGACTACAAGAAAACCAAGATGCCAGCCGTGGTCAAGGGCAGGGATAAGAGAATGTGCGTCAGAAAGAATGCTCTGAAAGAACATTCTGTCAGGGCCAGCACCTGACACACCCGCAGTGTTATCGATGCCTGAAGCAGCCCAGGCAAGTCCCTGAGCTCCCTGTGGCTTGTTCCTTCCCTCTCCAGAGCCAAAGCATCACACTTCCCAATATAATATTGAGAGGAACAAATAAAGAAAGTATGGGAAAGGAAAGGATTGTTTAAACTGGAAAGCCCAACTCTTGTATTCTCAATTGTTTTTTTTTGTTTTTTTTTTTTTTTTTTGGAGACAGGGTCTTGCTCTGTTGCCCAGGCTGGAGTACAGTAGCACGATCCCAGTTCACTGCAATCTCAACTTTCCAGGCCCCGTCCCACCTCAGCCTCCTGAGCAGCTGGCACCACAGGAGCACTACCAGGCCCAGCTAATTTTTTAAATTCGCTATGTTGCCCAGGTTGGTCTTGAATTCCCAGCCTGAAGCAACCCTCCCACCTCACCCTCCCAAAGTACTGGGATTATGGGAGCAAGCCACTGTGTCCAGCTATTCTCAATTTTTTAAAACATATGCCACATTTTGATTTATGAAAATATCACAAATTTCTGTAATGATCTTTAACATTTCAAAAGGATGTTTTTTCCATTTTCCAAATCTAAACTATTAAGTAAGCTTTTTCAAACTACACACATACTCCCTCCCAAGATGTGGCAGTGTCCCTGCCCACCAGGTAAGCTCCTGCTCTGCTGGCACCCCTGCCGCCCACGATGCCCAGGTAAGGTGGTCTCCTGACCCTCCCCTGCTACAACATGGCACCTTCCTTTCTTTCTGTTTTCCTGCTCCCCATTTCACTCAAGACCATGGGACAGACCTTACTGGCTAGATAAAAACCTTGCACTTAAGCTACCATAAACAGGGCCAACAAACTAATGGAGCATCCCAGAGTCCAAACTTGGATCTGCAAAGCAGTGAGTGTTATTAAAAGGCCATCTGTACAAAGGTTTGACAAGTTTTTCATGAAAGGCAACCCTGAAGTGGGCCCCCCTGGGGCCCTCCCCATGCTCTCAGGAGAACCCCCGCCCTGGCTGCCTCAAAGTAAGACAATCAGGACATCCTCTTCCAGTAACCAGAGGAGACGGTCCACCTCATGCCTCAATTAATCTACAGGAAAAGGAGTCCAATTATTGCATAATCAATTCAATTCTTAGAATGATCTAGGCAGATAATTCAAAGTCCTGCAGTTCTTGCCTGTATTTTCTTTCTGCTTCCTGAAAACTGGGCAAGAACAATGCACTTAATGCACAGGGCCATGGTAAAAAATAAAATGTGTACCCAGGTGTGGTAGCTCATGCCTGCAATCCCAGCACTTTGGGAGGCTGAGGCAGGTGGATTATTTGAGGTCAGAAGTTCGAGACCAGCCTGACCAACACGATGAAACTCTGTCTCTACTAAAAATACAAAAATTAGCCAGGCATGGTGGCAGGTGCCAGTAATCCCAGCTACTCAGGAGGCTGAGGCAGGAGAACCGCTCGAGCCTGGGAGGCGGAGGTTGCAGTGCACCAGTATCACACCATTGCACTCCAGCCTGGGAAACAGAGTGAGACTCCGTCTCAAAAAAAATAATAAAATGTACGTGTGAATAATGCAGTTGGTAACCTTGGGAATTACCTACCAAAAAGAACACGAGACATCGACATCTCACATAGGAACATGATAGGTAACTCTCAGCCTACAACAGCCTGGACTTTCCAAGCATAGGACAGAGCCATGACTAAAACCATCAGATGCATACAAATGGCAATGAAGTCTCCTTGTTCATCCAGAGACCCAGAGGGCTCTGCACAAGAAAGGCATCAATTCAGCCAAAAACCGGTCCTCCTGCAGGCTGGGTACCCTGACCCTCCCAGCATTCCTGCTCCCCATGACTTGACTAGGAATTAGCTCCTAAGATTTTGCTCTCCTGGTTCCACACACCACATCCTTGTTTCTACTTATGCCCAATCATTTAGAGATATGATTTCAAAAAGAAAGCCGACTTACAATGGAATATCACTCAGCTGTAAAAATGAAGGACTTTCTGACACCCACTGCAACATGCGGGACCCTTGAAAATAGGATGCTGACTGTAATGAGCGGTCACCAAAGGACCAACACTGCTCGAGCCCACCAACACGAGGTGCCCGAGTAGGCAAATTCCTAGAGACAGAACGTGGATCCCATCTGGGTTGCCTGGGACTTGGGGAGAGCAGAGTGAGGAGTGAGTGTTTAACAGGTAGAGTTTCAGTTTGGGAAGATGAAAAAAGTTCTGGAGATGGATGGTGGTGATGGTTGTACCATACTGCGAATGTGCTTCATGCCACCAACCTGTACACTTAAAAATGGTTAAGATGGTCAATTTTATGTTATACATATTTTACAACAATACAAACATTTGTTTTTTAAAGAAATTAAGAAACATCCCTGTTTTTCAAGTTCTTCTGTTGCATGTTGGTGGTGAGCAGGCCCATGCCTTGCCTGGAATATCCCTGGCCTGGCTCGGCAGAAAGCACCCAAGGAGTCTCATCTGTAACTGCGTGCCTTACCTTCACTCTCCTTATATACGGAAGTCTTAACTGCTGAGACTCCTCTCCTTCTCTCCCATACTTCCCCACTTATTCGCCCACTGATGGTTTACTGAGCATTGATGACACGTCAAGCTCTGTCCTAGGCATCAGAAGGTCACAAATATGACTCTCAGAGAACTTTTACTTCCATGAAGTAAAAGGCAGACAAAAATCAAGTCAAAGGAGAGTTGGTGATGAGTAAGTGCCGGGATGGAGGACGCAGGTGACAGGGAGTAAGGGGAGGTGACATCTCAGCTCTCGCCCAAATCATAGCGCCCACAACCTCCCAAACAACTCACAACCACTCTCTCCTAGGATATCTCCACCCACTGAAGCCGGTAATCTTTGTAAAGCCTTGGGATTCTCTGGTCCATGTTAAGTTAAAAATAATAGCAATTCATTTCTCCTTCCAACCACAGTCAGCCATAGATATATCTTCTGCCAAATAATAATGTAGTTCACCCATGAAGTTACCTACCTAGCTCTACTTAGAAAAAAAGGAAAAAACTTATCCTCAAAGGCCCTCCTATGTCTCCCCATCCTGCTGTGCAAGCAGCCAAACTCAAGTGAAGATATAAATCATTCATGCAGGCCACTCTTCCTGTTCCCACCTTGTCCTGGGGCTGCCCAGGCCCTTCCTACAGTTCTTGTTTGGGCTTTATCTGAGACTTGAAGCCCTGGGCAGGGGCCTTTGCTCAATGCTCAAGACACAATAAAATATTAACTACGGTGAGTCAATAACACAGTACAAGATGCCCAAGGCACTCCCAGAAGAGGCCTAAGGATCTAAACTGATACCCCGGGTCCATGACAGAAATACACTCAACAATTCTCTCTTCCTTAACCCAAGAAAAGTGCACTGAAAGAACAAATTCTTACTCAAGGGATGTTCTGTGGGCAAGAAGGCAGCAGAAAGTGATGCATGTGCAGACGTGGCCCGGGTCAGGCCTGAGGCAGAAATTGCGCCCAGTGGGAACTAAAGGAAGCTGATCTCGGCTCAACAGCAAGAAGGTCTAGGAGTTAACCTGCTCAGGACTCCTGCACTGCTGGAAGGGGAGGACCCAGGGAAGCTGGCGCAAACGTCATGGCAGGCAATTTGGCAATAAACACAAAATGCATTAGGAACACACATCCCGCCGGGCGCAGTGGCTCACGCCTGTAATCCCAGCACTTTGGGAGGCAAAGGTGGGAGGATCACCTGAGGTCAGAAGTTCAAGGCCAGCCTGGCCAACATGGTGAAAACCCGTCTCCACTAAAAATTAAAAAAAATTGCCAGGCACAGTGGTACGCGCACGTGTAATCCCAGCTATTCAGGAGGCTGAGGCAGGAGAACTGCTTGAACCCGGGAGGTGGAGGTTGCAGTAAGCCAAGATCGCATGACCGCACCACCCTAGCCTGGGCAACAAAGTGAGACTCTGTCTCAAAAAAAAAAAAAAAAAACACATCCCTTCCATGCAGCCGTTCCTCACGATGTGCTCTGCAAGGGTGCTTGTCTCTCAGGCCTCCCTAGCCCTCTGCCCACCTGCACCTGTTATTCATGTTGCTATCTGCCTTCCCCCAGGTCCTGAAAAGCTAGGTGCAGGGAGACTGCCCCCCACAAACTCAGCACAGAATCCCCGACATCAAGCATGTGTCTGGTACACGGCGGGCAACAAACATTTCAAATAAATGGACTTTAGGGATTGTGAAGCGTCCTGAAAAGTTGACATGAATGGATATTCACTATTTTTTTTTTTTTTTGAGACAGAGTCTCGCTCAGTCACCCAGGCTGGAGTGCAGTGGCTCCATCTCCGCTCACTGCAAGCTCCGCCTCCTGGGTTCACGCCATTCTCTTGCCTCAGCCTCCCGAGTAGCTGGGACTACAGGCACCCGCCAGGTCCAGCTAATTTTTTTGTATTTTTTTAGTAGAGATGGGGTTTCACCATGTTAGCCAGGATGGTCGCGATCTCCTGACCTCGTGATCTGCCCGCTTCAGCCTCCCAAAGTGCTGGGATTACAGGTGTGAGCCACCACGCCCAGCCAGGATATTCACTATTAAACTATAACAGTTTAAACGCTTTTAAACTATTAAAAAATCAGGGCCAATTAAGTATCCAATAAAGGACTGGATGAGTAAATTGAGCTACAGCCACAGAGTTGAATGCTGTGTGGCCATTAAGAATGTGGTATGGCTGTCGTTACAAAGGGCATGGATTCAGGAACAGAGCAGAAATGTGGGCAACTCCCCACCCTGACAACTCCCCAGAAGCCAACCTAGGGGGGAGAAAAAAATGCTCATATCAAAAGCTCCAAACCTGCAAGAAATGTGAAAAAGAGGATCCTACTCTCTCACCCACCACGTCTCGTCTAGCGAGATGCCAGTCCTCCTTGCCCTGTTCCCATAACATGAGTTAAAGTCACACTACGTTAGCGCCAATATAACGTCTGGGATAACGATGCCCAAGCATGAGCAAGACAAGGAGAAACAGCACTGCAAACAAGTAAACACTTGACTGCAAAAGAAAATGAATGGATGAGAACAGAAGGTTCCAAAGAAGAGATTCTGTGCTAGAAGAGAATGGAACACTCAAGGAAGAAAAGAAAATTCTCACGAATGCTTCATGCTCCCAAACAACTGAAGAACACGGGTTCAATAAAACAAGCACTCACAGATGAGCTAATGGATAACAGATTAAAAGGATGTTGGAAACCTAACAAAATGAAACGAGGATCAAAACAACTTGACAACAGGCCAGGCACGGCGGCTCACGCCTGTAATCCCAGCACTTTGGCAGGCTGAGGCAGGTGGATCATAAGGTCAGGAGATGGAGACCATCCTGGCTAAGAGGGTGAAACCTCGTCCCTACTAAAAATACAAAAAAATTAGCTGGGCGTGGTGGCGGGTGCCTGTAGTCCCAGCTACTTGGGAGGCTGAGGCAGGAGAATGGCATCAACCTGGGAGGCAGAGGTTTCAGTGAGCTGAGATTGTACCACTGCACTCTAGCCTGGGCAACAGAGCCAGACTCTGTCTCAAAAAAAAAAAAAAAAGCTTGACAACAAAATTAGTAGATAAGTTAAAAGCAGCAAGGTATAGAATATACTGCGGCAAACCAAATTATTAACTCAAAAGAGTTATGAGCTGAATGGAGAACACAGATGAAAAAGATAACAAAAAACAGAAATGAAAAGCAGATAACAGCTATCCAACATAAAGTATCCTTGAAGTAGAAAAGTTAAATGAAAGTAAAATGCATCAAAAAATATAATACATACACAGAATGATGCAAGAAAATTTCCTAAAGTGATTAAAGAAACCAATCTGCAGACTGCAACAGTGTACCATGTTCCAAAAAATGTAACACACTATGCTCACAGTAGTTACAGAAGCTAATCAAGTTACTAAACTTCAATGATAAAGACAGAATTGTGTGCACAAAAAAACTTATCATATGCAAAGGAAAAAAAAAACAATCGGTCCTGCCTGAGATTTCTCCTATTGGCCTATCAAATACAGGAAGGCCCTAGAACAACAGCCACCAACCTAGTCTAGACAGGGATGTCCAATCTTTTGGCTTCCCTAAGCCACGTTGGAAGAAGAAGAGTTATTTTGGGCCACACATAAAATACACTAACATTAACAATAGCTGATAAGCTTAAAAAAAAAAAAAAATCGCAAAAAAATTTTTTTTTCTTTTTTCTTGACATGGAATCTGACTCTGTTGTCAAGGCTGGAGTGTAATGGCATGATCTCGGCTCACTACAACCTCCCTCCCGGGCTCAAGCGATTCTCCTGCCTCAGATTCCTGAGTAGCTAAGACTACAGGTGCCCACAACCACTCCTGGCTAATTTCTGTACTTTTAGTAAAGACGGGGTTTCCCCATGTTGGCCAAGTTGGTCTTGAACTCCTGACCTCAGGTGATCCACCCGCCTCAGCCTCCCAAAGTGCTGGGATTACAGGAGTGAGCCACCGCGCCCGGCTGAATTTCATCATGTTTTAAGAAAGTTGACTAATTTGTATTGGGCTGCATGCAACCAGCAGGCCGCAGGTTGGACAAGCTTGCTCTAGAGCATAGCCTCAAACTATCACCCAGCCAAGGTGTCACTCAAGTCCAGAAACAAGGGCAAACACTGGCAAATGGGAAAAAACATTCAGAAAATAGGACACTGACATTATTGAGGGAAGAAAACAGGAGTCCAGCCAAATAAGAGATAAAATATTCTGGATTGGGGCCGGATGCAGTGGCTCACACCTGTAATCCCAGCCCTCTGGGAGGCCAAGGCAGGCAGATCACCTGAGGTCAGGAGTTTGAGACCAGCCTGACCAATAGGTAAAAAAAAACCCGTCTCTACTAAAAATACAAAATATTAGCCGAGCGTGGTGGTGCATGCTTGTAATCCCAGCTACTTGGGAGGCTGAGGCAAGAGAATCACCTGAACCCAGGAGGTGGAGGTTGCAGTGAGCTGAGATTACAGCATTGCACTCCAGCCTGGGAAACAAAAGCAAGACTCTGTCTCAAAAAAAAAAAAAAAAAATTCCAGATTGGGAAATCTATACCTGAGTAAAAGCATTAAATCAATGTATAAGTGAGAACTGAGCTAAATAATAAAGTAAGGTTACATGACAGAATGGAAAGTACAATGTAAAACTAATAATAAAACTTTTTTAAATGAGACATTGGGAAAGCAGGGAGGAGAATAAGAATGTTGGCACCCTTGACTCAGAGGGTGGGGAGCCAGTGAACACTATCAGACTTCAAACATTGTTTTTCAAAAGCCACAATTCTAACCTTTTAATGCTTTCAAAAATCTCTTCCCTTAACCTTACTTGAACCTTTTAGAAAATAATCTCTCTTGTATTAAAGAAACATTTATTTGAAGTTTAACATTTCTTTGGTTTCATTTCAGTTTATTTCCTTTTATTGAAATCAAGTTAATGTAATACTTTTGTTATAAAAGCACTGACACACAAGTTGCATTTTTATAAAAGTCCTTCTGTCCATCTTCTCAACTATCCCTGTGTGTCTAAATGTCTTACAAAGTTATCTGGGCTGATGCTCACCTCATGAAACTAGAGGTTACTTTGGGTGGCTGGGATTTGGGGAGATAGATACCTTCTTTGTATTTTTCAGTTAGCTGATTTCTTTGACACACACTCTCTCTCTATTTTTTTTCTTTTGAGACAGAGTCTCACTCCGTCACCCAGGCTGGAGTGCAGTGGCATAATCTCGGCTCACTACAACCTCCTCCTCACTGCAATTCTCCTGCCTCAGCCTCCCAAGTAGCTGGCATTATAGGCATCTGCCAACACGCCCGGCTAATTTTTGTATTTTTAATAGAGACGGGGTTTCACCATCTTGGCCAGGCTGGTCTTGAACTCCTGACCTCGTGATCCACCCGCCTGGGCCTCCCAAAGTGTTGGGATTATAGGCCTGAGCCACCACACCCAGCCTCTCTTTTTTAAGAAACGGGCTGTCCCTCTATCACCCAGGCTGGAGGGCAGTGGCACCATCATAGCTCACCACAGCCTCGAACTCTTGGGTTCAAGCGATCCTCAGCCTTCCTAGTAATTGAGACTACAGGTACACACCACCATGCCCAGCTAATTTTTAAATTTTTTGCAGAGATGCATGCCTCACTTTGTCACCCAGGCTGGCCTTGAACTCCTGGCTTCCAGTGATCCTCCCTCCTCAGCCTCCCAAAGTGCTGTGATTACAGGCATGAGCCACCATTCCCAGCCTGATTTCTTTCTACCGAGCATGCATCATCTTTGTCATTTTATGCAAATACAGAATGATCTGTCTTAATTAAAAAACAAAACAAACTGGAAAAAAAAAAAAAAACACGCCAAGATGTTAACAGTGATTAGTATTGGATCCATGGGATATGAATGTGAATTCTCTTCACACTTTCTTGTATTTTCGAGGAAAAAGAATTCCAATGTTGGCCAGGCATGGTGGCTCATGCCTGTAATCCCAGCAACTCTGGAAGGCCAATGCAGGCTGATCACTGAAGGCCAGGAGTTCAAGACCACCACCCTGGCCAACATAGTGAGATTCCATCTCAATAAAATAAAATTTAATTTAATTTTTTTTTAATTTAAATGTTGCTAGAGAACATGTAGAGGTGATTTTGAAAGTTTAAGTAACTAATAAGGTGCTATGAGAAGATAGAAAACTAAAAAACCATCATGTGTATATGCAGAAAGAAGATTCGCTGTGGATAAAGGGTTGCAGGTGATTATTTTTTCCTTCTTTCTTATCCACTTTTTCATTTCTGGAAGATGAGCATTTATTACTTGTGTTTAAAAAAAAAAAGACATTTTGGTTTTGTTTTTTAATAAAAGGGTCTTCTCAAGAAGTGATGACTCCTGGCCCAAGAGGAACCTGAGTGGTTAGACAGAGCACCAGGTAATGCCTGTGATAGGAACAGAAACCCCAGAGGGAGAAGACGAGCAGGTGGTTTCCACCTTCTCTCAGCCCCCAGCTGTCCAGTGACTCATTCTCTCAGTGCAAAGGTGGAACATGGGGTCAAGACTGCCCTAGATCAGACACAGCTCTCAGAATCTGCCCACACCATCACAATAAGAGAAGACTGCCCTGAGTCAGACACAGCCCTCAGAATCTGCCCACATCAATATGTGTATGCATCCAGGAGCACATTTGTTAAGTCAGAAACAAGATTAAGAAGAAAATGGCTCGATTCGTTATCAACAATATACGAGCACCATGAAACACACCAATCGAAAGCCTGGCATGCCCAAGCTATGCTGCCTAAGATTACAGCCTTTATGTGCTTTTGATGGTTTAAAAAAAAAAAAAAAAAGATGGGAGGGAAAAGCAAGGGTTGAGAGGGAGAGGTGGAAAGGAGAGGGGAAGAGAAGAAGGGGAGAGGAAGGAAGAGGAGGGCAGGGGAGAGGAGGGAAGGAGAGGGAAGGGGAAGGAAGGGGAGTGGAGGGGAGGGGAGTTAAGTTCCTGAAAGCAGATGAGGGAGTTATCCAAAGGGGTTACCTTCAAGCTTCACCAACATGCAGATACTCAGCATGCTTACACCTTAAGGTTTGGAACATTCCAACTGGAACAAAACTCACCAGTGGCTATGGCCCAGTAAACGTCTGATCCATTCAGTAACTCACCACATGCTATGGGAGAATAAACCTGGGAGCCAGGAACTTGAAGCAGAATTCGAAATGGAGCGACCCGTGCATTGGAATCCAACACTGCATCCAGTGCGCCAACCAGGCGACCTTCAAAAGAAAAGAGAAGAAAGTGCACCTGTGAGCATGGGGCTGGCCAGCTCCTCATGCGTGTGAGGCATGTGGTCGCTGTCTGGACTCCATGGTGGGGTGGCAGAGACAGTTTCACATCCAGTTCTTCAACTCACCTCACAAAGCCTGAGCTCCATGGAGCCAAGGGCTCTGTCTGCATCTGCAGCAGGACCTGCCCCTGACAGGCACGCAGTACTCATTTGCTCAATCAATGAAGAGGTGAACGAAGGGTGCTGAACCAGTCACCCAGCCTAGCTAAGGCGCTAAGTCCCAGTACATAAATAAGCAGGGGCTCTGGACTCAAGACTGCCTGATGCAAACCCTGGATCCACCGCTTTCAATCTGTGGGGCCTTAGGCAAATCACTTAACTTGTCTGTGCCCTAGATTCCTTGTTGGTGAAATAAAATAAGCACAGTCTACCTACTTCATAGGGTAATTGGGATAATTAAATGAGTTAAAGTATCCAACATTCAAAGTGCTTAAACTATTGCAAGCCCATAAAAAGTACTCTATGTCACCCATTATTATTATTTTATCATCATTATCCTCCTCTCCAATATGATAAAATAATCCCTGCCTGCTCCAGGGTACTGTGAGATGTAAATAAGAAAACCAGCCGGGAGGGGTGGCACATGCCTGTAATCCCAGCATTTTGGGAGGCCAAGGCGGGAGTATCACTCGAGGTCAGGAGTTCGAGACCAGCCTGGCCAACATGGTGAAACCCTGTCTCTACTAAAATTACAAAAAATTAGCCGGGCGTGGTGGCAGGCACCTGTAATCCCAGCTACTCGGGAGGCCGAGGCAAGATAATCGCTTGATCCCAGGAGGTGGAGGTTGCAGCAAGCTGAGATTGCACCATTGCACTCCAGCCTGGGCAACAAGAGCAAAACTCTATCTCAAAAAAAAAAAAAAAATGAAAAGAAAAGAAAACCTATCAAAGTCTTTTACAGACCATAAAGCACAAAATATGAGTGCAGGATTAGCATTTTCCTATAATGAGTGGCATCAGAAATCAATGGCAGGCAAAACAACAACAAAACAAAAAAGGCATCCCCAGCTGGGTGCAGTGGCTCATGCCTGTAATCCCAGCACTTTGAGAGGCCGAGGCAGATGATCGCTTCAGCCTAGGAGTTTGAGACCAAGCTGGGCAATACAGTGAGATCTCATCTCTACAGAAAATTAAAGAATTAGCTGGGCATGGTGGCGAGTGCCTGTATTCCCAGCTATTCAGAAGGCTGAGGCGGGAGGATGGCTTCAGCTTACGAGTTTGAGGGTGCAGTAAGCAGCGATGATGCCACTGTGCCCTACCCTGGGAGACAGAGCAGGACCTCAGTTTCAAAAAAAAAAAAAGGCATCCTGATCCTTGATTGCCTGGGAATCTAGATGGCTAAGATGGCTGAGAAGATTAGGTCTTCAATTTACTTCACACATTACCCTTAACTAATAGGCCTTGAATAAGGGCCACAGCTGCCTGAGCAATTACTATGTCTATCTTTATACAGTTTAACAACCTCAAGTGTAAAGAAAAACTGAATCACTGGGGGCAAGTTACTTACCTAATACCCCGTCATATATTTAGTACAAACACGGTATCCTCCTATATAACCACAGTACAACTATCAAATTCAGAACATTAATATGGCCCTGCCATCTAATCATAAGACCCATTCAAATGTTGCCAAATGTCCCAATAATGTCCTTTTGCTACAATGGATCCAGTTAAGACTCACATTCAGTTGTCAAGTCTCTTTGGACTACGTGGGTCTGGAGAAGTCTTTCACTGACTTTCATGACCTTGACACTTCTGAGGCTTTATAGGCCAGTTTTTCTTGTAGCATGTCCCAAAGTCTGGGTTTGTCTGAGGCCTGGTCATGATTAGATTCAGGTTATATATTTTCGGCAAGAATCACAGAAGTGATTACAGGCATGTGCCACCCCTCCCGGCTGGTTTTCTTATTTACATCTCACAGTACCCTGGAGCAGGCAGGGATTATTTTATCATATTGGAGAGGAGGATAATGATGATAAAATAATAATAATGGGTGACATAGAGTACTTTTTATGGGCTTGCAATAGTTTAAGCACTTTGAATGTTGGATACTTTAACTCATTTAATTATCCCAATTACCCTATGAAGTAGGTAGACTGTGCTTATTTTATTTCACCACATCCTATCAGGTGGCAGATGACCTCTACTTGTCCCATTCTCGGTAATGTTCGCTTTCATCACTTGACTCAAATAGGGGCTGCCAGGCTCCTGCACTATAAATTATTCCTTTTTACTTTGTAATTAACGAGTATTCTGTGGAGAAGTATTCTGAAGCCATGCAAATTTCCTGTTCCTCATCAAATATTTCATTATTCACTTACTTATATCAGTATGGCCTCATGTTTTTCTCCTTTTTTCAATGGGTTATAATCTATTACTATCATATATTTTGATGCTCTGATTGTCCCAGGTTTGGCCCAGTGGGAACCCCTTCAAGCAGGCTTTTGTGTCCTTCGGATGTGTCCCCATCATTCTTCATATTTTCTGGGACAACAAAATATTCCAACTTCATCTTGTACTTTCACTACTCTGGCCCTGGAATCAGTCACCATTTCTCCAAGAAACTCTGGTTTCTTTAGTGACTGATGGTATTTAAAAGCCAGTACGGGGAAGCCAGGTGTGCTCATTGCTAATGGGGTGCCTCCAGGTCCCCTGAGTGTACACGGCCATGAAATATACGTCTGTACATGTATATGTGTGTACAGCTGACCCTTGAACAACATGGGTTTGAACTGCATGGGTCCACTAATATGTGGAGTCTCTTCTGCCTCTGCCACCCTGAGACAGCAAGGCCAACCCCTCCTCCTCTTCAGACTACTCAACATGAAGATGATGATGAGGATGAAGACCTTTATGATGATCCCTTCCACTAAATGAATAGTAAATACATTTTTTCTTCATTATAATTTTCTTAACCTTTTCTCTACTTTATTGTAAGAACACAGTATATAATACACATAGCATACAAAAATGTGTTAACCAACTGTTTTATCAGTAAGGCTTCTAGTTAACAGTAAGTTATTAGTAGTTACATTTTTAGGGCTCAAAAGTTATATGTGAGGACTTTTGACTGCACAGGGGTTGGCAACCCTAGCCCCAGCACTGTTCCAAAGCCAACTGTATACATATTTACATACTTTTACATACATATTTACATACACACACACATATATACATATTTGTTGACACATTTACATCTATTTGCATTTTCATATGTATCTACATAGAGAAAAACGAGTTCACACCAACACCTCCAACTGCAATCCAATACCACAGAGTTCTCATTTCTTTCCATATTTGTAACTCCTTTTCCAATACCAAGTAAACTGGCTTCCATTATTCTCAAAAAAAAAAATTTTAGCCAGGTGTGGTGGTACATGCCTGTAATCCTAGCTACTCAGGAGGCTGAGGCAGGAGAATCACTTGAACCCAGGTGGCAGAGGTTGCAGTGAGCCAAGAACACGCCACTGCACTTCAGCCTGGGCAAGAGAGCAAGACTCCATCTCAGGAAAAAAAAAGAGACAGAGGGTCACTCTGTCGCCCAGGCTGGAGTGCAGTTGGCACAATTTCGGCTCACTGCAACCTCTGCCTCCCAGGTTCAAGCGATCCTCCTGCCTCAGCATCCCGAGTAGCTGAGATTACAGGCACCTGCCACCACACCTGGCTAATTTTTGTATTTTAGTACACTATGTTAGCCACGCTGGTCTTGAACTCTTGACCTCAGGCAATTCACCTATGTGGCCTCCCAAAGTGCTGGGATTACAGGCGTGAGCCACTACTCCTGGCTGATTCTCAAAATACTTATCTGATCAGTCCTCCTGTTGCTACCAATATCCCCTCCCCAGCAGAGGCCCCCTTCACCCCATCCAGGCTATAACACGCCCCACCCCTACAATCTCCTTAATCTGCCCACTCAATAACCCTCAGAAAAGAAGGAAGAGCACTGGGCTTTTCTAGCAAACACTCCTTAGGCTGCTCAGAATTCCTGCCCCCTTCCTAGTTTGCTCCTAAGTTCCAGATGACAAAGGAGGCCGGAAACCTGTCTACTGGATAAAGGGGCTGCCACTTTAATACAGAATCTTAGCCATACCTCAGGGGAGCTCAGTGATTAGGTACATCAGGTTGGGGACAGGGTTAAAGCTGCAGTTGCAGGGGATTGATAAAACAACCTTTGCCTGTCAAGGACTGGGACAGCAGGTGGTGATAAGGAAGCTGATGAAGATTAGAAAGGGGCTAAAGACCCCCACTCATCCCACACCCCCACATGCTTGGCACTTTCAACTACATTAAGAGATCTGCTGTAGAACCCACATCTAGTTTGATAAAAAGAAAAACCAGAGGGACTTCGGACAACATCAAATGAAAGCAGCAGGGAGGGCTGTGCAGCCACAATACGGAAGTAGTGACTTTTTAACTGGAAAGAGTGGAAATTTTTCTCCACAAGACTCAGGTGCTTTTTGCAAAGGTCAGGACGTTTTATGTCAAGACCAACCCAGCCCCTTCAACTGGTGGGAAAGTGGACAGAGCAGCCGTCAGAAAGCCACAGGGGTGCTTCCGGTTTCAGCTCCAACATGTAAAGAGCTTGGAAGTTATCACTCCCATATATATGACAAGGACAAGGTGAACAAATTGAAAAGCCACGATTTTTCTCAGACTAATCAGAGAACGAAGGGCACAGGTTAAACCACAACCTCGAAATGTAGAGAGAGATGGAAGAATCCAGAGACAGCCAAGATGGGCTTCCCTGGAGCAGTTTATAGCTTCTGCTGGAGCCATAAATTGTAGGAATATTTAAATGGTGATTTTTGGCAACTTGCTGGAGGCTGAGTGTGTGAGAAGAGTAAGTAAGAAACTCCTGAAAGCCACAGTCTCTAGGGTACCCCTCAACTTGCATAGGTTTTAACACCAGGAACCCCACCAGGTTCTCACCATGAAGAGCTATAGAAGATCCTCTTTGGCCCTCTCAGGGCAAAGGGAAAAGTAATCATTGTTCAATATCCTCAGGCCATTCTCCGTTAATAAAGGCCAACTCACCAGAGAAGTATTTTCTAGAGCCTTTTCCACCCTCCCTGGCCCATGCAAAAAGGGCACTTCTCATTAACTAGAGAAAGTCTTCTCTAGTCAGTAATAAAGCTAATTCCATCTAGCTTTCTTCTCTCATTAGGGGTGTAAGGGTAAGAGGAACAGAAATCACTTGTGAAGGTCACACCCAGGGACACAGACACAGGCCCATGGAAGACTGAGATTAATGCTATGATTATAGAACTCTTCACCTCCCCCATACCTGACCACCACACCAACAGGCTCCAGTATGACAGTAATGACAGCTGGAAGTATGGCAAGACTCAGACTCTATTTGAGAAAGAGTTCTTTTTTTGTTGTTTTGAATTTTTTTATGTTTTTAGTTTTTTGTAGAGACAGGGATCTCTCTATGTTGCTCAGGCTGGTCTCGAACTCCTAAGCTCAGACAATTCTCCCACCTTGACCTCTCATAGTGCTGAGATCACAGGCGTGAGCCACAGTGCTCAACCAAGGAGTTCTTAAAGAAGCCCAAAGACAAATGGAGAGACCATAACAAGGACACCTGAGGAATCTGAATGCTCTGTCACCTACAGCTACAGTGAAGATGAAACACAGCCCAAGTCTGAGCCAGAATAACACAAAACTCATACTTCAGGACTATTTTCTCAGTTCCTATTACCCAAAGTATTATGTCTGGCTTTTGACAAAAAAAAAAAAAAAACACTATAATGCAAGCTAAAACAAAGTCTGAAGAGGTAAAGTAAGCATCAGAATGAAACTCATATGACACAACCTTGGAATTATCAGACAGAATTTAAAATAACTGCAATAAATAAGGGCTCTAATGAAGAAGGTAAACAATATGCAAGAACAGATGGGTAAACAGAGAGATAGAAACTCTGAGGAAGAATTAATAAGAAATCCTAGATGTGAAAAGAAAATCAAGGAAAAATGAAGACTGCCTTTGATGGGCTCATCAGTAGTCTGGACACAGTCAAGGAAAAAAATCAGTGAGCTAGAAGATAAGTCAATAGAAATTTCCCAAACTGAAAAGCAAAGTGAGAGAGAGGGTAAAGGTACAAGATGTACATAACTGGAATAATAGGAGAAGAGATAGTAATCATTTGAAGTGATAATGGCCAGGGATTTTCCAAAATTAATGACAGACACCAAACCACAGATCCAAAAAGAACAGCGAACACTCAGCAAAATAAATGTCAAAAAAAATTGGTAAATCATATTCAAATTGCAGAAATGAAAGATGAAGAGAATATTCTAAAAGCAGCCATAGGAGGAAAAAACAGCTTGAGGAACAAAGATAAGAATTACTGCTGACTTCTCATTTTAAAAAGCATGCAAATAAGAAAGTGAGGTGAAATATTTCAAATGTTTAAAGGAAAAAAAAACCTAGAATTCTATATCCAGTGAAATTATCCTTCAAAATTGAAGAAATAATGGCTTCCTTAAACAAAAACTGAGAAAATAATTTCCAGCAGACCTAATTAGCAAAAAATGTTAAATGAAATTATTCAGAGAGAAAGAAAATGACATAGGTCAGCAACCGAAATTTATATAAAGAAAGGAAATGTGTCTGAGAATAAAGGTAAAATGAAATATTTTGTTTTTCTTATTCTCCATAGATCAAAAAGATAATCACCTAAAGTAATAATAGTAAGAATATATTGGGTGATTACAGCACATAGGTAAGTGACATGAATAATAGTAAAGTCATAAAAATGGCAGAGAAGACTTGGAAATACTCTTTAAAAAAAAAAAAAAAATACACCTGCATTTAGACTGGGCCCAGTGGCACCAACCTGTAATCCCAGCACTTTGGGAATATCACTTGAGGCCAAGAATTTGAGACCAGCCTGGGCAACAAAGTGAAATCCCATCTCGCTTTTTACATTTTTCACAAAAAATGGAAAAATTTGCCAGGCGTAGTCCCAGCTACTTAAAAGGCTGAGGTGAGAAAATTGCATTAGCCCAAGAGTTCGAGGCCGCAGTGAGCTATGATTGATCACACTGCTGTACTCCAGCCTGGATGACACAGTGAGACCTTGTCTGAAAAAAATAAAGCCTGCATTCAATGTGAAACAGTATTGTTTGAAGGTTGATGTAGATTAATTTAGAATTTATATCGTAAACCTTAAGACAACTACTACAAATTTTTTTAAGGAAGTATAGTTGACATGCTAAAGACAACAAATAGAATCATTTACTTAATTAAATCAGTTAAAACCAGAGAAGGCAGAAAAAGAGAGGTTTTAAAAAAAGAAAGAACAAAGCGATGAATAAAAAAGAGATGGTGGCTCACATCTGTAATCCCAACACTTTGGGAGGCTGAAGCGGGAGGATTACCTGAGGTCAGGAGTTCAAGACCAGCTTGACCAACATGGTGAAACCCCGTTTCTACTAAAAATACAAAATTAGCCAGGCATGGTGGCAGGGGCTACTCAGGAGGCTGAGGCAGGAGAATCGCTTGAAATCATGGGGTGGATGTTGCAGTGAGCTGAGATCACGCCATTGCTTTCCAGCCTGGGCAACAAGAGCGAAAAAAAAAAAAAAAAGAGAGAGACTTAGACTGCCAAACAATAGTGGGAGATTATAACACCCCACTGTCAGTATTAGATCAACAAGACAGAAAATTAACAAGGATATTCAGGACTTGAACTCAGGTCTGAACCAAGCAGACCTAGTAGACATCTACAGAACTCTCTACCCCAAATCAACAGTGTGTACATTCTTCTCAGTGCCACATGGCACTTATTCTAAAATTGACCACATAATTGAAAGTAAAACACTCCTCAGCAAATACAAAAGAACTAAAATCATAACAAACAGTCTCTCAGGCCACAGTGCAATCAAACTAGAACTCAGGATTAAGAAACTCAATCAAAACCACACAATTTCATGGGAATTGAACAATCTGTTCCTGAAAGACTCCTGGGTAAATTACAAAATTACGGCAGAAATCAAGTTCTTTGAAACCAATGAGAACAAAAAGACAATGTACCAGAATCTCTGGGACACAGCTAAAGCAGTGTTAAGAGGGAAATTTATAGCACTTAATCCTCACATCAGAAAGCTAGAAAGATCTCAGATCAATACCCTAACATCACAATTAAAAGAGCTAGAGAAGCAAGGGAAAACTAATCCAAAAGCTAGCAGAAGACAAGAAATAACTAAGATCAGAGAAGAACTGAAGGAGACAGAGACACGAAAAACTATCCAAAAAAAAAAAAAAAATCTATGAATCCAGGAGATGGTTTTTTGAAAAAATTAACAAAATAGACCTCTAGCTAGACTAATAAGAGAGAGAAGAATCAAATAGACACAATAAAAAATGATAAAAGGGATATCACCACTGACCCCACAAAAATACAAACTGCCATCAGAGAATACTATAAATAGTTCTACACAAAAAAACTAGAAAATCTAGAAGAAATGGATAAATTCCTGGACGCATACCACCTACCAAGACTAAACCAGGAAGAAGTTGAATCCCTGAACAGAGCAATAACAAGCTCTCAAATTAAGGCAGTAATTAATAGCCCACCAACCAAAAAAAGCCCAGGACCAGATGGATTCACAGCTGAATTCTATCAGAAATACAAAGAGGAGCTTGTACCATTCCTTCTGAAACTATTCCAAACAATTGAAAGGAGGGACTCCTCCCTAACTCATTCTACGAAGCCAGCATCATCCTGATACCAAAACCGGGAAGAGACACAACAAAAGAAAGAAAACTTCAGACCAATATCCCTGATGAACATCAATGTGAAAATCCTCAATAACATACTGGCAAACCAAATCCAGCAGCATAGCAAAAAACATATCCACCATGATCAAGTCAGGTTCATCCCTGGGATCCAAGGCTGGTTCAACATATGCAAATCAATAAACATAATCTATCACATGAACAGAACCAAAGACAAAAACCACATGATTATCTCAATGGATGCAGAAAAGGCCTTTGATAAAATTCAACATTCCTTCATGTTAAAAACTCTCAATAGTAAGGTATTGATGGAACATAACTCAAAATAATAAGAGCTATTTATGACAAACCCACAGCCAATATTGCACTGAATGGGCAAAAGCTGGAAGCATTTCCATTCAAAACCAGTATAAGACAAGGATGCCCTCTCTCACCACTCCTATTCAACACAGTATTGGAAGTTCTGGCCAGGGCAATCAGACAAGAGAAAGGAACAAAGGGTATTCAAATAGAAGAGAAGAAATCAAGTTGTCTCTGTTTACAGATGACATAATTTTATATTTAGAAAATCCCATCATCTCAGCCCAAAACCTTCTTGAACTGAGAGATAACATCAGCAAAGTCTCAGGATACAAAAATCAAGGTGCAAAAACGACAAGCATTCCTATACACCAACAACAGATGAGCAGAGAGCCAAATCATGAATGAACTTCCACTCACTATCACTACAAAGAGAATAAAATACCTAGGAATACAGCTAACAAGGGATGTGAAGGATCTCTTCAAAGAGAACTACAAACCACTGCTCAAGGAAACAAGAGAGGACACAAACAAATGGAAAAACATTCCATCTTCATGGATAGGAAAAATCAATATTGTGAAAATGGCCATACTGCCCTAAGAAATTCATAGATTCAATGCTATTCCCATCAAACTACCATTGACATTCTTCACAGAATTAGAAAAAACTATTTTAAATTTCATATGGAAACAAAGAAGACCCCATATAGCCAAGACAATCCTAAACTAGAAAAAACAAAGCTGAAAATACTACTAAAAATTTATTTATTTTTAGTACACACTACCTGATTTCAAACTATACTACAAGGCTACAGTAACCAAAACAGCATGGTACTGGTACAAAAACAGGCATATAGACCAATGCAGCAGAACAGAGACCTCAGAAATAACACCACACATCTACAACCATCTGATCTTCAACAAACCTGACAAAAATAAGCAATCGGGAAAGGATCTCCTACTCAGTAAATGGTACTGGGAAAACTGGTTAGCCATATGCAGAAAACTGAAACTGGACCCCTTCCTTACACCTTATACAAAAATTAACTTCAGGTGGATTAAAGACTAAAATGTAAAACCCAAAACCATAAAAACCCTAGAAGAAAACCAAGGCAATACTATCCAGGACATAGGCATGGGCACAGACTTCATGACTAAAACACCAAAAGCAACTGCAACAAAAGCCAAAATTGACAGATGTGATCTAATTAAACTAAAGATCTTTTGCACAGCAAAAGAAATTAGTATCAGAGTGAAGAGGCAACCTACAGAATGGGAGAAAATTTTTGCAATCTACTCATCTGACGAAGATGTAATAATATCCAGAATTTACAAGGAACTTAAACATATTTACAAGAAAAAGCTAAATAACTCCATCAAAAAGTGGGTAAAGGATATGAACAGATACTTCTCAAAAGAAGATATTTACACAGCCAACAAACATATGAAAAAAAGCTCAACATCACTGATCATCAGAGAAATGCAAATCAAAACCACAATGAGATACCATCTCATGCCAGTCAGAATGGCAATTATTAAAAAGTCAGGAAACAATAGATGCTGGTGAGGCTGTGGAGAAATAGGAATGCTTTTACACTGTTGGTGGGAATGTAAATTACTTCAACCATTGTGGAAGACAGTATGGCAATTCCTCAAGGATCTAGAATCAGAAATACCATTTGACCCAGAAATCCCATTACTGGGTATATACCAAAAGGAATATCAATCATACTACTATAAAGATACATACACATGTATGTTTACTACAGCACTATTTACAACAGCAAAGACATGGAAACAACCCAAATGCCCATCAATGATAGACTGGATAAAGAAAATGTGGTACATATACACTATGGAATACTATGCAGCCACAAAAAGGAATGAGATCATGTCCTTTGCAGGGATAGATGAAGCTGGAAGCCATGATCCCCAGCAAACTAATGCAGGAACAGAAAACCAAACACCTCATGTTCTCACTCATAAGTGGGAGTTGAACAATGAGAACACACGGACACAGAAAGGGGAACACCACACACCAGAGCCTGTTGGGGGGTAGGGGATAAAGGGAAGGAATTTAGAGGATAGGTCAATAGGTACAGCAAATCACCATGGCACACATATACCTATGTAACAAATCTGCACATTCTGCACATGTATCCTGTTTTGTTGTTTTTTTTTTTTAGAAGAGAAAGAGGAGGGGAGGGGAAGGGAGGGGAGGGGAGGAGAGAGACAGAAAGAGAAAAAGAAAGATGCAATGAATAGAAAACAGTTACAAACATAGTAGATATTAATCCAACTACATCAATAATCCCTTCAAGGGCGAGGTGCAGCGGCTCACGCCTGTAATCCCAGTACTTTGGGAGGCTGAGGCAGGCGAATCACCTGAGGTCAGGAGTTCAAGACCAGCCTGGCCAACATGGTGAAACCCATCTCTACTAAGAATACAAAAATTAGCCAGGCATGGTGGTGGGTGCCTGTAATCCCAGTTACTCAGGAGGCTGAGGCAGAATTGCTTGAATCTGGGAGGCAGACATAGCAGTGAGCTGAGATCATGCCGCTGCACTCCAGCTTAGGTGACAGAGCAAGATTCCATAAAAAGTAAAAAAAAAAAAAAATCCCTTCAAGTATGAATGGTCTAAGTACACCAACTAAATGAGATTTTCAGAGTGGATTAAAAACCAAAAAAAAAACAAAAAACACGGCCCAACTGTATGATGTCCACAAGAAACTCATTTAAGACTCACACAGGTTAAAAGTAAAGGAATGAAAAAAAGTAAAGGGATATGGAAAAATATATACTATGTTAACATTAATCAAAAGAAAGCAGGAGTAGCTATATTAATTTTAGACAAATAGACTTTAAAACAGGAAATATTATCAGGAATAAAGAGGGGCATTACAGGCCAGGCACAATGGCTCACACCTGTAATCCCAGCACTTTGGGAGGCGAAGGTGGGAGGACTGCTTGAGGCCAGGAGTTCCAGACCAGCCTGGGCAACACAGTAAAAAAATAATAAAAATAAAAATAAAAACAAAAAAATACCAGGCTGAGATAGTTTCACTGGTGAATACTACTAAACCTTAAGAAAGAAATGATAACAAGTTTCCACAATCTATTCCAGAAAACAGAGCAGAGGGAACACTCAAATTCATTCTATTACAGTAAGGAGGCCAACATTCCTGTAATATAGTAAAATCAAATAAAGATATTAAAATAAAGGAAACTACAGACTAATAGCTCTCACGCAAAACTTTTCAACAAAATATGAGCAAATAGAAACCAACAATGCATAAAATGAATGATATCATGATCAAATGGGACTTACTCCAGGTATGCAAGGATGGTTCAACATTGTAAATATTGATCAATATAATACACGACATCCACAGGCTAAAGAAGAAAAAACCATATGATCGTATCAATTGATACACAAAAAATGTTGGCAAAATCCAACATCCATTCATGATTTAAAAAAAAAAAAACGTGGAAGGGGGAAGGAGGAAACAAAAAAAAAAACTAAGGATCAAGAACTTCTTTTTTTTTTTTCTTTTTTTGAGACGGAGTCTCACTCTGCCACCCAGGCTGGAGTGCAGTGGCACTATCTCGGCTCACTGCAATCTCCGCCGCCCGGGTTCATGCCATTCTCCTACTTCAGCCTCCCGAGTAGCTGGGATTACAGGCACCCGCCACCACGCCCAGCTACTTTTTTTTGTATTTTTAGTAGAGACAGGGTTTCACCGTGTTAGCCAGGATGGTCTCGATCTCCTGACCTCGTTATCCGCCCGCCTCGGCCTCCCAAAGTGCTGGGATTACAGGTGTAAGCCACTGTGCCTGGACAGAACTTCTTTATTGATAAAGAACATCTACAGAAAAACTCCCCACAGTTAACATCATACTTAATGATGAGAAACTGGACATTTTCCCACTAAAATCAGGAACAAGACAAGAATATCTTACATCACTCCTATTCAACATCATACTAAAAGTTCTAGTTAATGCAGTAAGATAGAAAGTGAAAATAAAAGATATATATATATATATTGACAGAGAGAGAGAGAGAAGAAAAAAACAAAACTTTGTTCACAGATGATATGCTTGTCTTTGTAAAAATACCTCAGAGAATCAGCAAGAAAATCTCAAGGAACTAATAAGCAAGTAGAACAAGGCTGCAGGATTCAAGGTTAACATGACAACATCTCTCCTACATACCAGCAATTGGAACAACTGGAACTGGAACAACTGGAATTTGAACAACTAGAATTTGAAAAAAAAAAAAATTACCATTGACAACAGTAAAGGGTATTTTTGTTAGGCATAAGCCTAACTAAATATGCACAGGCTTTATTTGTATCAAACTACAAAACTCTGACGAAAGAAATCAAAGAAGATCTAAATAGATAGATATTCCACGTTCATGGTTTAGAAGATTTAATACTGTTAAGATGTAATTCCTCCCAATTTGATCTACAGATTCAACGCAATCCCAATAAAAATCCCACACACTATTTTGTAAATATTGACAACTGATTCTAAAGTTGACACAAAAATGTCAAGATATAGAGAAGCCAACACAATACTGGAGAAGAAGAACAAAGTTGGAGGACTCACACTATGCAATTTCAAGACTTGCTACAAAGTTACAGTAATCAAGACAGTGTGGTGGTACTGGTAATAGATTAGATATGTCAGTCAATACTTACTAAATACTTATCGTTGACTAAAAAGCAAAGGTAGTTCAGTGGAGAAGGATAGTCTTTTCAACAAATGGTGCTAAATCACTAGACATCCATATGCAAAGAAATGAACCCAGACACAGACCTTACATCTTTCACAAAAAGTAATTCAAAATGGCTCATAAGCCTACATGTAAAACAGAAAACTATAAAACTTCTACAACATAGGCCGGGTGCGGTGGCTCATGCCTGTAATCCCAGCACTTTGGAAGGCCGAGGCGGGCAGATCACCTGAGGTCAGGCATTCAAGACCTGCCTGACCAATATGATGAAACCGTCTCTAGTAAAAATACAAAAATTAGCCGGGCATGGTGGCATGCACCTGTAATCCCAGCTATTCAGGAGGCTGAGTAGGAGGCTCAGGAGGAGAATCGCCTGAACCTAGGAGGCTGAGGTTGCAGTGAGCCGAGATCGCACCATTGCACTCCAGCCTGGGCAAAAGAGCAAAACTCTATCTCAAAAAAAAAAAAAAAAAAAAAAAAAAAAAACCTTCTACAACATAACATAGGAGAAGGCCTAGATGACTGAGCATGGTGATGACTCTGTAGAGATAACACCAGAAGCATGATCCATGGGGAAAAATTGATGTTAGACTTTATTTTAAAGCTTTTGCTCTGCAAAGGACACTTAAGTACCAAAAGACAAGCCACTGACTGAGAGAAAGTACTTGCAAAACACATCTGATAAAGGACTTATATCCAAAATATACAAAGAATTCTTAAAACTCAACAATAAGAAAACAAATGACCCAATTAAAAATAGGCAAAAAATCTGAATAGATATCTCACCACAGAAGATATACAGATGACAAATAACATATGCAATGTTTTGCAACCACCCCGGTCAACATGGCAAAACCCTGCCTCTACTAAAAATACAAAAATCAGCTTGGCGTGGTGGCTCATGCCTGTAATCCCAGTTACTCGGGAGGTTGAAGCAGGAGAATCGCTTGAACCCGGGAGGCAGAGGTTGCAGTGAGCCAAGATCAGACCACTACACTCCAGCCTGGACGACAGACCAGACTCTGTCTCAAATAAAAAAAAAAAAAATATATATATATATATATATATATACCGTTGTCCAACATCTTTTGTCACTAGGAAATTGCAGATTAAAACAAGATATCATACCATTATATACTTAATAGAATGGCTAAAATCCAAAAAACTGACGATACCAGTTGTGAGGATGTGTAGCAACAGGGACTCATTCATTGCTGATGGTAATACAAAATGCACAGCCACCTAGAAGATAATTTGATAGTTTTGTACAAAACTAAACACAGCCTTATCGTATGATCCCTGCAATCACATGTGTAGGTATTTACCCAACTGATGTAAAAACATATGTCTATAGAAAAACCTGCATATGAATGTTTATGGCAGCTTTATTGATAATTATCTAAAACTGGATGCAACCAAGATGTCCTTCAATAAGTGAGTGGATAACCAAACTGTGGTTAGATCCATTCAGTAGAGTATTATTCTGTGCTTAAAAAAAAAAAAAATCTAATGGCCGGGCGCGGTGGCTCACGCCTGTAATCCCAGCACTTTGGGAGGCTGAGGCGGGTGGATCACGAGGTCAGGAGATCGAGACCATCCTGGCTAACACAGTGAAACCCTGTCTCTACTAAAAATCCAAAAAATTAGCCGAGTGAGGTGGCGGGCGCCTGCAGTCCCAGCAGCTCCGGAGGCTGAGGCAGGAGAATGGCGTGAACCCCGGGGGGCGGAGCCTGCAGTGAGTGAGCCAAGATGGCGCCACTACACTCCAGCCTGGGCAACAGCGAGACTCCGTCTCAAAAAAAAAAAATCTATCAAGCCATGACTTTTCACAAACAGGAAACTTAAAAGCATATTGCTAAGGGAAAGAAGCCCTCCTAAGAAAGCTACATACTGTATGATTCCAATTATTCCAGAAAAAGGAAAAGGGAAAATTACAGCAAGGGTAGAAAGACAGGTGGTTGCTAGAGGGAAAAGGTTAAATTAGTCCAACATAGGGGAATTTTAGGGCAGTGAAAACTATTCTGTATAATATTGTGATTGTGGATACATGACACTGTGTGTTTGTCAAAACCCACAGAACTTCACAAGACAAAGAGTAAACCTTAATGTTCGCAAGTTTTAAAAATAAATCCTTTAGGAGGTCAGGGAACCCCTGGATTTAATGCAGGATGTGACCCAGCAACCTGACTGTACTACACATGTATGAAATAGCCTCAGTTCGAGGAGTGAGGGAATTAGGAGACAGCCTTAAGTAATTCTGTAAATAAGTGGAGTCTGTGGAAAGGACGGCAAAGAACCATACACAAGTACAGGACTCCATGGGCCACAGGTTAACAACTCTGAAACTACTACACATGCACAGATGGTCCCCGACTAACAATGGTTCCACTTAACGGTTTTTTTGGCTTTACAATGGTATGAAAGCAATACACATTCGGTAGAAACCATCCTTTGAATTTTGAACTTTCACCTTTTCCCAGGCTAGTGGTGCAAGGCACAGCACTCTCTCGTGATGCTGGGCAGCAGCTGTGAGCTGCAGGTCCCAGTCAGCCACGTGATCACAAAGATAAACAACCGGTACTGTGCTCTACAGTGCACTGTATTCAATACATTACATAAGATATTCACACTTTGTTATAAAATATGCTTTGTGTTAGAAGACTTTGCTTAACTGTAGGCTAATGTAAGTGTTCTGAGAACGTTTAAGGTGGGTGAGGTTAAGCTATAATGTTTGGAGGGTCAGGTGTATTCAATGCATTTTTGACTATGATATTTTCAACCTAGGATGAGTTTATTGGGATGTAACCCCATCGTAAGCTAAGGAGCATCAGTATATCGTAAATGAACCATTAAGAAAAAGGATGGCAGAGCGTAAGAGCCAGGTTTCTCACTTCTGCAGTAGGAGTTTATAGACAGGCAAGGGAAAGAGGCAAGAATGATCCAGATGGTAATGAACTAGAGTCAGAGACAGGTGTGAACTCAGGTTCAGCTTACTATAGACACAAAGGGTCACTGTGATGGTTAATTGTAGGTGTCAACTTGATTGGGCTAAGAGATACCCCAATCACTGGTAAAGCATTATTTCTGGTGATATCTGTGAGGGTGTTTCCAAAAGAGATAAGCATTTGAATCGGTGGACTAAGTATGGAAGAGCCAATCTCTCTGTGGGCAGGCACTATCCAATTGGCTGAGGGCCCAGACAGGAAAAAAAAAAGGCAGAGGAAGATATATATCCTAGAGGTTCTGTCTCCCTGGAGAATCCTAATACAGTTGCATGAAGAAATATTTATAGATATGCATATACATAAGAGTAAATTCACACAGATGTATTTCCTTGTTCGGTCAGGAAAAAAATTCCTTGCCCTCTGAGAGGGCCTAGAAGCAATGAGCACACGCAGAGCGCAGATTTGGTTTCTACTACCATGCTCCAATGAAAGGAACCAGGGCTCCCTGGAGAAATGTCTGCTTCTGGAACTGGAGCAGGAAATATACAAGATGAGCCTGGAACCATTTACAGTGTCAAAAAGTAAGGAATGCTAACCACACACAACCCACAGTATGAAAGGTAGGGGAAGTAACTTTACATTGAAGGAATTGACAAATACTACCTCAGCCAGGTATTGAGGACAGCATCAATAAAGATAAGTCATGTTGACAGAAGGTACCGTTGAGCCAGGCATGGTAGCAGGTGCCTGTAGTCCCAGCTACTCAGGAGGCTGAGGTGGGAGGATCACCTGAGCCAAGAGTTTGAGGTTGCAGTGAGCTATGATCACCACTGCATTCGAGCCTGGGCGAGAGAGCAAGGCTCTGTCTCAAAAAATAAGAGAAAGAAAAAGAGGGGAGGCGGGGAGGAAGGGAAGGGGAGGGGAGAATGTGCCCTTGATATGAACTGATGAGAATGGCACTTTATCCCTGTGGCCTTCCTCTCCCAAAGCCAATCACCCTAATCTATCATAAGAAAAACATCAGATACACTTTGGGAGGCCGAGGCGGATGGATCACGAGGTCAGGAGATCGAGACCATCCTGGCTAACACGGTGAAACCCTGTCTCTACTAAAAATACAAAAAATTAGCCGGGCGTGGTGGCGGGCGCCTGTAGTCCCAGCTACTCAGGAGGCTGAGGCAGGAGAATGCCGTGAACCCCAGGGCGGAGCCTGCAGTGAGCCGAGATCGCGCCACTGCACTCCAACCGGGCAACAGCGAGACTCCTTCTCAAAAAAAAAAAAAGAAAAACATCAGATAAATCACAACTGAGGGACATTCTATAAAATACAGGAACAGCATTTTCTCAAAACTGCGAAGGTCATCCAAAACAGGGAAAGTCTGAGAAACTGTCCAGCCACATTGACAACTAAATGTAATGTGTTGTCCTGAATGGAATCCTGGAACACAAGTCTAGGGAAATCTGAATAAGACATGGACTCTGGTTAATAATAATTGTATTCATTTGTTACTGCTGCCATAACAAGCTACCACAACCATAATAGCTTAAAACAAAACAAATGTATGAGTCTGATACAGAATGTGCTGAGCTAGGATCGAGGTGGTGACAGGTGCGAGTCTCCATCTGCTTGCCCTTTCCAGCTTCTGAGACCAACAACTTTACTTGGCTCACGGCCCCTTGCTCCATCTCCAAGACCAGCAACATCAGGCCAAGTTCTTCCCACACTACCAACTCTCTGGTCCTCTCTTCGGATCCCCTCGTCCAGTTATAAGAACCCTTGTGATCACATTGGCACCCCACCCCCCTGCCCACCATTACTCCAGGATAATCTCCCTATTTTAAGGTCAGCTGATTAGCCACCTTAATTCCATCTACTACCTTAATGTTCCTTTGTCACGGGGACCTAACATTCACAGGATGGAGCCTTTATCCAGCCTACCACAATAATGTAACAATATAGTTCATTAATTGTAACAAATATGCCATACCAATACAAGTTGTCAGTAGCACGAGAAACCAAAACCAGGTATGGAGTATACCAGAACCCTCTGTACTATCCTCACAATTTTTCTGTAAATCTAAAACTGTTCTGAAAAATAAAGTTTATTTTTTTAAAAAGTGTCAAGGAAAATCAAGCCAATCAGTGTCCACCTGCAGAGAAGTGGGGCAGAGTGACCCCCACATCTGTGCAAATGCAAACTGCCCCCATAGGAACCCAAGTGTTTGCCTGTCTCCTGGGGTGGGGGAGAGGCATGAAACCAGGGGGTAAACTAGAGCACTCAGTGTGGAACCACCCACGGTACAAAGGACCAGCACCACAGGAGATGCAAAGCTGGGAGGCAGGGCAGTGAGAGTCCCTGGCACAACTCTGCAGACAAGGGGAAGATATGGGTGAGAAAAGAAGACTCAGGAAGAAAGAACTACCCGTAAGTTTTTGTTGAATGGGCAAACAAAAAACGGTTAACATGAGCAAAGAATGCCTTCAACATTACCAGAAAATTGGATAACATGTCTGCAAATTTCAAACGGGTCAAAGACAAAAATATATACGTATATACACATAGAGAAAGCAACTATATGGCAAAATGTTAATGCATGCTCCCACAACAGGGTGCAGCCCTACTTAGTCTGTCCTTTTATAAGGAAGCTGAAGGTAACTCACAAGGAGGCCTTTGAGCAATACTTACGAGCAGGGTCATAAAAAAAAAAAATACTGCTGTTCTTTCTACCCATGTGCATGTTTTCTCATCTGATCCTCCCATCACCTTTCTGCAGATGGGATGAAGCAGCTGAGGCCCTGAGCACTGAGAGATGATGCCAGGCCTCCCCAGCCCTGGCTCCAGAGCCCACGTTCTCTTCTACTGGATGAGGACTGGTTAGAGACAGGCAAAACTTATTTTTAAAAATACTACATCATTTACAAACCTACAGTTCCATCTACATTCAGACTGACTTTCCCTCCACAAGCCCGAACTGGCAACTCTTTGCTGCATCTCCAGGAATGAGGCCCCACTCAAGGGCTGCGGGGCCACCACCTCATGCATCCTGCTTTCCCTTCCGCAGCAGTTCCATATGGCTTGTCTGGCGCTACAGGAAAATCCTCCTGGCGTCTCAGCAAGCACAACACTCCTATTTTTAGGCTCTTAGAATAACAACTCTGGCTGAGATAGATGTCGAGTGACAAGTTTTATAATTAGGGCCCAAATAGAGGCCTACTAATAATTTGCTTCTAAGCAATAGTACGGCTATTCTTTCATTCTGGCTGGATCTGACGCACAGTGATGGTACTAAGTCTGAGACAGAATGACAGCTACTGATTCAGGGCAAACAAGGGTACTCAGAGAAGCCTTCCCATGGCTTAATGGTTTTTATAACCACTGTGTTGGGCCTTGTGCTAACCACAGGCAGTGGTGGTAGAGTGCTCTGCTCTTACCAATAATAGCACCATAGCATAATAAAACCCATTTTTAAGAAACAGTAACACCCACCCCTCTTCCCCGCCCCACTCCCACCCACATTAAAGAAAGTATGCCTTCCCTAACAGCTTTGGGCCCAGAAGTACACCTGGGCAGCTCAATGATGGAAAACGTTATTACTGGAGTTATAGAAGGACTTCTCACTATATACAAGCCATTAAACAGTGATGGCACCTTCATGGTGCACCACAAGCCACTGTGGGGAAACCAGCTGCACTAGATAGCTGTCTTCATGCTAGGGCTGTTTGCTTTGGCTACTGTCACTGTTTTTGAGGGTTAGAGAGAAAAGCAAATAAAGAACCAGAACAGGCCGGGCGCGGTGACTCACGTCTGTAATCCCAGCACTTTCGGAGGCCGAGGCGGGTGGATCACCTGAGGTCAGAAATTCAAGACCAGCCTGGCCAATATGGTGAAACCCCATCTCTACTAAAAATACAAAAAAAATTAGCCAGGCATGGTGGCACACACCTGTAATCCCGGCTACTTGGGAAGCTGAGGCTGGAGAATCACTTGAACCCTGCAGGTGGAGGTTGCAGTGAGCCGAGATTGCGCCACTGCACTCCAGCCTGGGCAACAAGGGCAAAAACTCCACTGCAAAAAAAAAAAAAAAATAGAACCAGAACAAAGAGAAAAACTTTTATTCACGAAAAGTCACAAATAACCGAAAAAGACCAAATGAAGTCCTTTCTAATGACTAGTAAAAAGAAAAGAAAAATGTTGGGGAAATTTGCATTGGCAACATGAGAAATCTACCTATTCAAAGTAAAATTCATAATCCAAATTATCCAACTTTTGAATATTGTTTTTACAAAGCATTTTATAATTCAATATCACTCTTAATGAGAACTCTTATGATCCCCATGAATTCCCACTAAACCAAGAGATGACTGCTATTTTCAGGGCATGCAGCAGAGCAGCGGGCAAAGCTGCGGGGTGACCATATCACGCAAGATGCTCCGGCAGCGGCAACCTGACAAGCTCACCGTTTATAACTAAGCAGACAACATGGGCAATCCTGTGCCCATCATGGCTGGTGGAACGAGCCTGCCGAATCCACAACACAAATGCCTGAGTGTGTGTGCGAGTGCAGGTCCGGAGGAGCATTTCAAGGGCATTGCAAGGGAGGGATGCTGGCCTCAAGAACAGAATGAGCAGTCACCTGCACATGGTGCCCCAGATACATGGGAATGATGACATCCACACAATGGTCCTTTGCTTTCTCAGGAAACCAAGAGAGGACAATGGGTGTGGCTGCTAGCCTAAGGTGTCTGGGGCAAGTTACGCTACCTGGACTGACTGTCCGATTCACACTGAATTAAAGGAGGGAGAAATTGGTTTGAGTCTTCACTCAAAACCTGAAAATTTTTTACTGGGTGCAGAGATTCAGTTTTGCAGGATGAAAAGAATCCCGAAGATGTCTGGTGGTGATGCTGGCACAACTATGCAAATGTACATAATGCCACCAAACTGTACATTTAACAATGGTTACAATGGTCAAATGTTGTGTACTTGACCATAGTTTAAAAAAAAAAAATAATAACCTGTGAAATTCTAGTGGTCAGAGATTTCTGCAGTTGGGCTCCTAATGTAAATAGAAAAACAACTTTTCCTAACCTCATCCCCCAAGCAATGAATCATAAATCCATCTGAACATATACGTGCTCTGGGTCCACATTGCTCACCCCTGACACAGTCCTCTAGCTGCTCCATAAATAACCCCTGGATGGGGACCAAGTCATCTGCTTTGTCTCAGACCAAACGTAGGGGTCCTGTTGTATTGAGCCTCCAAGCAGGGTGATATCATGCTCAAACACATGACAGCAAGAATCCTTAGCATCATAGCAGCCAGTTCCAAACCCAGTCACTGCTGTGTCTTTCTCACACTTGTTGCTGTGGCTTTAAAGAATACAGTTCTGTGAAAACTCCCCAGCGCATCTATCCACTTGGCCATCCATTGATCTAAGATGGTCTCCTGCCATGATAGTTACAAAGAGCAATTAGATTTCATTTCTCGTGTTGAACAGATGATTCAAGTCTATAAAATGAAAGGCCAGGGCCATAATGGGAGAAGGAAAACCAAGATGTCACAAAGAGCTTGGCTTTAAGATCTGATAACAGTCTTCAAATGAAATGCCAGGTGCCAGAGACATCAGGGTTAGACTGGAACAGCCTGTTCCACCTCCGCTGCCAAACGCAGGACAATCCAGGATTACCCACAGCTCTTCCCTGGACATTGAGGTGCCATTCTCGGTCTCCCAAAGGCCATGAATGGAGGCCTGACTGCTCAGGGTATTGGCCACTCATGGTCCTGATGGTTCCAACTTTGTGTAACCCGCCCTTGCCTTTCTTTTGGGCTCTTTCCAGACATGCCCATTTTAATCCCAAACCTTCCTGCCTTAGAGACCAGTAGCCCCTAACTCATGAAGACTAGAACAATATGACACTATGTTGTAATCAAATATAACGGCACAGGCAGCACTCTCTTGCCAGTTTCTGCTACGTCAAAAGAACCCTTGCTGAAACATTTCTGACTACTTCTCCATTTCATTGAGACAGTATCTGCCTTGGGTCAAGTACTTTAACAACCCAGTGCACTCTGATACCCGTGCAGGCTGTAACACAAGACTTCCCATTTGAGTCTGAATAACGTATCACTTTTGACATCCCATTTTAACAAGCCCAACAGGTATTACCTGTACTCCCAAAATCACATCAAGAGAACCAGTTATAAAGAATATCTTTTCCAAAAACCTTCCCTAATAAGGTCTAATCTCAATTTGTCCTCCTAAAAGCAATTTTTTCCCGTTGATTCCAAAATTAATCCATTTTTATTATAGAATTTTAGAAAACATATAAAACCACAAAGAAGAAAACTAAGCTTAATCGCTCATCTTGCCACTTAGCAATAACTAATTGGTATATTGTCCTTCTAGCCTCTTTCCTTACTGGCCATAGATTTAGACAATTCAGTTCCCACAGAGGATACTGAGAACTGGAAGTCAAAAAAAAAAAAAAAAAATCAACAAAACAAGACTGAACATGAAACTCTAAGATTTCTTGTTTCATGCTCAGAGACAGTTGCAGAAAGGTTGTTAAACTTGTTCAGCAAGACTCACAGCCCATGATGCACAAATCAGTTTCCCAGCCAGATTTAATCACAAATACCGCCTGCTGCCTGACAGCCCTGTATGCTACTGTTACAGACATAATTCTACCTCCACCTTGCAAACCACACTCTTGTTTAATGGCCCTGTACATAATAAAAGGCAGGAAATGGAGTTTGGAGGCACTCATGGATCAGAGAAAACCATATAAATAAGACAAGGCAAGAGTGCCTCCTTTGCAAAATGGAAATCAATATGAGAGGCAAAGGGGTCAGTGAAGGAAGACAACTCCATAGGCTCAAGTTCAAAATAAAAAAACGGGGCTCTACAGTGGATTCCGGCTCCTCACATGGAAAGAGCTCACCAGGGAGCCTGTAAAACTGCAAACAAATCTTGAAAAGGAATGAGTCTGCCTGTTTCATCAGGCTTACCAAGCTACATGCATTTCAAGACAGCAACTCTTGTGCAATTCCTAAAACAAACAACTATCTATTGAACACCCACTACGTGCTCAGGACACTCTAGTTGATTAATCCTCCCCTGGGGGAAGGATGAATCATTTGCAAACTGCAGCCAGTGAGGCCACAGTGGGTTCCATTCATCTTGAAAATGTGCAGGTATATTAAAAGCAGTCAGGCTTAGCACAAAAGTGTTTGGCACGACTGTTTCCAACACCCTTTACAACCTTTGCTGTGAAGCTCATATTTACTTGATTTTTATGTCAACATTTCTATCTTTGATAACAGAGGCATAAAATTATATCTAATTTGCTACAACTAAATGTCAGATGTTTACAAACTACAAAAGCTTTCTTAAGTGCACATATAAGGGGGTACAAGGATAAGGGCTGGGATCCTTTATCGGTTCCCAACACCTGGCATACCTGGTTCCTGCTGTGCCCTCAATAAATATTTGTTTGATTAGCCCTTTCAGTAACATAAATTCAAAGAACCCAGTTGTTTAAACTCACTTACAGGAAACTTTTTCCGTATGCTCCAAGTACCTGGAGTTTTGTTCACTGTGGATTCTGATCTTGAAATTGGATTACTCAAAGCCTGCCATATGTCCTTCAGTAATATGCAACACAACAGTTACATGGTTCTGTTACAGTACCCCACTAATCTCATCCTGGACTGGGCAGAAGATACGGTGTCAGTAATTAAATTTATACCACGGACTAAACAGAGTTTCTTTTTGTTTTTACTTTGTTCTGGTTTTAGAAAGAAGCACACAGTGCAGACATTTCAGCAGGTACTAAAAGTGTACTCTCAGACACTGTCTTCTCTTCTGTAGGGTCATACATATGGGAATTTAAACATTAATTCTAAAAAGCAGAGAAAGTAGGAGAGTAGGGCAAGCTAGAAGCAAGGAAGGCGAACACCCAGAACAGGGGTCCCACCCCACGGAAATAAGGAAGTGCAGTTGGCCCCATGGTCCCTGGTCTGACTTCCCCATAAAGTGACAATACATAGAGCTAGTCTGTAAAACACTGCCAACTGGTGTGTTTCACAGAACCTGTCGCTTTCTGCAGCTACCAAGAAAGCTTTGGATCGGGGTTCAGTCACATGTGGATCCCAACAGTGTCCAAGATAGAGACAAGGAAGAAAGGGAGTAAGGATAAAATGACAGCTCATTCTCTCTCTAAGGCTATCACACATTATGACAGACAGCGGTCACCCAATCTATCTTTAGAAAATCTGTCCTTTTGACCCAAGATGCATCTCCGCCAACATCCACAAACAGATAACCTGTGGGAAGAACAGACATGGAGCCAGTAATTAGAAAAAAATCAAATGAAATTAAAATTTAATAAGATGGAGTGGAGGAGCCTTAGTGGGAGCAATTTACTTCCTCAGACTCATGGACGTCTCTTTATTAGCAGGAGTTTTCTACTGGGAATTCTGATCTTGAAATCTGATTGTTCAATGCCTTCCATTTAGGGGAAGTTGCAGCCTTCAAGATTCTGAATCTCAGCCAGGAGCAGTGGCGCATGCCTGTAATCCCAGCACTTTGGGAGGCCGAGGCAGGTGGATCACTTGAGGCCAGGAGTTCAAGGCCAGCCTGGCCAACACAGTGAAACCCCATCTCTACTAAAAATGTAGAAATTAGCTGGGGTTGGTGGTCCATGCCTATAATTCCAGCTACTTGGGAGGCTGAGGCGCAAGAACTGCTTGAACCCAGGAGGCAGAGGGTGCAATGAGCTGAGACTGTACCACTGCACCCCAGCCTAGGTGACAAAGCAAGACCCTGTCTCAAAAAAAAAAAAAAAAAAAAAAAAAAAAAGATTGGATCCTTGAGACAAACCAGTACACAGTACTTCTTTGCAAAATGCTCTGGCAGTGGTAGTGATGGAACCAGGCCATCACCACCAGGGCCCCAGACATCCCATGACCTGGATCCGTTACGCACATGCCAGCGAGGCCAGCCACCAGGAGAAATGGGGCAAGTCTTCATCAGGTAAGGCTGACAACATAAAAGGATTCCAGGAGACCAGCAGCATTCAGCAGGGTGCTGATTATTACCAAAGCTCTAAACACCTCCTCTTAATTCCATTTAAAATATGCTTAAGCTGTTATAGCTATAAGAACGGAAACAAAAATAAATATAAGAAAAATCTCCACCAATCTTACCCCCTCAACAAATCAAACCAACTTCATGTTTCCAAGTTTCCTTCTGGTAATGGGTGAGGAGGCAGGGAAGTACTATCTTAGTATTTGACTGGTTGCCCACAGATGCATAATGTCCACAAGGGCCCTGAGAATGCCCAAAAGACATATGGACTCCAGTCCCAGGAAGTCACAAAAGAACCTATGTTTGGTCTAACCTACAGAAGTTGTACACTGCTCTAGAGTCACAATCCGCACTCTGCTCTGTATCAGCTGTGTGGCTTGGGTAAGAAGCCTCACCTCTCTCAGGCTCAGCTTCCTCATGTGTCCAACGGGGATCATCCCCACCACATTGGTCTGCGTGGAGATTAAACAAGCAGGTGCAAAGTCCCTGGCCCACTTGCCTCTTACAGGCTGAATTTTGGAAGGGGCCAATTCGCCCCTTCCAAAAAAGATATGTTGAAATCCTAATCCCCCATACCTCAGAATGTTACCTTATTTTAAAACAGGGCCACATTGCAGGTGTGATGTCAGTTAATATTAATTAAAAGAAGTGAATTTTTTTGAGACAGTATCCCTCTGTCCCCCAGGCTAAAGTGCAGTGGTACAATCTCAGCTCACTGCAGCTTCTGCCTCCTGGGCTCAAGCAATTCTCCCTGCTTCAGCCTCCCCAGCAGCTGAGATTACAGGCACACACCACCATGCCCAACTAATTTTTGTATTTTTAGTAGAGATGGAGTTTTGCCATGTTGGCTAGGCTGGTCTCGAACTCCTGGTCTCAAGTGATCTGCCGCCTCAGCCTCCCAAAGTGCTGAGATTACAGGTGTGCGCCACCACGCCCAGCCGAGAAGTGAAATTTAATGTTATTTAAGATGAGGTCATACTGGAGGAGGCAGGCCCTTAATCCAATGTGATTGGTGTCGTCACAAGCAGATGGCCACTGAAGACACAGACACACAGGGAGAGCACTGTGTGATGACCGAGGCAGGGATGGAGCCATGAAGCTGTGAGGAACCTCAAAGCATGCCAGCCAACCCCCAGAACCCCAGGCAAGGCAAGGAAGAACTCCCCTACAGGTTTCAGAGGGGGCATGGTGGACAAGCTGACTTTGGACTTCTGGACACCAGAACTGTGGTTCTGTTGTTTTAGGCCACCTAGTTGGGGATCAGCCCTTAGAAACTGAGACAATGCCCAACTCAGGGCCTGGCTCTTTTCCACACACAGAGTGAGAGAGCTTTAAATATACAAAGAGACGGCTCTCCAAAGCCTCCCACAATAGACTGACCATCTCACCCAGCCAATCTTTCTGGACCCAAAGTGGATTTCATAACCAATTTCTATTTACTAGTCATTAACGTTGCTATTTACTTTACCTATTCCCCTGACCTGTCAATAATCTAAGTCCAGTAAAGGGCAGATTCAGCGGGGAGGCACCCATATGTTCAAGGCCTATGACAGTTGGTTAGGAGGCAGAACTTTTTTTTTTTTTTTTTTTGAGATGGAGTCTCGCTCTGTCGCCTAGGCTGGAGTGCAGTGGCGCCATCTCAGCTCACTGCAAGCTCCGCCTCCCGGGTTCATGCCATTCTCCTGCCTCAGCGTCCCCAGTAGCTGGGACTACAGGCGCCTGCCACCAGGCCCGGCTAATTTTTTTTGTATTTTTAGTAGAGATGGGGTTTCACCCTGTTAGGCAGGATGGTCTCAATCTCCTGACCTTGTGATCCGCCTGCCTTGGCCTTCCAAAGTGCTGGGATTACAGGCGTGAGCCACCACACCCGGCCTTTTTTTTTTTTAACCTTTAAAAAGAGTGACCTCCTTCTAATTTCTCCATAGGGAAGGGGGTGGGAAGACAGCCTCTTGCAGGGACACTGGAAAGTCTTCTCTCAGTAACTTCCTCCTCCTTGACATGAACACAATGCTGGTTTGCTGAAGTTCCTGAAATAGCAAATGCCACTCTTATCACATTCATCATCAACCACAAAGTCACGAATGAGTGAGGACTGAGCTCCCTTCAACATGGGGAGGGGACTGCTTGGCAATCCACTCAGACCGCCATGTACCCTAGGCCCTACCTCCAGAGCCCTGGGTTCTAATGAGCCCGGTTGGGGCCTGGCTTTCAGCACTTTTTTTTTTCATTTGTATAAATTTTGGGGGTCCAAATGCAATTGTACGTAGCGCTGGAAGTCCTAGCCGGAGCCACTGGGCAAGAGAAAGGAATAAAAGGCATCCACATTGGAAAAGAGCAAGTCCAATTATCCCTGTTGGCTGACAATATGATCTTCTATCTAAAAAAGCCTAAAGACTCCACCAGGTAGCTGGGCACAGTGGCTCATGCCTATAATCCCAGCACTTTGGGAGGCCAAGGCGGGCAGATCACAAGGTCAGGAGATCGAGACCATCCTGGCTAACACAGTGAAACCCCGTCTCTACTAAAAATACAAAAAAATTAGCCAGGAGTGGTGGCAGGCACCTGTAGTCCCAGCTACTTGGGAAGCTGAGGCAGGAGAATGTCACGAACCCGGGAGGCGGAGCTTGCAGTGAGCCGAGATGGTGCCACCGCACTCCAGCCTGGGCAACAGAGTGAGAAAAAAAAAAAAAAAAAAAAAAAAAAAAAAGACTCCACCAGGCTGGGCACAGTGGCTCACGCTTGTAATCCCAGCACCTGGGAGGCCAAGGCCATCAGATTGCTTGAGTCCACGAGTTCAAGACCAGCCTGGGCAACATGGTGAAACCTCGTCTCTACCAAGAAAATACAAAAATTAGCTGGGTGTGGTGGTGCACGGCCTATGGTCCCAGCTACTTGGGAGGCTGAGGTGGGAGGGCCACTTAAGCCTGGAAGGCGGAGGTTGCACAGAGCTGTGATGACACCATTACACTCCAGCCTGGATGACAGACTGAGACCCTGTCTCCGCCCCCCCCCCCCAAAAAAAAGACTCCACCAAAAGACTCTCAGATTTGATAAATGAATTCAGTAAAGTTTCAGGCTACAAAGTCATCATACAAAAATCATAGCATTTCTACACACCAATAACAATCTAGCTGAGGATGAAATCAAGAAGGCCTCAGAATTTTTAAGGCTCCTCAAGCAGTTCCCATATGGAGAACCATGGGCAGTGCATGTTTGCCAGTAGCTATTCCACATAAACCTTCAACTAAGTCCCCCTGGCCCTCCATGTCTCCCCAACATGAAGCCCCCTCCAGCCAACAGGAGAACAGTATCAGTGAGACACAAACCACCCTACTTACGGGTGGCTCCACACTTTACCTGGTACCCACCTCCCTGCTGACTCAGGAGCCTGTGCCTCCTCTTCCACCCTAAGTGTCCCATCTCTACTCCTTTGCTTCCCCTCCCACCAGGTTCAGAAGAAATGAGAACCCCTCTGACTCCTTTCCTTCTAGATGTGGTTGCATTAACTCCCTGGATTTCCTTCTAGAGCAGGGGTTCTCAACCTTTGGCTGCAGTGCAGAGCCAGCCTGGGCCCCACTCCAGAGTCTGATGTCATTGGTTTGGGGTGCTGCCTGGGCACGGGCATTGTCACAGGATGCTCCATGACTCACTGTGCAGCCAAGACCAGGACCACTGTTCTAAGATCTTCTCTTGTTCACTCTTCCCTAAGGCTCTTGACTCTGCCACTATGTCTGCCCTTAAGCTGCAATTTCACTTCTGTAGTTACTTTCGCCCTGAAAATTACAGAGAAGCAGAAGGCACCTGCTGCCCCTTTCTTCTTTATCCATTGCATCTAGCCTCCATCCAGACAGTTCTTCTACAGCAGGTCCTTGAAAGGACACCAATCAAATATTCCAGCCTTAGCTCTCTTATCTGCAACATGAAGATAACAGTCTCTCCTGCTGATGAAGGTGATGAATTTGAAGACGCTCCCTCCACAGAACAGGCAAAATAATCCAAGTGAGCTAGGAGCCCAAGAGAGCTAGATCTCCCTCATGCCTTCACTCCAGGTCCATCCCCAAAGTGCAGAGAGGGTCCCTGACTCCACCAACACTAACACCGAGGTGGGGGTGGCAACAAGGATGCTCCATCATCCAAAAGCCAGCTCCTCAGACCAGGACAGAGGGCAGCATGAAGAACCCCTTCACATCTTGCCCACAACACAATGGAGAGTCATCCTGATCCTTCTGCCTCTTTGGCTGCTGCTCCCAACTCAAACCATCTCTCATGTGCCCGGCCTTCCTGGTGCCCACCCTTCCTGGTGCCCAAAACATCTTAGGCTGAGCTGTGGGTTGCTCCACTGGTTCTCAATCCTGCCTGAGCTCTAGAATCCCCTGGGGAGCTTTTGAAATTCCAATGTCAGAGATGCTAGTGGTCTGTGGTCCGGCCTGGGCTACTGACAGTTCTCCAGGCTCTCACCTGTGTGGCCAAGGGTACGAACCACTGTGTCTATCCTATTATTTGCACAACTAAGCAGGGATCTTTGTTATCTGATGCATCTGCCAGCTAAAAATCTGCCTAGGAGAACATAAAGTACAGGCAGGAAAAAGCCAGCCTACGTTTAGGAAGAAACTACCTGTCAGTGTCATTCATCAAATAGCTAAATGCAAAAGAATACAAGGCCCATGCAAAGATGTCGATCTCAGGTTCAACCTCGTGACAGAAACACTGGGTAGGACACAAAGTCCCCGGAAGCTCTGAACAAAGCCAAGGGCCCCATGGGCAGTGACTCATGTCTGACCTTAACGAGAGCTGGCTCACAACCACGGGCTAGGGACATAAGGCCATTAGAAAGTACTCAGAGGGCACAGCACATGTACACATGCACACTCCCAAGCCCAGAAGCATGCCTGAGTGGGACAATGACACCTGAAAGCTGAGAGCCGATCCCTACACTACAGCTGGATGTGTAGCAATCATTACAGGGTGTCTTTATGTTCATTTTTTTAAAAACTCCTTAGCCCTATTAAATTCAGCTGCCTAGAAATATTGAACTCACAAGTAGCATGATAACGTTGAAGAGCCTAACCTAACAGATCCTATGAACGGGCAAACCTTCCTCTTTCCTAAGAAAATATATTATGGTATCTCATATCACTAAGGAGCTCTTTTGAGGAAAAGAAAAAAGTAAGTCAGAGAAAAAGAATTCCAAAGGACGTTGTTGACAAAAATATAAAGTAATATTCTATTCTATCCTTTATAAGGTTGTTATCAGCTGTGCCTGTTTGAATGTGTCATTCCAGTCCCTCCCATCATTAACACATATCAGACATATGACACGTGCCAGGGACTGCGACAAGCTCCACCCACTCATCACCTCTGTTTAAGCCTTGCCACACTAGAGGCGGACACAGTCCTATCCCCGGGGCTCAGGGAGGCTCTGTAGCTGCTACAAGGTCACACAGCAAAGAGTGGGAGAGGAATTGGCACTCACATCCTCACATCCCAGATTCAGTGTCTGGTGATGGCCCATTTCCTGGTTTAAAGATGGTGCCTTCTAGAGCTGTGTCCCAGGACGGTGAAAGGATCGAGAGAGCTCTCTGAGGTCTCATTTGTAAGAGCACTAACCCCATCTTAAGTGCTCCACCTTCAAGAAAAGGCCCCAGCTGCTAATACCATCCTGTTGGTGTTTCTGTTTCAACATATGGATTTGGGAGGGACACAAACATTTAGACCATAGCACAATGCTATTACTCCAGTAAGTGAAAAGACACAGGACTGATATACAGAGTTCAATTATATAAACAAAATGTGGCCAGGCACAGTGGCTCACGCCTGTAATCCCAGCACTTTGGGAGGCCAAGGCAGGTGAATCACCTGAAGTCAAGAGTTCGAGACCAGCCTGGCCAATATGGTGAAATCCCATCTCTACTAAAAATACAAAAATCAGCTAGGCGTGGTGGCAGGCGCTTGTAGTCCCAGCTACTTGGAAGGCTGGGGCAAGAGAACTGCTCGAACCCGAGAGGCAGAGGTTGCAGTGAGCTAAGATCACGCCACTGCACTCCAGCCTGGGTATCGCAGTGAAACTCCATTTCTTTCTCTTTTTTTCTTTTTTTTTTTTCTGAGACGGAGTCTTTCTCTGCCGCCAGGCTGGAGTGCAGTGGCACGATCTCAGCTCACTGCAACCTCTGCCTCCTGGGTTCAAGTGATTCTCCTGCCTCAGCCACCCAAGCAGCTGGGACTACAGGTGTGCGCCACCATACCCAGCTAATTTTTGTATTTTTTAGTAGAAACGGGGTTTCACCATATTGGCCAGGCTGGTCTCGAACTCCTTACCTCATGATCCACCTGCTCTGGCCTCCCAAAGTGCTAGGATTACAGGCGTGAGCCACTGTGCCCGGCCAAGACTCCATTTCAAAAAAACAAAAAAACAAAAACAAAAAATGCATGGATAATGCCAGGAAATCAATACAAAAAGGTTAACTGTGGGATTATGAGTTTTTCTTTTTCGTTTATTTTTCCAATTTCCTACAATTGACATTTATTTATAAAATCATGACAGAAAGCATCATTACATTTGTTTTCTCATTTAAATAGCTAGACTGAAAACCATCTTTTCAAATAATACTCTATTGACAGTTTTGTTACGTTTCATTCCCAAGGACGGCCAGTCCTTTTGATAGCTTGGTTGCATAAATGTAATACTGTACATGAAACCAAAATGAACTCTTAGACTATTTGAGTTTTCAATTAAAGGATTTAAAATAAATTTTTAAACAAAACAGTCCCCCAAATTTTGAAGACAGATCCGTTTGTGTTTTTCAACAGTGTGCAGTTCAGAGCAGCACCACCGCGAGCCCTTCACACTGGTGTCAAACACTGATCAAGGTGTAAAATGTGCTTTGCCACAGCTGGGAATATAGACTTGTATGGTGGTATTTGTTGGAGAAAAAAACCAGGCCCAGCATGTGGTACAGCGATGTGATGTAGGTCTGTAAGCAGCTGCCAATCAAAGGTGAAAGGCACGGCACAGTGTCAAGCCAGCACCTGTGTCTACCAAAACACACAGGTAAAAGTCTTAGGAATATATACATAAAACAGAGCAGGAAACTGGGCATGGTGGTGCACACCTGTAGTCCAAGCCACTCAGAAGGCTGAAGCAGGAAGATCACTTGAGCCCAGGAGTTCCAGTCCACAGTGAGCTATGGTCACCACTGCACTCCGGACTGGGCAACAGTCATCGTGACCAGCCTGGTGGAGTCTTTAGGCTTTTCTAGATAGAAGATCATATTGTCAGCCAACAGGGATAACTGGACTTGCTCTTTCCCAATGTGGATGCCTTTTATTTCTTTCTCTTGCCCGACTGGCTCTGGCTGGGACTTCCAGCAGTATTCAGTGGTCGTACATAGTGCAAATTAGCACTGTGACTAATTTGCTTAGCAACAGCGCTAGCAGTATTCAGAGTAGGCCACAACCACAAAAATATTGTGGAGCCACTGCCTCAAGATGCAACTTCTCAAGCACACTCCAAACCAGTGTACACAGCTAAGTCGTGTACCTGATCTCACCTGCCCCCACGACAATCTGTGGAAGCTGTGTTCTTGGGCTGTTTCATCCTGTGATTGAGTCTCACCACTACTCCAAAGACAGAATATGCTTCTCACACACTGGAACAAACCACCTTAAGGACCAGTATACTGCCACAGATATAGGTCTGCCTTACAAAAAAAGAGAAGTCAGTTGTTTGCTTTGTTTTGTTAGGGTTATACTTACAGCTACAGTCTTATGATAAAGGATACAACTCAGGAACAGCCACATGGAGAAAACACATAAAGGAAGGTCCCGCAGAGTCCCCGATGGGGAGCTTCCATGGCCTCTCCCTGTGGGTCAGGGGGCATCCCCCTCCTAGCACATCAGCATACTCACCAACCAGGAAGCTACACCAAACCTCGGTGTTTAGAGTAATGAAACTCACCAGATTTTTATTATGTAGGCAGCAGTGATTAAACATCAGCCATGGGCTTGGTGCTTGGACTCAATCTCCAGCCCCTGTTGTCCTGTCCCTGGATTCATTACTGCGACAGACAGCTGGTTGTTTAGATTCAGCAAGAGGCTCCTGGAGTAAGAACTGAAGCCATAAACCCTCTGCCAACCAGTGAGCACTTCCCTCCCACTGCCACTGGATCTCCGACACCACACAAACACAAGGTCAGAGGCCGCCAGAAACAGCAGGAGAGAGGAGGTGGAGGATGCATTACAATCTCCAACAGAAAAAGAATTCAAACCTTTTCTCTTTCTGTACACACATGTATAAAAGAATTGTCATCATTACATAGGGCATCTAAGCAGTGGGTGACTAAGACAAGCTCATTTCCTATCTCAAGGCTCTATAATAAATGCTTCAAATTTCCTAAAAATAATTTCTGGAGAGCGCTATAAGGATTGCTTGCAGGCTAACCAAGATGAAAACTACCACATTTCTAGTCTCCAAATCCAAAAATACTAACACTAAAAAACAACTCTTCCAATTTAAGAAAAAAAAACCCTGCTGTTAATACAGTACACTCAGCTGGCTGAGGAGATGTGGCAAGGAATCTAAGTAAACCCTCGGCTGAAATGATGAGGTCAGTTAGGGTTATCCCCCAAGAGCAGAGAACATCTGCACGTGGCAGCAGAGCCCACCATAAGCCAACCCTGAACTCAGGGACCAGCTCAAATGTGACTTTGTTCCCCAACTTGCTTAGGGACATGGTTCCTGGGCTGGTACACAGTCCAGGTCTATCAGCTGCCAGAAGTACTTGCAGTTCATTACTTAGGAAGCTGTGGAAAAAACACTATAATCAGAGAGTGAAGAAGAGGCTGAGTGGCCAGGAATCCTCTTTTGAAGCATCTGGAGACGTGATAGGGCTTCCTACAACAACAGGACAGGAGGCCAAGTACCCACCAAGTGAGTCAGAGCCCTTACCTTCCCATGTGCCTTAGAAATAAGCTCTTCAATAACCAAACTATCCCATGGGTAAACAATCTAAGATCGCCAAGGTCCGTGACATTTGTGTGTGAATCCATTTCCTCAGAGCAAATGATATTTTTATGCCTGTTTGAAAAACAAGCAGCCTCCCATGACAAATGCATTCATCATCCGAACAATCAAGCAGCCTCCGGCCACTCCTCCGGCCAACATCACTTCCAGCCAACAAGAGCAATCTGGCAAAGCAGCACCTACAGAGCCCAGGGGGCACCCGGGGCCAGGGTTCAGATTCTGACAACACAATCCCACATTCCTGAACCTGCTATTCACAGCCACTCCCTTCTAAGAGTACACAAGAAAAATAGTTTTTTTTAAAAAATCACATTTTCCAGGTCTGGTGCAGGCAGATATGAATAAAATACTTACAGATTTATGAAACATTCGCAAAGTCAGGAATCTGAGAAAACTATACACACAGACATTCACTCACACACAGACACACACAGGCCTCCTTCCAGAAATTTTATTTCCACAAAGTATAGTATAGTGTAATCTATTAGAATGTCACTTATTTTAAAAATCCTTATTTCTGTTCCAAAGAAAGTCCTGGGTCAGTCCCGTGCCCTTACTATCAATGAGCCTCTGAAAAACTAAGCCACAAACCACAAGCATTCAAGATCAGAAATAACGAATGTTAGGCAATGTTTCCTGTCTTTTTACACTTAATGATAGTGTGAAATAGCTTGCAGAGATGAGGTATAGACGCACCTTTATGGTGCAGCAATACAATGTAGAGCCCAGAGGCTTAAGGATATCTAAATGCATTGTTTAAAAACCATTACCTTTCCTTAATGCCAGAGTGAGGCAGGGTAACCAATATCCATGCATTAACTTGAGAAACATTCCCAAACTTCATTTGAGTTCCTAGCTCTTCCTCCATCCACCAGACATTTTAAGTATTAGCATGACCAGAGAGTAACGCACCTGAACTCCATTCTCCTTCCCCTTGAGTCCCTATTAGGTTATAATGCTGTCTTAGTCCATTCGTATTGCTATAAAGGCATACCTGAGGCTGAGTCACTTACAAGGAAAAGAGCTTTATTTGGCTCACAGGTCTGCAGGCTGTACAAGAAGCATGGCACCAGTATCTGCGTCTGATGAAGCCTCGGGAAGCTTCCACTCAACGGTGGAAGGTGAAGGCAGCTGGCATATACAGAGAGCACATGGCAGGAGAGAAAGGCAAGAGAGAGAGGAGATGGTGCCAGGCTCTTTTCAACAACCAGTTCTTGCAGGAATTCACTCTCATGAGTATGGCACCAAGACATTCATAAAGGATCCACTCCCACAACCCAAACACATCCCACCGGGCCCCCACCTCCAATACTAGGTGGGCAACAAATTCTAACATGAAACTTGGTGGGGCCACACAAACCATATCTGAACCATAGCAAATGCCTTGAGGGTAAGAATTCTCTACCACAAGCATCTCTGCTGGGTACATATGTCCTTCCCATAAGCACTTCTTGAGCAAGCACTGGTGACCAACCAGCATCACAGAAAGAAAAGACAGACACCAGGGCCCTGTTACCAATAGCCTGGCAAATCAGATGACCACACTGGATCTCAGTTTGCAAAATAGGGGTAACCAGGTGGCCTAGATAAATCTTGATATATATACAGAGAGAGGTAAAGTAGGTAAAAGCCCTATGAAAAATGTAATGCAATATGAAAATGTATGGTATTATTACTGCAATGTTAATAAGCAATAAACGTTTTTCAAAAATAGGAAGACTGGAAGAAAGAGGCATTACAAGCTAAGCTGGCTGTTCTTCCTTGGAGAAAATGAAGATTGGTAACTAAGTAATAAAGACAGACAAGGTCAATTGTAGAAAATGGCCAAGTCTTGAAGTGAGTGGAGCAAGAGAGTTTCTCTGTCCAATTCTTTGAAGACAGTTTAATTCTATTTCTGAGCAATCAAAAATCACATCCAATGCCCCTTCCACCTTCTCATATCCTTGGCAGATGTGGATGGCCCAGGTCACAAAGGGCTTAGGGGGTTGACTCCTCACAGGTATTGCAATTCTGGGCTAGAGCCAGAGAACAAGCTGTTAAGAAATTGAGGCCACTGGCCAGGCGCAGTGGCTCACGCCTGTAATCCCAGCATTCTGGGAGGCCGAGGCAGGTGGATCACGAGGTCAGGCGTTCAAGAACAGCCTGGCCAACATAGTGAAACCCCATCTCTACTAAAAATTCAAAAAATTAGCCGGGCGTGGTGGCGGGTGCCTGTAATCCCAGCTACTCAGGAGGCTGAGGCGGGAGAATGGCTTGAACCCGGGAAGCAGAGGTTACAGTGAGCCAAGATCCCGCCACGGCACTCCAGCCCGGGCAACAGAGCGAGACTCCATCTCAAAAAAAAAAAAGAAAAAAGAAAGAAAGAAATTCAGGCCCCATATGGCTCTAAAGCAGCAGATCTTAGAATGACAAAAACTCCATGTCTGGGCTTTTCAATCTCTCAACTCACTTCATACATCGCTGAGGAGACGGGTCTACTACATGTAGAGAACAGACGTCAGTATGGAGAAAAGAAAGCACTCTGCAATCTAAAGAAGGCTACCCTCAAACCTAACACTGTTTTTGAGACAGGGTAGCATGCTATTGCCCAGGCTAGAGTGCAGCAGCACAATCACAACTCACTACAGCCTCAAACTCTTGGGCTCAAGCGATCCTCCCACCTCAGCCTCCCAAAGTGCCCGGATTACAAGCTTAGCGACCACACCCAGCCTTGTTGACCTTTTAGCGCCATGATAAATCAGAGAGATGAGTCCAACCTCCTCATTGGATAGGTGAGGAACCTGAGCCTGAGGGAAGTTGGTGGAGGATGTGAGGTTCACAGCTCCTGAGTCCTGCTCCGGGCTCTTCCCATTGTTGCTGCTCCACCATTTGGGAGCCTAGGACCACACACACAGCTTATGTAATGATTCCAGAACCACAAACAGGGAAGGATATACTGATGTTAACTAAGCACACTGGCTGTTAAGCACTGTCCCAGATACTTCAGATCCATTTTTTCCCCAATTACTCATAACATTCTTATTAGTTACATATTATTAACTCCCTTTCACAAAATAAGAAACCAAGGCCCAAGGTCATTCAGGTAATAAGGACAAGATTTCTTTTCTTTTTCACCTCCTAATAGTCCTATTCTTTCCTCCCAATAACCCTTAGGTATAGATGTAACTGAGAACATGTTAGAAAAATCTACCAAATACAGATTAAGCATTCCACTCCATATCTTAGTTAAGAAAAACAAAAGTACATGAAATCCAAAACAAAGGACTGAACAGTAAAACTGAAAATGCCCCAAATCAAATTCTAATTCTCATTCTTTGTCAAGTCAATTGCAATGCACCTCTAAACAAGCTTCAGCTCTCTTTCAATTCTCCAATCAAGCTTCCTGGGAAGAGGAATGAGGGTCTCAGGGCCAGGCTTAGGGTACTCAGGAAGCCAGGGGCCCATGACTGGGGCCTCAGCCCCCAGCAAATTCAGTACAATGCTAGCTGGGCAGTCAAGTCCTCAGTGGCCAGGAGAGACAAAGAATCATGTGCAAAAGTCTAGGATTGTCTCAAAAAACTTAAGCACAGAATCACCATGTGATCCAGCAATTCCACTCCCAGATCTATACCCAAAAGTGAGAGCAGGATCTCAAACAAATATTTGTACACCTGTTTTCACGGCAGCATTATTTGCAATAGCCAAAAGGTGGAGGTAACCCAGGGGTTCCTCAATGAATAAATGAATGAATTCTTTAAATGTGGCATATACATAACAATAGAATATCAATAGCCTCAAATAATATTCCCTGAGAATCTTGAGAACCTTGATAACATTATGCTAAGTGAAATAAGCCAGACACAGAAAGACAAATACTGTGTGATTCTAATTATATGAGGAACTTGGGATAGTCAAATTCAGAGACAGAAAGTAGAATGGTGGTTACTATAGAGGGAAGGAGCAGGGGGAGTTATTTATTGAATGGGCTCTGACTTTCATTTAGAGAAGATGAAAAAGTTCCGGTAATTAGATGGTGGTGATGGGTGCACAACACTGCGAATGTATGTAACGCCACTTAACAACGGTTAAGATGGTAAATTTTATGTTATGTATATTTACCACAGTTTTCGTGTGTTTTTTTGATTTTTTTTTTTTTAATTGAGATAGAGTCTTGTTCTGTCAGCCAGGTTGGAGTACAGTGGTGCAATTTTGGCTCACTGCCAACCTCTGCTGCCCAGATTCAAGCAATTCTCATGCCTCAGCCTCCCGAGTAGCTGGGACTCCAGGCACACGCCACCACACCTGGCTAATGTTTTTGTATTTTTAGTAGAGATGGGGTTTTGCCATGTTGGCCAGGCTGTTCTCGAACTCCTGACCTCAGGTAATCTGCCTGCCTCGGCCTCCCAAAGTGTTGGGATTACAGGCGTGAGCCACGGCATCCGGCCCTGACCACATTTTTTTTAAATATCTGTTACTTAAACCATTAAACAAACAAACAAGCGTTTCAACAGTCGCCAGCCCAGAACAAAAGTAGCTAGAGAGGTCTGGAGGAGCCAAGGTGGGCTCGAAGAAGGCAGCCAGGGGCACCCACGTTTCAGGGGTTTCTAGTTTTGCTAGAAAGGGCTAGCCCGAGTCCATGGTGGCTCACACCTGTAATCCCAGCACTTTGGGAGGCCGAGGCGGGCAGATCACAAGGTCAGGAGGAGATCGAGACCATCCTGGCTAACATGGTGAAACCCCATCTCTACTAAAAATACAAACAATTAGCTGGGCGTGGTGGCAGGTGCCTGTAGTCCCAGCTACTCAGGAGACTGAGGCAGGAGAATGGCATGAACCCGGGAGGCGGAGCTTGCAGTGAGCCGAGATAGTGCCACTGCACTCCAGCCTGGGCAACAGGGCGACTCTGTCTCAAAAAAAAAAAAGAAAAGAAAAAGAAAGGGCTAGCCCGAGTCAAATCAAGTAACAGCATCCTCCCTCAGATCAGTCACTGGACCTTTTCCTGGGCCCCAGCTTGTTCATCTGTAAAAAGGGGTACAAGCTCCCAGCAATGACGTTCATCCGGCCATGACCCTCAGAGCCACAATGACCAGGAGTTGCAACAATGAGTCGAGGGCCAGTCTTGCCATTGGGGTACTTGAACCCACAGCTGCTGGGGTTATTTTTAACTAAGAAAATGAGTCCACTTCATTCCAGTCGCCTCCGGAAGGCTGCTGAGCTGCCTCCCAAAAAGGAGTGAGAGCCGGAGAGGCCTGGAAGCGTCGATCGGGCCAGCTGTGCTGACACTTCAGTGGCTTAGCAGGGCTGGCCTGCAAGACAGGTGCCCGCGCCCTGAGGCCCACTGCAGGGTCCCAGAGGGCTAAGCTAAGCTGTGCTTCCCCTCACCAAGTCAGACCCTGGTGAGAAGAGGCCAGAAAGACTTCCAGGGGCAGAAGTTCCTCGCCCCAATGCTTTTGACCCTGTCACAGAGTTTGCAGATGACACAGCCAACACAGGCAGGAACCTAAAAGGCAGGGCTGAAAGGCCCTAACCCCCTTGACTAGATATTTCCATTTTCAAGGGCAAGAGCTACAAAAAGTCAATTTTTTGTGGTTCAGTGAAAACAGCACTAACTGTTTTAATGAAGTAAGTTTAAAATGATGCCCGGGCTGACATATTTAGGAGGATTGGCAGTGCATATTTGAGAATTCCAACACTAGATTAATCACTAGATTAATCTTCAAGCTCCATGAGGGTAGGATATAGCTTTGTTCACTGCCACATCCAGGTGCCTGGGAAAGAGCCAGGCTCCTAGCAGCACACAGTAAATACCTGTTGAATGGCCTTCTTTTCCAAGATCTTCATTCTCTTAATATCTAACTGTTATTGACCACAATCAAGACCCAACCTAACACTGCAATAATGCATACACATTATATCAAAAACTCCTGTGTTGAAGTCACTTAATTTTAGGAAGGGATTAGGTAACATACCCTCATACACATGAAATAATACACAACCTGCCCTGCTGGGTGTGGCACCCAGGACCCCTGGGGAAACCTCACCTCTTTATTTATTTATTTTTAGAAAGATGGGGTCTTGCTATGTTGTCCAGGCTGGTCTTGAACTCCTTGGCTTAAGTGATCCTCCCACCTCAGCCTCCCAAGTAGCTGAGACTACAGGCACGAGTCACTGAGCCCGGCTCCCTTACCTCTTTAAAAACAAGGTTCCAGGCCGGGCACGGTGGCTCACGCCTGTAATCCCAGCACTTTGGGAGGCAAAGGCGGGTGGATCACCTGAGGCCGGGAGTTTGTGACCAGCTTGACCAACAGGGAGAAACCCCATCTCTACTAAAAATACAACATTAGCCGGGCATGGTGGTGCATGCCTGTAATCCCAGCTACTCAGGAGGCTGAGGCAGGAGAATCGCTTGAACCCTGGAGGCAGAGGTGGCAGTGAGCCCAGCGCGCTATTGCAGTTCAGCCTGGGCAACAAGAGCGAAACTCAGTCTCAAATAAAAACAAGGTTCTGGCCAGGTGCAGTGGCTCATGCCTATAATCCCAGCACTTTGGGAGGCTGAGGTGGTTGGATCACGAGGTCAGGAGATTGAGATCATCCTGGCTAATACGGTGAAACCCTGTGTCTACTAAAAATACAAAAAAATTAGCTGGGCGTGGTGGTGGGCGCCTGTAGTCCCAGCTACTCAGGAGGCTGAGGCAGGAGAATGATGTGAACCCGGGAGGCGGAGCTTGTGGTGAGCCAAGATCGTGACACAACACTCCAGCCTGGGCAACAGAGCGAGACTCTGTCTCAAAAAAAAAGAAAAAAAAAAAAGGTTCCAAATATAGTTGTTCAACAAGAAAAGCTGGGAGTGGTTAGTTTCAGACTTACAATAAAGTTATTTTTCTGCAGAAATTTCCTAAAGGGTTTTTTTAAAATTGTTACAGGTATATTTTATATTTTGTTAACACAGACTAAAAATACTTCAATCAAAGTAGACGGGTGCTTCCGGATTCACACATAAACTGGATTTGCATGTTCATTTCACTTTTTATTTGGAAATAAAGTCAAACTTAAAGGAAAACTAGAACTAAAATAAGACAGAGAACACTCATCCCCTCTCTGCCAAGACTCAGATTCATCTACTGTGAGCAGCTTACCCAATTCACTGTATCATTTGCTATTTTTCTTTTTCTATTTCTTCCTCTCAATATAATGATACAATATGATATATGATATAATTACACACACACACACACACACACCTTTTCTAAATCATTTGAGGGGAAGCCTATTCCTATGAATGGGGACACTGTCCTACACAAAAGAGCAGTCATCAACTCCAGTGGATTTTACACGCATATACCTCTATCTACCCTTCATATCCCCAAGCTGCCAGGTGACCCCATGATGTCTTTTATAGCACCTGCTCCCTCCAGTACAGTATGTATTCTGCGGTTGCGTATTACATTGAGCTACCATGTCTTTTTAGTCTCCTTTAATAAAGAATTTTTCCAAACAGCCTGTCTTTCTATGACTTTGACATTTTTGAAGACATAAATCCCCATCCCATCCCTGTTTTGTGTTTGACAATTTTGATCAAGTTGTTTTGTTTGACATAAGATCTCACTCTGCAGCCCAGGCTGGAGTGCAGTGGCATAAACACAGTTCACTGCAGCCTCGACCTCTTGAGCTCAAGCAATCTTCCCACCTTGGCCTCCCAAGTAACTAGGACTACAGGGATATGCCACCATGCCTGGCTAATTTATTTTTTGTTTTTCAATTTTTTGTAGAGATGGAGTCTCCCTATGTTGCCCAGGCTGGTCTTGAACTCCTGGGCCCAAGTGATCCTCCTGCCTCAGTCTCCCAAAGTGCTGGGATTACAGGCATGACCCACTGTTTCTGTTTTTACTTTGCAATAAAAATATTCTTATATCTGCAATACTATTATCTTATTCAAATTTATAGATGTTTCTATAAATTTTTTTTTTTTTTTTTTTTTTTTTTTTTTTTGAGACGGAGTCTCGCTCTGTCACCCAGGCTGGAGTCCAGTGGCGCGATCTCGGCTCACTGCAAGCTCCGCCTCCCGGGTTCACGCCATTCTCCTGCCTCAGCCTCTCCGAGTAGCTGGGACTACAGGCGCCCGCCACCACGCCCGGCTAATTTTTTTTTTGTATTTTTGGTAGAGACGGGGTTTCACCGTGGTCTCGATCTCCTGACCTCGTGATCCGCCCGCCTCGGCCTCCCAAAGTGCTGGGATTACAAGCGTGAGCCACCGCGCCCGGCGTTTCTATAAATTTTTAACAGTTTGCTTTTACTTAAAATGTACATCTCAAAGTAGCTGGGCGTGGTGGCGGGCGCCTATAATCCCAGCTACTCGGGAGGCTGAGGCAGGAGAATCGCTTGAACCTGGGAGGCAGAGGTTGCACTGAGCTGAGATCGAGCCACTGCACTCCAGCCTGGGTGATAGTGCGAGACTCCATCTCAAAAAAAAAAAAAGTACTTCTCTCTGAAAATGTAAGCAACAAGAAAATTATCTAACTTAGACAATTCTGATTCTAAATAAAACTTTTCAGAAATGCATATAGAAATATTAATCACATAGTATATTAGAACAAGCACTGCCAAATGCTTCTGGGATCATGATCTCTTTTTGTGTGAGTCCATTCACCACTCAAGTCTCTCTCTGAGATATTTGCTTCCTTCCCCTCTCCCTGTCTTAGTCCATTTGGGATGCTATAACAAAATCTCCACTGCCTGGATAGCTTATAAATAACATAAATTTACTTCCCATGGTTCTGGAAGCTGGGAAATCCAAGATCAAGGCACCAGCAGATTTGGTGTCTGGTGAGGGGGATCCACAGATGGTGGCTTCACGCTGTGTCTTCACAAGGTGGATAGGGAGAGGGAGCTCTCTGGGTCTCTTTCTAAGGGCACTAATCACAATCAGGAAGGCTCCAGTACTATCACCTTAGCGGATTGTATTAGTCCGTTTTCACTCTGCTATTAATATAAAGAACTTCCCTGAGACTGGGCAATTAATAAAGGATAGAGGTTTAACTAACCCACAGCTCTGCATGGCTGGGGAGGCTGCAGGAAACTTACAATCATGGTGGAAGGCTAAGGGGAAGCAGGCACCTTCTTCACCAGACAGCAGGACAGAGAGTGTGTGAAAGAGGAACTATCTAACACTTATAAAACCATCAGATCTTGTGAGAACTCACTCACTATCACTAGAACAGCAAGGAGGAAAACCACCCCCATGATCCAATCATCTCCCTCCCTCGACATGTGGGGATTACAATTTGAGATGAGATTTGTGTGGGGACACAAGGCCAAACCATATCAGGATTAGAATTTCAACAATGAATTTGGAGGGGGGACATAAATATTCACATAAATATTCACACCATAGCACACTCCCTCTCTCTCTTCTCTTTCTCTCTCTCTCTCTCACACACACACACACACACACACACACACACACAGACTTTCTAATGATCTTTTTGGTATGAATGGATGCTAACTCTGGGCCTCTGCCTGGTCTTGGGTCTTAGTAGTACGATTTCAGGCACCTTCAATACTAATCAGATCTCTGGCTTTGCCTAAGTTAGAGTCTTTATAAATTTTAATTCAAAGCAAGTTAACAAATTTACATTACATTATATGATTCTAACTTGTCTTAGCTCAGGCTGCTATAACAAAATACCACAGACTGAGTGGCTTAAACTGCAGTTTATTTTCTCATGGCTCTTAAGGCTGGAAGTCCAAAATCAAGGGGCTAGCAAATGTGACGTCTAGTGAGGGTTATCTTCTGGCTTGCAGACAGCCACCTTCTCATAGTGTCCTCACATGGCAGAGAGGGTAAGCTCTCTGGTGACTGTCCCTCTTCTTATAGAGGGAAGAGCCCTGTAGGATCAGGGCCCTGCCCTTATAGCTTCAGTTAACCTTAGTTACCTCCCTGCAGGCACTATCTTCAAATATAGTCACACTGGAGGTCACAGCTTCAACACAGTAATTTAGGGGGCAGGGGGACACATTCAATCCACAACATAACTTTCGGTATTAATACAGAATGTTGAAATCTGGCTTTCCAGGTTGCACATGAAGTTAAAACCAAACAGAAAAAGCCATTTTTGGCTGGGCGCGGTGGCTCACGCCTGTAATCTCAGCACTTTGGGAGGCCGAGGCGGGTAGATCACGAGGTCAGGAGTTCAAGACCAGCCTGGCCAACATAGTGAAACCCCATCTCTACTAAAAATGCAAAAATTAGCCGGGTGTGGTGGCGTGTGCCTGTAGTCCCAGCTACTCTGGAGGCTGAGGCAGGAGAATGGCATGAACCCGGGAGGCAGAGCTTGCAGTGAGCCGAGATTGCGCCACTGCACTCCAGCCTGGGCGACGGAGCAAGACTCTGTCTCAAAAAAAAAAAAGAAACAAGAAGAAAGAAAAAGTCGTTTTTACAATGAGATACACATCTTGTCAAAGAGAACCTTCCAGTTCTACAAGAGGCTCAGCAACCCCTTTTCTCCCCAAATCTAAATGTTTTATTTGGCTAAATGAAGACAACCAAAAGGCTGAAAGACGAAACAACATCTCCTTAGTACAGACCTTTTTGTTGTAAGCCATCTGAACAGCAGAAAACAGAATTGTAGCTCAACTAATAAAAAAAAAATGCCACCACCAACCTCACCTAACAGCAATTCCCCATGTAATATATCAAATGTAGGCGTGATCACTGCTGGCCTCACCTGGCTGTGAAGCCACCTCAGATGCTCTACGCGGAGGCGCAGTTGGCAGTGCGGAGCAGGTCACATGAATTCATCATATTCAGCGACATGCATTGGCCAAACACAGAGCGGGGAGCAATTCAAACCAACTGCCCAGCATCAGGGAGCACAGGCCCTGGCCTGAGTTCATGGAAGGGCTGGAATTCCCCAGGTCTCTAGGGGTCCTCACTTTCCAGGCCCTCGTGATAACATGAGAAGATTGCAAAAAAGACGGGTAGTTGGCTGATTTCTGCAGCCGTTTTTCCCTCAAGCAATGTTGGTTCTTCATGTTGATTTTGGAACCTGAGTTTGTTTGGATGTTTGTCTCATACAGGTCTCATGCAGGTCTCATGCTGAAATTTGGTTTTTTGGTTTTTGTTTTTTTGAGAAGGGTCTCACTGTCACCCTGGCTTGGTTCACTGCAACCTCTGCCTGCAGGGCTCAAGTGATCCTCCAACCTCAGCCTCCCAAGTAGCTGGGACGGCAGGCAGGCATCACCACGCCTGGCTAATTTTTGTATTTTTTTGTAGAGAGAGGGTTTCATCATGTTGCCTAGGCTGGTCTCCAACTCCCGGACTTAAGTGATCCGGCAGCTTCTGCCTCCCAAAGTGCTGGGATTACAGCGTGAGCCACTGGCCTGGTCTCATATTGAGTGTTGGAGGTGGAGCCTGGTGGGGGGTGTATGGGCCATGGGGGCAGATCTTTCATAAAAGGCTTGATGCTGTCTTGGTGGTAATGAGTGAGTTTTCACTCTGTTAGTTCCTATAAAAACTGATTGTTAAAAAGAGCCTGGCACCTCCCCCCACCCTCACCATGCGATCTGTGTACATAGGGGCTCCCCTTCACCTTCCATCATGAGTGGAAGCTTCCTGAGGCCTCACCAGAAGCAGATGCCAGGACCATGATTCTTGTACTGCCTGCAGACCTGCAAGCCAAATAAAATTCTTTTCTTTAGAAATTACCCAGCCTCAGGTGTTCTAAAGGACGGAGAGAGAACCAAATCCCCACATTAACAGGCAGCTACATACTACTGGGATTAAACATGGTCCAATTTGGAGCCTAAGTGAGCATCAAAGCCTTCCTTTACCTCAAAAATCTAAGGGAAGCTACAGGTTAAAATAAAAACACACGAGTATGCACACTTGTGCATAGATACAGTTTTGGGACACTGGATTTACGAAGATCTAGTCTGACCCTTCAGTCCAGCCAAACCCTTGCCATAGCTGAATCCTTGATGATGGACGATCACGAGCTATACATTCTGTAAGCAATTTTAATGCCTTGCTTACGTTTCACATTTATTTTTAATTATAATAACAAAATAGCAATTTAACAGATACTCAGAACCCATTTAACTCTCCATGCTCCCATGGTGGGTAAAATACCCACATCTCCATCTGAGGCTGCGCAATGCTGTTTACACCTTTTTAAAGTGTTTTTGTCAAGCAAACACTGTTTTTCAAGCAAGAAAGCCCAGAAGCTGCTTCTAAACCATTAAACCATTCATCACTAGGCTAATTCTTTGTTTTTTTGTTTTTTTTTTTTTTTTTACAGTTTGGCTTTTGTCGCCCAGGCTGGAGTGCAATGGCGCGATCTTGGCTCATCACAACCTCCGCCTCCCAGGTTCAAGTGATTCTACTACCTCAGCCTCCAAAGTAGCTGGGATTACAGGCATGTGCCACCACGCCCAACTAATTTTTGTGTTTTTAGTAGAGATGGAGTTTCACCATGTTGGTCAGGCTGGAGTCGAACTCCTGACCTCCAGTGATCCGCCCACCCCAGCCTCCCAAAGTGCTGGGATTACAGGCATGAGCCACCACATTTTTGAGACGGACTCTCACACTCTCGCCCAGGCTGGAGTGCAGTGGCGCAATCTCGGCTCACTGCAAGCTCCGCCTCCCGGGTTCACGCCATTCTCCTGCCTCAGCCTCCCGAGTAGCTGGGACTACAGGCGCCCACCATCACACCCGGCTAATTTTTTGTATTTTTACTAGAGATGGGGTTTCACCGTGTTAGCCAGGATGGTCTTGATCTCCTGACCTTGTGATCCGCCTGCCTTGGCCTCCCAAAGTGCTGGGATTTGAAATGACTTTTAATCCGTATTGTCCTTCTGGAAATAGATATTTCTTGAATCCTGACAGTATTATTTCTAACAAAATACTAAATACATCTAAGCTGAGAAACACAGAGTGGAGCCACATCAGATTCCTACCAGCATTTACCCCAGACAAGACAGTACAGGGGCATCCTACATGCAGGCTCCATGTGACATGAAATGCCAAACCAGTAACATTACATTTTTAAGCTGCCACAGTCTCCTCAAAGGTGAAAACATCACTGTCTAGTGCTAAGTCAACAGACTTGGGTTCTGTATGAGTTCATTCTCTTACTGCTATAAAGAAACACCCGAGACTGGGTAATTTATAAAGAAAAGAGGTTTAATTGGCTCACAGTTCCACAGGCTGTACAGGAAGCTTGCTGGAGAGGCCTCAGGGAGTTTTTACTCATGGCAGAAGGCAAAGTGAGAGCAGGCATCTTCATATGACCGGAGCAGGAGGAAGAGGGAGAGAGGGAAGGTGCTACACACTTTTAAAGAACCAGACCTTGGGAGATCTCTATCACAAGAACAGCAGCACCAAAGGGGAAATCCACCCTCACGATCCAGTCACCTCCCACCAGGCCCCACCTCCAACACTAGGGATTACAATTTGCAATGAAAATTGGGTGGGGACACAGATCCAAACCAGATCAGGTTCCATTTAAATTAGTTAATTGTTTTGGTGGTAAAAGAAAAAAACATTATCCTTTACTATTCACATTTGTGACACTAAATGTATGGGGAGTTTTCCCATACCAACCAATTCTCCAACTCTCCAGACGCCACCTTGGTGTTCTACAATTCCATTCAATTCTGACACTAACTACCTGGAATTAGTGCAGGTTAAAGGCTCGATCCCACGAGACTGGCCCCATTTCAGATGCCAGTCACAAGCCCAAGGCTGTCACCTGCACTTCTGACCAACCAGCTACAAGTCAGGGGTTCCCATAACTCCATCCTCAGGTTTGATAATTTGCTGGGATGGCTCACAGAAACACATTTCCCAGCTTATTATGTAATAAAGAATATGATCAAGGATACAGAAGACAGCCAGATGAAGAGATACACAGGGCGAGGTGTATTGGAGGGGACGTGGCACTTCTGTGCCCTCTCGGAGGGGGGCTACCCTCCATGTGTTCAGCAGCCCTGGAGCTCCCCAAACCCTAGAGTCCAGGGATTCTTAAGGTGGCTTCACCACCACCACCTGAGCATGACTGATCATTAATCTCCAGCCCCTGCTCCTTCCCAGAGGACGGAGGTGGGGCTGAAATCCCCAAGCTTCAAATCTGTTCTTGCTGGTGACCAGTCTCCACCCAGGAGCCCACCAAGAGTCACCTCATTAGAACAAAAGATGCTCCCATCACCCAGGAAATTCCAAAGGATTAGGAGCTCTGTGCCAGGAACAAGAAGCAGAGGCCAAATGAGAAATACATTTCTTAATATGTCACAGGTAGTCAGAGACAGATTCTTCCACGCATTTTTTTTTTCAGTAGTGAGTACTAACCCCATTTCTAAAACAACATTCCTCCGGAACTGGTTCCTGAGGTTCCCTCACCTAGATGAGGTGAACTACTCCCTCGACCTATTCAAATCTTTCCCCGGCCCGTCTCAAGACTCAGCAGCTCGGCCCCAAATGTACAACACTTGTGGATCCAGCATTCAACAGAGACTCCATTCATTGACAAATAATAAATACGTATCAAAAAAAAAAAAAAACCACCACCACATCCCACCTTGGGAGAGCTGCCTTCATCCGCCATCCCTACTTCCTCGCCACCCTCCAGTCTCCAGCCAGCTCCCACGCCACATCTCCCTGCATCCAAGCTGCTGTGGCTGAGGTCTCCAAGGTCTTCCTAGCCTTTTCCATACTGCAAGGCAGAGCAGACCCCTCCCTCCTTCTCACATACACTTCCTCCTGGCTTCAGGAAAAATACACTGCTGAGGCCCTCCTGCCCCTTGCCCATGCCTCAGTCCCCTCTGCCCTTTCCTCCTCTACAGGCCTTTCTAGACAACTTCCAGGTATCCCACACTTAACTTGTCCAAAACAGACTCTGGGAGGCCTCAGGACCTTTGCACATGCCATTTCCTCTGCTCAGACAGCTCTTTTCCCAACTTCTCACCACCTACCACCCTCCTGCACACCATGCAGGTCTCAGTGGAGATCATATCTCCTCAGAGACAGCTCCCTGATGTTCCAATCCAAATTAATTTCCTTCTTATTCTCTCTCGCATCCCCTGGCACTCACCACCATTGACAACTCAGTGTTTCGTGGCTTAGTATCACCCCACGACCACGACTATGAACTCCACCTCTCCAGACTATAAGCTGCATGACAGCACAGGGCCTGGCACTGCTGAATAAAATGCTCTTTGGGTTTCTTTCTGCTGCTTTATCTACAAGTAATTTCATTGATTTAACCAACATATCTAGAAAACATAACAGTTTGAAGCATAAAACCTCCCCCACAGCAAAAACTTTCATTATTTTTATGCAATCGTTGCTACTGTTTTGCAGGTTAATAAACTGAGACCCTACAAAGAGTGGGTTATGGTCACAGAACCCCTCTTTAAAGTTGAGAAAGAAGACAAAGATCATGAGCTTGCAGCTCTAAACCTATTTCCTCTATTGAGAGAGGGAATAAAATCCAGAATAGATGTCTTTAATTTCAAATAAAAATACCTGACTAAATTAGATGCATTTCTGAAAATAGTTTTAAAAGCTTCTGTAAAATGACACACCCCACGCATGCTAGACATTTTGAAGGCTAAATATAGCACACTGAGAGCACAAATAGCTGACACACAGGCACCCAGGGAAAATCACAGCCCCTGGGCAATGAGGGGACACAGCTTCAATGCCTTCCTGATCGCCACTACCCAAACAGAGTTGCCCACCAGAAAAAATGCCAAGCTCTCCGAGTTTAGATTCTGTCTGCATTATATCAACATTACAGGTGCATGTCAATCAGCATATAATTCTGCAAGGCTCATGAGAAACACAAACAGTCCCCTTATTCCTTGCTGCTCCCACTTACCAACTCCCCAAAGGCAACCTCTTCCAACTCTTAATGGATTATTTTTGTATCCACCTTCGCATCTCCAAATAACACATCTATATTACTACTTTTTTTTTTTTTTTTTTTGAGACAGAGTTTCACTCATCACTCAGGCTGGAGTGCAATGGCACAATCTCAGCTCACTGCAACCTCCGTCTCCCAGGTTCAAGCGATTCTCCTGTCTCAGCCTCCCGAGTAGCTGGGATTACAGGGACGCGCCACCATGCTGAGCTAATTTTTGTATTTTTAGTAAAGACGGGGTTTCACCACATTGGCCAGACTGGTCTCAAACCTCCGACCTCAGGTGATCCACCCACCTCAGCCTCCCAAAGTGCTAGGATTACAGGCGTGAGCCACCGTGCCCAGCCTACTTCTTGGATATTTAGTGTAGGCATTAGCTGTCAACTTTCAGAAGTGGAGGCTTTAGCTCCCTTCCATTGACTACCACCCGCCACCCAACACTCACACCCCAGTTATGCAATAATTTCAGTTAGATCATGAGTCAATATTTACATTATTATAACTACAAAAACATTAACAAGAGCTGAGTTTTGCAGAAAAACTACAATACTTTTTACACCCTATACAACTTTTTATTTTCTCTGGAATTAACAACTATCCCAGAATTTCTGGCTTACTCAGCTTTCCATCTATGGATAATCTATCCACAAATTCTCCCCTGATGTGCAGATCTTCATTCAATATGTGCAAACACACTTTACAGTCTATCACTTTCTCTTCTAGAAGTTGTCCTGCAGCCTCCTGCCAGGCTCCAATCTAGACTGAACGCTGGATTGGGGGAGGGAAGAAGAGAGGTTCTCACTGACATCTCAGGATTTCCCTTCACCATCATCTTAGAGATTCCCCTCCAAGCAGCTCTTCTTAAACAAGTAACAAAAAGAACAAACTGAAGGAAAAAGATCTTGCCAGAAAAGGTCCAGGTAAATTAATTAATTAAAACAAAAGGGAAAAGACTGATACATCTGACTGCATGAAAATTAACAATGTGAGTTCTTCGAAAAACCTACAATGAAAATAAAAAGCCTGACTTTAAAAAAAAATACACACAATTGAAAAAGAATACAGAAAAACCACACATGAAGGCACACACACACACACACACACGGCTCATTAAAAAAAAAAAACTAAAGAAAAATATAAGCCAACAGAAAAAATGAGCAAAAGACTCAAGTATTTCTCAGAAGGAAAAACAAATACTTAATGAACACATAAAAATAGTCTCATCCCTATTAGTAATAATGAGAAATAGTATCTTAGTGGTTCTAAGATACTATGTAAATACCTACCAGATTGGCAAAAAGTAACATCTCTGACAATATCAAGCATTAGCAAGGATGTACCACTGTGGGAAGTTTTTTCTTAGAGACAGTGGTCTCACTACGTTGCCCAGGCTGGACTTAAACTCCTGGGTTCAAGCAATCCACCTGCCTCAGCCTCCCAAGTAGATGGGATTATAGGCATGCACCACCATGCTCTGCTTGGAAACAATTTGGAATTATCTAGAAAGGTTGAAAATACACATAGCTATGACCCAGTATTAGGGCTGTTCACAAAAGTCCCAGTTCTCCCTCAGAAGAGACCCTTGCTGACCCACATTGAATATACAGCATGACAGAGGAATAAATTTATGTGTCGGGGTGTTTGTTACTGCAGCATAACCTAACTCATCCTGATGGATATACCCAACAAGGTCACTCATAGAAATATTCTCTGGAGAAATAGATACCTGTGTGAACACTATAGGAAAATGTTCACAGCAGCTTTATCTACTAAAACAACTACAACCCAAATATCCATGGACAGGAGAATGAATAAATAATAATATATTCACTCAATGGATTACTACACACCCATGAAAATGAATGAACTATGGCAGCTACCATGGGTCAAAGTGAGAAAAACATAATGCAGGGGGCAGGGTGATCAAGTGACAGAAAAATACATAAAGTATGAATAAAAGTATATTTTGTAATAAAGTTACAAAAACACACAAAACTAAACTATGTATTGATTAGGAATACATATAAATGTGTTAAAACTATAAGGAAAAGCAAGTCAGTATTAACACATAATCCAGGGTAGTGGTGCCTGCAAGGAAGGGAGGGAAATGTAATCAGGAAAACACAGAAGGGGTCTCTCAGGCATAGGATATACTCTTATTTTTTTACTTACAGGTGGTAGATATATAGTGTTGGCTCCATTACCTACAACTTACCTTAAACACTCTTATGCACACCAAAAAGTTCATAACTAAAAAACAAACCACAAAATGCAGTACCTTTTCATAAGGATATCTTATTAAGGCACTGTTTATTTTATTGTTGATTTTTCTTTCCTTTCCTTTTTTTTTTTTTCTTGAGACAGAGTCTCACTCTGTCACCCAGAGTGGAGTGCAATGGCGAGATCTCGGCTCATTGCAACCTCCGCCTCCTGGGTTCAAACGGTTCTCCTGCCTCAGCCTCCCAAGTGGCTGGGATTACAGGTGCCTGCCACCACACCCAGCTTAGTTTTGTATTTTTAGTAGAGACGTGGTTTCACCATGATGGCCAGGCTGGTCTCGAACTCCTGACCTCGTGATCTGCCCACCTCGGCCTCTGAAAGTGCTGGGATTACAGACGTGAGCCACCGCGCCCAGCCACCTTTCCTTTTTTTTTTTTTTTTTAAGTAAAAAGCAGGAAGCAGGAAAATAATAAAACCCAGTAGAATGAAAGACTCACCAAATGTTAAAGAATATGGATGACTCAAATTCATACATATGTGTTTGTTGGCTGGTGATACACTAGAGGAGTAAGTCTGGTTCTGTATGGAATCATTTACATCAAGGTTACCAATAGGTAGTTCTTCCCCCCACCCCCAACCCCATGAGAGGGTCTCACTCCAATGCCCAGGCTGGAGTGCAGTGGTGTGATCACAGTTCACTGCAGCCTCAACCTCCAGAGCTCAGGTGATTCTCTCACCTCAGCCTCCCAAGTAGCTGGGACTACAGGCACACGCCACCATGCTCAGCTAATTTTCTGTATTTTTTTGTAGAGTCAGGATTTTGCTATGTTGCCCAGGCTGGTCTTAAACTCCTGGGCTCAAGCAATCCACCTACCTTGGCTCCCAAAGTGCTAGGACTACAGGCGTGAGCCCCCTCGCCCAGCATCAATAGGTAGTCCTAACAGCTGGGCTGGTTCAGCCACAAACTACTGCTAGTCCTTACAGCACACAGCGCTGGTATAAGACAGTTAAGAACAACACTCTAGTATTTATTCCTGCATTCTACATAATTTCCATTTCCAGGATGATACACACAAAACACTTCTCAACTGCACAGGCTCACATCTATCCATTTTACTTGGTATGTACAACTTGATATCTCCTACATGACATCTACATGAAGTTTGTACTTGATCTCCTCAAGATTGTACTACTTGATGTCTACATCCATATATTTTAACAAATATTTATCAAGAGTGCTCTGGTGACAAGAACCATCAGCACTAAAGGCACAGCAGAGAGGGGCACAGACCTATGACCTCCCTCCTGGAGCTCAGGATCTGGTTCACCCTAAACAGACAAAACCTCAAAGAGCCTCTTCATGACTACAGTGGTGGGAGTAGGGGAAGGGTCAGGTACATCTCCAGGAAGTGGAGCTCAGGCGGAGCTCCAAAGGTTCACAAGAATTAGCCAGATGCTTGTGGGTAGGGGAGGAGACAGCCATGAGGGGCCTGGGAGACAAAAGTGCCAACATGCTGCAGGGTCTGTGCTTAAGAGCAGAAGAGGGAAGACAGGCAACCCAAGAGGTGGTTCAGGGGCAGCGCCTGCAACCCCCAGCAGTGATTAAAATAGGCTCACGGCTGCTTTTTAATACCATTGATGTAAGTTTTTAAAATAGGGGGAAAAAATCCATGCTGAAAAAATTACCAGATTTACTTTCATTTTAAATAAATTCCTCTTGGCTAGGCGCGGTGGCTCACACCTGTAATCCTAGCACATTGGAAGGCCTAGGCAGGCGGATTGCCTGAGCTCAGGAGTTCGAGACAAGCCTGGGCAACAATGGTGAAACCCTGCCTCTACTAAAATACAAAAAATTAGCTGGGCGTGGTGGTGCGCACCTGTAGCCCCAGCTACTCAGGAGGCTGAGGCAGGAAAATCGCTTGAACCCAAGAGGGAGAGGTTGCAGTGAGCCGAGATCACACCACTGCACTCCAGCCTGGGCAACAGAGCAAGACTCTGTCTCCAAAAATAAAAATAAAAATAAAAAAATAAAAATAAATAAATTCCTACTTTATCCAGTGCCACCTAGGATGTGGAGTCAAGATCGTAAAATCCTTCTGCCTTCACTGCTAGTAAATGAATTCTTTACAAGCTACCAGCCTCTCAATAATTGTCAGCTCTTCCTAAGGAGTTCCAATTAGGTGGAAAAGGCCACCCTCCAGTATCCCACTGCCTGCACAATTTGTACCTTGTATTATCTCCTGGAGTGACACAGTCCGTGCCTTGTTTGATTATCTCATTACAAATACATTGCCCTTATTATGCTCTCACTAATGCAACTCTTGGAAACCTCAAGCTTTTATTAATAGATTATCAGCCCCTAAAGATATATCAGTTATTTAACTTAATTTTTCAGATTTATGATCCTAAAATCAAACTACTTCCTTTACTTGTGGTTTCTTCCCTATTGTGCTTTTAAGAAAAAATACCAAAGCACATAAGACTCTGGAGCCAACATCTGGGACTTCTATAGAATGCAACAGGCTGCCCTGTTGAGTCAAAGACTTTCAGTGTTGGAGGAGACAAAATTTGCCAACAAATTCAGCTATATGAGCAGGATTCCAGCCAACCTCAGACAGACTAGCCAAGAAATGCAACATCCATGCTGGACTTCATCAGTTTCCAACCTTCTGATAAGAGTCCTTCTGAGCAAGCCTTGTAACCCCACATGAATCCTTGGCCTGTCAGTTTCACCTCCCCCCAGTCATTAGGACACTCTTCCAAAGGCAGTAGGTGATTCACTGGAAGCACAGCATGAGCACTCACACTCAACATTTGAAACAAGGTGAAGCTCCCTTTACTTACTACGATTTAATGTGGTGAGAGGAGCTGTGTGCCCAAATCCTATAAAAACACCTTTCTCTTGAGCAATTCTTAATCCAAGCTGTTATTTAAATATTTCGTCTTTTAATTACACATATTAAATACTGCACTAATAGATAAGTGAATGTTTCTTATGTCCTTCACTACAATGCAAATGTTTTTACACCTTTATTCTCAGAAGACTTCATTATTCAGTTTTTTAAAATTGTACTTTGCTTTCCTTCTGTCAAACCTACTAGGTGCCAAGCACAATTAAGCCCTTGATGTATACTGTTTATTTTAATTCTAAGCCTTATTTTAATCATAACCATTTGCATTGCTGGTGGGAATGAAAAATGGTACCGCTGCTGTGGAAAACAGTTTCTAACCCTCCAAAGTAAGATCCATTATTGTCCCTTTCTTAAGGTTGAGTTATAACTAAGGCTCAAAGAAACTGGATAAACTAACTCAAAGCCTCTCAGTCCAGATTCTTAATGAACAGACTTACTTACCTTGACTCCAAAGGTTGTATTTTACACTAGTTTTCACTATACCATACTTCCTCCCTTCACCCTGTTTAGGGAATCAGCCCATCACTACTACAAATGCAATGACAGGAACAGGGGCTAAGGTAACCATGTTGCAAAGCAGAAAACATCAATACTTTTTCAAATTACAACTTTTAAATTGTCAGCCAATTTAAGAGAAGAATTGCAAGATTATACGAGAATACACTCAATAGAACACTGAAAAATCAAATCCTTTAGAGGACACAGCTGGGTGGTGATATTTGGTCTTTACAGTAATGTTTATTCCACTCACTATTTTTTAATTATCACACTGTAATTGTACATATTTATGGGATACAATTCGATGTTTCAATACTTACATATGTTATGTAATTATCTAATTCGGGTAGTTAGCATATCCATCACCTCATGCAATTATCATTTCTTTGTGGTGAGAACATTCAAAAGCTTCTCATTCTCATAGCTATTCTGTAATATACAGTACCACCACAGTCACCCTACTGTGCAAGAAAACAGCAGAACTTACTTCTCCTATCTAACAGTAACTCTGTACCTGTTGACCAACCTCTCCCCATCCATCTTCTCCCATCCTGGTAACCACTGTTCTACTCTCTGCTTTTATAATACCAACTTTTTAAGATTACACATATAAGTGGGATCATGCAGTATTTGTCTTTCTGTGCCTGGCTTATTTCACTTAACACGATGTCCTCTTCCAGGTTCATCCATGTTGTTGCAAATGTGCCAGGTACGGTGGCTCACACCTGTAATCCCACTGCTCTGAGAAGCCAAGGCCAAGGCGGGAGGATTGCTTGAGGTCAAGAGTTCGAGACCATGTTGTCACAGATGACAGGATTTCATTCTTTCGTATAGTTGAATAGTGTTCTGTTGTATATATCTCACATTTTCTTTATTTATCTCTTGTTGGACACTTAGGTCGATTCCGTATGTTGGCTATTATAAATAGTGATGCAATAAATACAGGAATGCAGGTATCTCTTCAACATACTGATTTCATTTCCTTTGAATATATACCCAGTAGCAGGACAGCAGAATCATGCAGCAGCTACATTTTCAGTTTTTTGAAGACCCTCCACACTGTCCTCCATAGTGGCTATGTTAACTTACAATCCTACCAAGTGTGTGTGTTCTCTTTTCTGCATATCCTCACCAACACGTTTTTCCTTTGTCTTTTCAATAATAGCCATTCTAAGAAAAACATTAATTAAATAAACAAGTAATAGCCATTCTAACTGGAGTGCGGTATTTCCTTGTGGTTTTGATGTGCCTTTCCCTGATGATTAGTGATGCTGGGCATGTTTGATGTACCTGTTAGCCATCTGTATGTCTTCTGAAAAACGTCCATTAACATCTTTTGCTCATTTTTCAATCCGGTTATTAGGTTTTTTTGCTCTTGAGCTATTTAAGTTCCTTATTATCCCACTCACTTGAAGTGCTTCAGAGACCCTGGGAGAGAGGGCAGCAATGTTGTGTGTTCTTTCTCTGCACAGTCTCTTTCCCACATGCTAACATCTCCTGCTCTTTGTTCTCCCAGAGCTAGCTGAGCTTGTTACAAGAGGTTGGAGACTGTATCAAAGTGAACTGTGTAACTTTACTTCCTTTCCAGAGTAGCAATATCGCTTCTGCAAGCAGAAGTTTGGAAACATCTCATAATCCCGAATTCTGCCATGCTATGCTCTAACCTGAGGAAAAGATGGGCACCTCCCTAGCAGTGCTCAGAGCCCAGGACGTTAACAATGGCAGCCACATCTGTACCCGCCCTTTCTGGCCACCGGAGAAGTTAGTGTGATGATCCATTCCCCTCAAAAGAGGGAGCTACAAAAAAAGACTGGAGGAAACAACTGTGTTTCCCACCCACACCCCTCCAGCTTTCCATAATGGTCAGACTGCCAGGTAAACAGGAAGCTGAGAAGAGACAGGGGTTGTTCCTGTTCCAGGCAATCAGTCCAAAACGCTGGGCCTCTACTCCCACCCAACTTTTAAGAAAAAAGTGGGATACATCATCCATGCATATAGTCACCCATCCATTCATCCTACAAATGTTTCCTGAACATATATGCTGGGTACTATCACAGGTAAATACCTGCCCTCATAGAACAGGCAATTTAGCAATGAAAAAATAAATTGGTATATTGTAAGAGAAAGTGAGAAGGAACCATGGAGAAAAATAAACCTGGAAATGTGAAGAGAGGGAGAGAGAAAGACAGAGAACATGTATATGCATGTACGTAAGCAGGAGGGCCGATTTTAATCCTTAAGGAAACAAAAGCTGATAGTATTTCTGAAGTTAGGCAATTCAGATTACTTCAACCACCAGATCTCCTCTGTCTAAACTCCTACTAATACAAATTCGGCCTCACAATAAAGGAAAAGAGATGTTTATTGATTACTGCTCTCTTACATTTTACTTCCAATCCCCCTTAGGCCACCACTGCTTGCTTCCCTCCAAACAAAAGTCTACAACCTGCCAAAATGTGTTATCACTGTAGCCCCCATTCGTTTCATAAACTCAATCTAGGTTTTAAACTCTTAAATTGCTAACAATCTGCCACATTAGAATTCCACATTTTCCAAAAACCGCCACCACCACAGAGCTGCCCTGTGTCCCATGGGTCTTGACTTTACAACAATCCTAAGTGGCCCCATGAAGACCAGCCCCCCACAGTACACGTGGCAGGTCAGCACTCCTTCATTGGCTTTGGCTTCCAGCTAAATGCTCAAAGGTAAAGTGTCTGGCTGCAGATGTCATCCTTTTCACAATCAACAGGGTCTCCAAGAAATACATCAAGTGTCCTCTTTTTGTAGACTTTTCCCCTCTTTATGGTCAATCTTGTTGCCTTTAGGCATAAGAAAATTCTGCACATTCACAGTAAGTCCAAACCAAAGTAAATACCAAGGAATGCCAAAGCCACAGGCATAATAATAATATGGGACCTGCTTGATTTTGGAATGAAACAGGGAGGGAATTCACTGAGTTCGTCACAGAGAGACTCTGGACAAGAGTCAGAAACCCTCTGGACAGGAAGCGGGCTTGAAGCCAGACCAGGCATCCTATGGCCAGCTCTGCCCTCCGTGTCTGCACCCATCTCACCCACTAACTACATGGTGAATCAGCTGAAGGTAGCCGGCCCTCACCGCCTGCTCTCGGGCCTCTTTCCAGAGCAGCGAACAGAGTATCCTACATATGTCCAGGGAACTAAGTGAATGAATGAGTGTTTACGGGACAAACTGTCCTTATGTTTCTCACTTCACAAATCTTCAGGCCTTGTCCTCACTCTCTACTAAATGAAACATTTATAGACCAGGACCCCTGCTAAATGCACCATAAATAAAGATACACTGCCCTCAAAGAAAGGGAGGGACGACAAATTCCTGCCTCTTTGCCTCCAGTGCCTCTTCCCAGGGCACCACCCACCTCCATTTCCTGAAAGCCTGGGCACTAAGCACCACGGTGCGTCATGGGGCCCAACAAGGCCACTGTGGCCCCTGCCTCCTGCACAACTCCCTCCCCCAAAGCTCAAAACACCTCCTGGAGCAGGCCCACGTGCTGCCCAAGTTGCCCAAGTTGAGTCCCTGTTGCCATTCAACAGGACCACTGGTTACCAAAGCACCCTACACCTATCCGCCTCCACCCAGAATCCTAACTACCCTCTGCCCCTTCCATGGGGAACCCTCAGCTGCCTACAGCTCCCTCCATGCAACATCCTGACAACTCCCACCCACTCACCCGGTCTCAGTGTAAGTCTGCCCTCCTCTAACAAACCCGACCGCCAGCTTTCTCATAAGCTAAAGTCCAGCAAAAGCCAGTTCCTTTGCACTTGGTTCTGTGGTTTCCAAGCGTGTTAGTACATCTCCTACCAAACTCAACCTCAAAAGGGTCTTCCCTAGACTGAGAGCAGAAAAAGCCGCCAACCACTAACCCAGGGACCTAACCTAGGTACTGTGACCTCTCTCTCTGGCCTCTGTCTTCTCAGTAGAACAGGAACAAGACAGGAGATCTAAGGTCCCTTTTATTCAGATTCCAAAATTGGAAAGAAAAATCGTATGGGTCCCCTAGATACAAATGAAAAAGTCTAATTGTTCCTTCACTGACCTGTTTAAACAGGTGTCCTAACTACTGCAAGTTGGCGTCAATTTCAAAGAGCTTTGGAACATAACTTTTAGAAAAAACATGCTTTGTTTTTTCAACAACTTTACGAGCCTGGGTTTTTTTTCCTATCATTCCTTGTAAGACACTGAAAGAGAGGAAAAAACTGACCTGTTCAATTTTTCTACTAAGATCACGAGCTTGGGATTCGCCCACCCTCAGTTTCCCCTCCGGGCGTGGAGACAGTCCCCGCTCACCGCGGCCTCCAGAGCCCCGCCCCGCACGCATCGCCGCGCGCCTCCAGCCGCGACACCACCTGGAGCCTCCGGCGCCTCCAGATGGCCGAGTCCGGGCCGGCGCACCCCGCTGTCACCTGGCCCCACACAGCAGCCGCGCTGCTCCAGGGCGGCCCGGCTCCCTCCAGCCCCGCTGCAGCCGGCGTCTCTCCTTCGATTCCCAAGCCGAGTCCGGCCTCCAGCTCACCAGGCCAGGCGGCGAAGACACCTGCCTCGCCCGGAAAACGCACGCGCCCGGGAGCCCCTCTACCACCACCTCGACGGGAGCCCGCGGGAGAAAAGCAGAAAAAAGGAAAACAAGCCAGCGGCAGGGCCGTCCGGGCCCCGTGTCTCCCAAGAAATCGCCTCTGGCGACGCAGCCCGGGACTGGGGGCCGCGGGCCCGGCGGGGTGCGAGGCCCCGGGCCCGGCCGCCGCGCCCGCCCCGGCGCGCCCCTTACCGGTGAGGCGGCCGCCCCCCTCGCCATGCCCGCGGCGCCGCTGCAGGATGAAGTAGCAGCTGCTCTTCTGGGTCACCCAGAGCTTCAGCGCGTTCTTCAGCAGCACCTCCTCGGGCTTGAGCCACATCGCGGCGGTCCGGCCGCGCCCGCCGGCCCCGGCTCACATCTCCCCGGCCGCCGGTCACTGTGAGCCGAGCCCGCTAGAGAGGCGACTGCGGCGTGCGGGGACCACAGCCCGGCCGGTGCCCAGCGCTCTGAGAGCCCGCGGAGCGCAGCTGGCGCAGCTCGCCCCGCGCACCCAGCGCAGCCCTCACGTGGCCCCGCCCCGCGCCCGCCCCTGGGCCCGCCCCAGCCGCCGGCCCCGCCCCCGACCGCCCCCACCCCGCGGCTCCCGCGGCGCCTCCCGGGTTTCCGCGTCCCAGGCGCTCCGGCGCGCAGTTCCGGAGTGGAGGGAGGAAGTCCAATCCTGCGCCAGGCTCCCTCTCTCCCGCTCCGCCGCGCTCCCAGGGGGAACTCGGGAGAGCCGCGGTCCTTGACCTCGACCTGAGACGTGGAGGAGGGACAGGGAAAAAGCCTTCTTCTCGCAGCTGCAGGTTGCCCCACCGAGGGCATTTTTCCGCACCGAGGGGGCGGGGGGCAGAATGCACGCCAGAAAACCTAAGTGCGCTGGGTTTAAAATAGCAACAACAACAAAAATTACAAATAACCAAAAAATAGCATAAGAATTAAAAACAGTTATATTCCAATGTTTTTGATACTTGGTTCACATTTTGGATGCTCTCCCCAGGGATCCGACGGCGCTGCGGAGGCGGCAGCGATGTTTGGGATCCTAAAGAAAGCGTCAGACCAGACTCAGCTCTGGACGTCCCTCAAGTGGCCTGGAGGTACCGATATTAGGGTCACCGCCGTCGGTGCCCTGCCCAGAAATAAAACCTTTGTTCTGAGAGAAATTGAAAAGCTGGAAAATACGGAGTAGGCGATGTGAAGAGAAACTACGGGGAATGTAGAGGTCGGATTTTAAATGCGTATTTCCTCAAGGATGTTGTGGAAGCAGACACACGGTGGCTGGCCTGGCGCAGGCTGGGGGACCTCCAACGATCTCCACAGGGAGGCAGTTACATTCAACACCCTACTTAGCAAAAGAAGAAAAGAACAAGCCCATCAAAACATCCCTGGGGTTTTGACAAAGGAATCCCTGACAAAACGTGACTGATAACTAGGACAGAACTGAAAAGTGGAAGTAAAGTCAATCCCGACCGCCCAGGACGCCTGGGAACTGAGGGAAGCGCCCCCAGAAGGGAGCCGCTCAGAAACCCTGACCAGACCTGGCGGAGAAGAACCCTGTGGGCGGGGGACAGGAACGCCCACCCAGAGGCCAGGAGAGCATGGTCCGGGACTGGCAGCCACTAACAGCCACTGAATGAAACTGAGGAAGGAAGTCAGTGGTAGTCGGGACCATTAGGGTGCACCAGGGCATATGGAACAGCCAGGGACGATAAGAAAACATTCCTTCCAGAAACATTCACTGGCACCTCCCGCGCAGACACACTGGCAGGCCCGGGAATCGCAGAGATGAACTGGGAGACCTTCCTGCCCTGAAGAACTCACAGGTAGGAAAATGAGGCAGAAAAGAGCGGTAGGCTTCCTAACAGGAGCCCACGCAGGGGGGGCAGTGAGCAGAGAGCAATGCGCAGACCGCGTGGTCAGTTCTTGGGGGAGGGAATTGAGAAAGCCCCACAACAGCTGTTGCTAGATCAGAACTTGAGTATGACTTTGACAGGAGGTCAAGTAGGGGAGGTCATGTCTGGTAAATGGATCAGCACAGATGACCTTGTGGTTTAGAGCAGCCTCTGGTGGCTGACAGCCCCAAATCGAATCCTGCAACTGCTGCTAATTAGCTGTGTGATCTTGACCTTGGGCAAGATACCAATCTCAATGAGCCTCCCTTTACTCAACTATAAAATTAGGATAATCATAGTGCCTCCCTTGTAGGAACTATCAAGAGCATACTGTAGTAAGTACTTAGAACACAAAGTAAGTACTCAGTGAACATCAGCCATTATTATTAAATGTTCAAAAAACTTCTGAAAGGGTTCACACACGCTCACCCATGTTTTAAACATTATTCAGCTCTGATCTGCCAAATATTAAATATGACAGAAGCACGGAGAGGGATATGAAAGTCATTGGGAAGGCATGGGAGGGCACTATGAGGTACTGTGTTTCTATTATCTCTCTCCCACCTCCGAAGCTCCTGCCTGTGCCATTACCCAAATCAAATAGAAGCCAATAGGAGGCAAGGGAGCACAGACTGCAGTCTGCGGCAGTCAGCCTCCCAGGCGCACAACAAGGTGGAGGGTGAAGAGGGGATATGGAGGAGCAGGTGGAGAAAATCCAGCAGAGCCCTAACCACTTCCCGCTGTTGCCCATCTCTATGTGCTCATCACCCTTGATGGTGTTACAGGTTGACTTATGTCTCCTCAAATTCATATGTTGAGGTCCTAACTCCCAGCAACTCAGAATGTGACCTTATCTGAAAAAAGGATGATTACAGATGTAATTAGTTAAGATCAGGTTATTAGGGTGGCCCCTAATCCGTAATGACTGGTGTCCTTACAAAAAGACGAAATTTGGGAAGACAAATCCACAGGGAGAACACCATGAGAAGATGAGACTTGTGCTGCTACAAGCCAAGGAACGGCCAGAAGCCGGGAGAGGGGCCTGAAACAGATCCTTCCCTGCCAACAACTTTGATCTCAGATGTCTAGCTCCCAGAACTGGGAGATAATATATTTCTGTTGTTTAAGCTACCTCGCTTCTTGTGCTTTCTTACAGCCGTCCTAGCGAATTAATCCAGTTGCCTCTGTAATTCTGCCCACAGCTGTTGAGCAACAAGTCTCTTCAACCTTTTGGAGATGGACTGCATTTCCTACCAAGACCCTGGCTGATAGCAGAGTGACCCCAGGAAACACAGTTCCTCAACTATGGGATTCTGACTGGGTTACCCACAGATTCGTGCGTGCATAGGGAACAAATGGGATGCTAGTAACCCGTGGCATAGAGGGCAGCAGGATTACTCCAGTTAGCACTGGGAATAGTGTGAGGGGCAGATGGACCACAAAGCTTTGGGGGCTTTTGCTGCTGTTGCACTTGATTGCTATGGCAACAGTAATAATTATAAAGATTGTAGAGTAAAATGGATGTTTCTGACTGCCCTGGAGAGTTTTTAAACAATGGAAAAGATAAGCATGAAGTATTAAATTCTCATTTTAAGGTACAGATATGCTGAAATTCAAAGAACCATTTATCTGGGATAGGCACAGGACAGACTAAGTTCATCTTCAGATACTAAATATAATTGTACAGATTACAGAATTGTGGCAAAGGTTAAGTGGTCAACCTCAGCAAGTTCTCTTGCTAAGATTAGGACACTGATCGGGAAGGAGTAGGACCATAGACTTGTGATCAGAACATTTGGACAGACACAGACAAAGCCGAATTCCCAAATCTCAAGGCTCCTTTGTATACAGAAGCAGCCCCACCTCCCCTGTAGCAAGGAAATTAGCCTTCACTTACACTAAGACCTTTCAAGACTTCACTGGGGCCTTTGCCTCCCACCTGGATGCCTGTTCTCCTCCAAACTTACCCCTGATGCACCTTATTGACTCCAGGACCATAACAAGAATAAACTCGCTACAGAGCCCAGAAGGAGAAATACAAGGTCAGCCAGAGAAGGGGAGGATGGAAATAGATTATATACCACGAAAGCTGGAAAGTCTTGCCAATATGTGTTGCAAAGAAGCTGAGAACTGTGTATGGGAATGGATTCTAAAGTGTTAGACTAAGGAGGATGAAATACTAGGTCAGGCCAGGCATGGTGGCTCACACCTATATTCCCGGCACTTTGGAAGGCAGAGACAGGAGGATAGCTTGAGGCCAGGAGTTCAAGACCAGCCTTGGCAACATGGTGAGACACCATCTCTACAAAAAATGTAAAAATTAGCCACGTGTGGTGGTGCATGCATGCCTCTAGTCCCAGCTGCTCAAAGGCTGAGGTGGGAGGATCATTTGAACCTAGGAGGTCAAGGCTGCAGAGACCTATAATGGCACCATTGCACTTCAGCCTGGTGACAGCAAGACCCTGTCTCGAATAAAATATAAAGTAAGATTCAGCAAAATTTATGAATATGCATACACTCACCTGGGATTTATAATTTAGTGTGTTATGTATTGGAGTGACTAAAATGTTTTAGAAAATGTGGTGATGTTTCTTTTCTTTTTTTTTTTTAATTAAGACAGAGTCTCATTCTGTTGCCCAGGCTGGAGTGCAGTGGCATGATCTCTGCTCACTGCAACCTCCACCTCCCAGGTTCTCGTGCCTCAGCCTCCTGAGTAGCTGAGACTACAGGTGCACGCCACCATGCCCGGCTAATTTTTTTGTATTTTTAGTAGAGACAGACTTTTGCCGTGTTGGTGAGGCTGGTCTCGAACTCCTAACCTCGGGTGATCCACCTGCCTCTGCCTCCCAAAGTTTGGGATTACAGGTGTGAGCCACTGCACCCAGCGATGTTTCTTAATATACTATGAATATACAGAAAACGCTGAATACTTTATATTTTATTTATTTATATATTTTTTAAGACAGAGTCTTGCCCTTGTCGCCCAGGCTGGAATGCAGTGGCGCGATCTCAGCTCACTGCAACCTCCACCTCCCAGGTTCAAGTGATTCTCCTGTCTCAGCCTCCTGAGTAGCTGGGATTACAGGCATATGCCACCATTCCTGGCTAATTTTTGTATTTTTAGTAGAGACGGGGTTTCGCCATGTTGGCCAGGCTGGTCTTGAACTCCTGACCTCAGGTGATCCGCCCACCTTGGCCTCCCAAAGCACTGGGATTACAGGCTTGAGCCACCGTGCCCACCCCACACTGAATACTTCAAAAGGTAATTTGTAGAAAACAGATCATAATGCGCATGACTCTTGTCCAAAGCAATGCAAATAAACTTTGGTCCATAAAGATATCCTATAGAATATTAATTAGTTTTGCTTCCACTAGCAAATTCACTCGGCATTCCTGACTAATATCCATGTCTATACCTATATATCTGTTCTTTGAATTCTCCTTTGAACTAATCTTACCGTCTTACTGATTCCATCATTAATGAATGAGTTGAATAAAATCTTTGATCCATGTTCATTTTATATTTACAATGAGAATCATACTTTTAATTTTTTGGAAATTATTCTTTAGCAGTAAGAAGACAGGGAACAGGATTGGTAGGGTGTTGAAAATATTTTGTTAGCCAGGTGCGGTGGCTCACACCTGTAATCCCAGCACTTTGGGAGGCCAAGGTGGGCGGATCATGAGGTCAGGAGATTGAGACCATCCTGGCTAACACGGTGAAACCCCATCTCTACTAAAAATACAAAAATTAGCTGGGCGTGGTGGCGGGCGCCTGTAGTGTCAACTACATGGGAGGCTGAGACAGGAGAATGGCGTGAACCCGGGAGGCGGAGCTTGCAGTGAGCCAAGTTCGTGCCACTGCACTCCAGCCTGGGCGACAGAGCGAGACTCCATCTCAAAAAAATAAAAATTAAAAATAAAAATAAAATAAAATAAATATTTTGTTGTAGTTGAAAGATGGAAAAAGGAGAAGCCAAGGACAGTGGCTCACACCTGTAACCCCAGCACTTTGGGAGGCTGAGGCAGGAGGATCACTTGAGGCCAGGAGTTTGAGACCAGCCTGGGCAACATAGTGAGACCCCATCTCTACCAAACAAAAAAAAAAAAAAGGAGAGAGAAGAGAAAAGGACCCTCAAGGTGGGGTGTGGCGACTCATGCCTGTAATTCCAGCACTCTGGGAGGACAGCAGGCAGATCATGAAATCAGGAGTTCGAGACAAGCCTGGCCAACATAGTGATACCTCGTCTCTACAAAAATTAGCTGGGCATGGTGGCGCACGTCTGTTATCCCAGCTACTCAGGAGGCTGAAGCAGGAGAATCGCTTGAACTCGGGAGGCGGAGGTTGCGGTGAGCTGAGATCACGCCACTGCACTCCAGCCTAGGCAACAGAGTGAGACTCCATCTCAAAAAAATAAAGAAAGAGAAAATGACCTTCAAAGATACTTTTGCTCTCCTATCCAGGGTACAAATACCCGACTAAACATACTCCCTGGCCCTAAGATAAGATATTAGGCCCTTAGACCTTGGCAAAACCTTGAGAGGTAGACCAAACCTCTAGGACACCTCTCTCCTCTGAGAGCACCCAAACCGCAGTGACATCTCCCTGCTGTGGTCCCCCTCACATGCTGACTGGCCATCTGAGAAAGGTCATAGAAAGACGAGCACACTGCATGTCCTGCGGTGGGATGGCAAGCATTCAGAGATGAAAGCACACCACTCATTCAACACTTCACTGCCAGCACTTGCTTGTAGTTAACCTGAACTCAGCTGGCAGGTGACTGGCCTAACTCATCATTGGTTTGGCGAGAAGTACCCAAAATCCCTTGTTGTGCAGGTGAAGGAAACTGCACACACAAAGCCTATCCATGTGACGATTACTTCCACTTGGGGGTGAGAGGTGGTGCTGGGCCGGGACCTCTCTTCCTAGATCCAGGACCTGGCTCCTAGGTCTCTGTCCTAGCAGCCCAGCCTGCCCATGTCAGCCGTTCCAGACAGCAATCACCAGCCCCTTGCCCTTCCCTTCCCTTCATACATGCAGAGGAGGAAGAAGGAAAAGGAGAGAGAAATGGGGAAGAAAAACTAAATATTCTGAAAATGTTAGACCCAATATAAAAAAGCAATGGTAAGGCATTTCTGGTTTTCTTTCATAATTTATACTCTTTTTATTTTATTTTTATTTTCTTGAGACTCTGTTGCTCTGTTGCCCAGGCTGTAGTACAGTGGCACGATCTCAGCTCACTGCAACCTCTGCCTCCCGGATTCAAGTGATTCTCCCCCCTCAGCCTCCCAAGTAGCTGGAACCACAGGCATGCACCACCACACCCAGCTAATTTTTGTATTTTCAGTAGAGATGGGGTTTCACCATGTTGGCCAGGCTGGTCTCAAAACTCCTGACCTCAGGTGATCTCCTGCCTCAACCTTCCAAAGTGCTGGGATTACAGGCATGAGCCACCACACCCGGCTCATAATACTCTTTAGTTCTTAATTAAATTGTCACATTACCTACAAGCTTCTATTAGTGTCCAGATACCTACTAAATGTAGTTGTTTTTTGGTTTTTCATTGATTCAGTTTTTTAATCTTTAAAATAATTTTTAAAATGTATGCTTTTGATATTATTGATTTCCTTTTGAAAACTGCTATCGCATTTTCCTCGTTGACTTTTGGCTCACATTTCTAGCTTGATTACTTGTCTAAAGCATGATTTTGTATTTCCTCTTATAACATGAATCCTGTGAAGGGCAGATCATTGGCCCAGGCTGCAGGTTTTCTCCCACTTCTGACAGCTCAGTTGTAAGGTAACAAGCAATGAAGGAGCCCTCTGTGTGTGTTCACACCTTTTGCCACAGTGCCTTCCATCCAATGGGTGCAAAGCACGCTCAAAATCAGTCACAAGAAGCCCAGGAATAAGCTAACAAGTTTCAAGGGATTTGCAAAGTCAAGAAACAGCCATTGAATATGTTCAACAGACTAGCACTGTGAGAAATTCCTGGGATTCAAAAAAAATTGGAGGCCCAGTGCGGTTGCTCATGCCTGTAAACCCAGCACTTTGGAAGGCCGAGTGGGGCGAATCACCTGAGGTCATGAATTTGAGACCAGCCTGGCCAACACAGTGAAACCCTGTCTCTACTGAAAATATAAAAATTATCCGGGCATGGTGGCAGACGCCTGTAATCCCAGCTACTTGAGAGGCTGAGGCATGAGAATTGCTTGAACTCAGGAGGTGGAGGTTGCAGTGAGCTGAGATCACACCATTGCTCTCCAGCCTGGGCAACAGAACGAGACTGTCTCAAAATAAATAAATAAATGCTGGTTCCTGGCTTTATGTCATAGTAGGAGGAGTTTCCCCCAAGGGAAAAGAACACTGATGGAGGACTACTATATACTAAGCTCTGTGCTTGTACTTTCAACAGGTGTCTCACTTATTTCTCACAATAAATCTAAAAGAAAATTAAAATTAGTCCCATTTTACAGATGAGAAAACTCAGCCCACAGGAAAGTTTAGAAACTTGCCAATATCACATATCTGCTACATGGCAGAACCAGGATTTGCTCCTAGGCTTTTCTGAATCTCAGTTCAATGCTTTTTCCATTAATGAACAGTTTAAGTTGGTTTCAGTCTTATTAATGGAAGGAGAGTGGCATCTATTTTTTTCCTTAGCATTACTTTCAATAAAGATTAGAGCCATCATCCAAATAACATGCGCTTCGAAGGAGGCAGATATGGATTCAGAAATCTTTGCCTAGCTCCTAGCTATGCAACCACAGGCAAGTTCCTTAATCTCTTACAATTTCAGTTTCTTCACAGGGATACCTATGTCTCTCTAAGATATTATAAGGCTTAAGTGAAGTAACCTAAGTCATACACCTACCTCAGGCTTGTCCTGGGCATACCTTCTAAATAGCAACTGTTATAATCACCTCTGGGTTATTCTAACCCTGGCCCTGGGTATACCTGTGACATATCTCACCTCTGTCTGCAATTCTGAAATTGCTTTCATATCCTGCAGACTGAAGGACCTTCTCCAGCATTCTTCTAAGCACAGTGAGAGGCAAGCACCCCAGTAAAGGATGACAGCAACTCAGAAATAATGACCTCTCCACATTGAATCTCTATTGCAAACAAACAGTTAGTTTGGTTATGTGTAACCACTAGGTTCTTTTTGCTAAATGTCAGTAGCTACTAGTGGTTTGAAATAAGTGAGGGTGTAGATATGCCTTTCATCACCACCGTATACTCAAAAGAGTTAATTTGTTAAAATGGAAGCAAGTCTCTTAAATTTTGCAGCACACTCAAACATGTATTAAATATTTATTAGAGACTGGGCACAGTGGCTCACACAACTGTAATCCCAGCACTTTGGGAAGTCGAGGCAGGAGGATTATGTGAGCCCAAGAGTTTGAGGCCAGCCTGAGCAACATGGCAAGACGCTTTCTCTAAAAAAAAAAAAAAAAAATTTAATTAGCTGGGCATGGTGGCATGTGCCCGTAGTCCCAGCTACTCAGGAGACTGAGGCCAGAGGGTCACTTGAGCATAGGAAGTCAAGGCTTCAGTGAGCCATGTTCATGCCACTGCATTCTAGCCAAGGTGACAGAGCAAGACCTTGTCCCAAAAAAGGGTACCCCATAAATATATATACCATGTACCTACAATAATTAAAAAAAAATTAAAACTCATTTATTAGAAAGAGAGCCCAAGATAACCCTATATCCTGTTCTGTAAGCTCCTGAAGTCTCAGGTCTTTGACCACAACTTGCATTAAATGTTTATTCAAAGTAAAAATGTAACTATATCCTAGAAGTAACTTCATAGTTGGCACCAGGCAACCAGAATGCTTTGAGTCAGAAGCTGGACATGGACCCATTTAGGTCAAGCCTCAAATGCCATTCCAGGAGGGGGAGAGACAGAGGCCTTGCTACCAACCAATGTTTTGGGTTTTTGTTTTGTTTTGTTTGTTTTTTGTGTTTTTTTTATTTGAGACAGAGTCTCACTCTATCACCCAGGCTGGAGTGCAGTGGCCTGATCTCGGCTCACTGCAACCTCTGCCTCCTGAGTTCAAGCAATTCTCTGCCTCAGCCTTCCAAGTAGCTGGAATTACAGGTGCCCACGACCATGTCTGGCTGATTTTTGTATTTTTAGTAGAGACGGGGTTTCACCATCTTGGTCAGGCTGGTCTTGAACTCCTGACCTCATGATCCACCCACCTGTGCCTCCCAAAGTGCTGGGATTACAGCCGTGACCCACTGTACCTGGCCTGTTTTGTTTTGTTTGTTCTTTGTTTTTTTTTCTGAGACAGAGTCTTGCTCTGTTGCCCAGGATGGAGTACGGTGGTGCGATCTCAGCTCACTACAACCTCCACCTCCTAGGTTCAAGTGATTCTCCTACCTCAGCCCCCCAAGTAGCTGGGATTACAGGAGCCTGCCACCACACCCAGCTAATTTTTGTATTTTTAGTAGAGACTACATGTTGGCCAGGCTGATCTCAAACTCCTGACCTCAGGTGATCTGCCCACCTCGGCCTCCCAAAGTGCTGGGATTGCAGGCGTGAGCCACCATGCCCAGCCTACCAACCAATTTTAGCCAACCTACCTTCTTGAATGCAATGAATTTCGCCAATAAAATTACTCTTCTAACATCCCTTGGGATAATTAACAAAATCCTTGTCGTTGATTGGAGAGAAAGACAGCTGGGGCATAGGCATTTTTGCCTTTTTTGAAATAGGGTCTGCTCTGTCGCTCAGGCTGGAGTGCAGTGGCGGGATCTCGGGTCACTGCAACCTCTGCCTCCAGGATTCAAGTGATTTTCCTGCCTCAGCCTTCTGAGTAGTTGGGATTACAGGCGCACACCACCACCCCCGGCTAAAAGTGTAGGCATTTAATTACAGGTGCTCTACCGCTCCTGGAGTGTGCATTTGTTATTGGGATTAGGGTATCTGCTGCTGTCTCTGGCATGTGGATTGAAACCAGTGAGCATGCACATATATGTCATTTGATAGCCTGTGCTAACATATTTTAAAGTAAATTACAGCCAACACAACCACCACCCTCTTCCCTACCCAAGTCACGGGGCCCTCCTGGTGTGTGGTGTAGTTAGAATTCAGCCTTAGAAAGCACTTGCTTCAGGGGTTAGTGAGGAGGAGGGTCCCCTGGCATCCCCTTTTATAGGGACAGCACACTCATCCGTCTGTCATCTAGGCGTCTAGGGCAGTTCACCCAACTTCTGCTTGCATTTCCCTATCTCTGTACTTATATTATGTCAACATATTTGAAAGGCTCCAACAAAAGTCTAGCTAGCATCCAGCTCCTCAGAGTACCCTCCCAAGACTTTCCAGCCTGCACCCAGGCCAGGCATTCCTCTCTGGAGAAACAAGGACAAGGAGAGGCCAAGAGAGATGAGGGAATAGAACTAGGCAGGGAAAAGCAAATTTTAGGTTTCCTTTTTAGCTCTTTTTGCATCTCAAAACACACACACACACACACACACACAAGAATCGAAAAATCATAACAAATGGCAATGATTGTGAGTCTGCACATGTGCAAGGAAAATTACAGTAGGGAATGTACAAATGGCCCTGTCCTATTCCAAATTCTTTCCCTATTTTACAACCAGTTTGTTTGATTTCTTTATAAGTCAGAGAACCTATACTAAGAACCCCTACACCATAATAGTATTAAATCAAAGGACAAAACCTTGGAATGTTCTCTAATTAGCTCTGAAAGGTTACTGATCTTCAGTTGATACAGAATCTGCATTCTATTTCAATCATAAGCTCCTAAGCAGAAAGAAAAGAATTTTGATCGATTAAAAGGACCTTCATAAACTGGAATCTTCCCAAGGTACAAATTACACCGTTCTTTCTGAGAACCCAGGATTTGACCTAAAAATGTTTTCTGTGCATGTTCAGCCACCACTGAACCAGTAAGAGCAGGACATCCTCTTATCCTGTCCGATTTCCGATTGTTATTCACCAGACTATATTGTGTCCTTTCCTCTTTCACTTCATCACACCTATTGATGTTAACGTATTTTTTCTTCTAGATTTTAAGTATGTGTTGATTACCGTATTATTTAATCTACCCCCTAATTACCAAAATCTGTGTAAAACTATTCATGTCTCAATTATGTTATAACATATGTAGTCTATGGACATGATACAGTTGGGATATTGGTCTCCTCCAAATCTCAGGTTGAACTTTTGTAACCACATCAGAGCAATCTGGTTCAATTATCATGTAATAAAGTTGTGAGTTGTTTATTGGTTGCCATGGACGCCCAGGTTAAAGGTCAGGTAACCAGAGCACACTCAAAGGAACCAAGCGTTGCAACCCCAGGGGGAACCTAAATGCTCAAAGGAACAGGGACTAAATTAAGAAGCCACACTGCCTGGCAGAATCCAGGATCCAATCAGATTGAGCTGTGGCATCACCCCATGGCAGGATCCAGTCAGATCATGCCTCCCGGCATCATCTCATTGCAAGATCTAATCAGATCACACCTTATTACCCTATACTTATAAGACCCAATCCAGGCCAGGCGCGGTGGCTCACACCTGTAATCCTAGCACTCTGGGAGGCCGAGGTGGGCAGATCACAAGGTCAGGAGTTCGAGACCAGCCTGACCAACATGGTGAAACCCTATCTCTACTAAAAATACAAAAATTATCCCAGCTACACAGGAGGCTGAAGCAGGAGAATCACTTGAACACGGGAGGCAGAGGTTGCAGTGAGCTGACATGGCGCCACTGCATTCCAGCCTAGGTGACAGAGCAAGACTCTGTCTCTAAATAAATAAATAATAAAAATAAAACTCAACCCAAACCCCTGCTTGGCAAGACAGATTTGAGCATTTCTCCTGTTTCCTTGCCAGCTGAATTGCAATAAAGCTTTTTTTTTTTTCCATACAGAGTCTCGCTCTATCACCCAGGCTGGAGTGCAGTAGCACAATCTCAGCTCACTGCAACATCCACCTCCTGGGTTCAAGCAATTCTCCTGCCTCAGCCTCCCAAGTTGCTGGGATTACAGGTGTGCGCCACCACGCCCAGCTGATTTTTTTTGTATTTTTAGTAGAAATGGTGTTTCACCACGTTGTCCAGGCTGGTCTCAAACTCCTGAACTCAGGCAATCCACACACCTTGGCCTCCCAAAGTGCTGGGATTAGAGGCATGAGCCACTGCACCCAGCCAAAGCTTTTCTTTTCTCAAAAGCTAGTGCCATTGAGAGGCGACAGCGTGCTGGCAGTCCTCACAGCCCTCCATCGCTCTCGGCGCCTCCTCTGCCTGGGCTCCCACTTTGGCGGCAGTTGAGGAGCCTTCAGCCCACTGCTGCACTGTGGGAGCCCCTTTCTGGGCTGGCCAAGGCGGGAGCCGGCTCCCTTAGCTTGCAGGGAGGTGTGGAGGGAGAGGCACAAACGGGAGCTGGGGCTGAGCGAGGCGCTTGCGGGCCAGCTGGAGTTCCGGGTGGGCGTGGGCTTGGCGGGCCCCACACTCGGAGCAGCCGGCCGGCCCTGCCGCCCCAGGCAATGAGGGGCTTAGCACCCAGGCCAGCGGCTGCAGAGGGTGTACTGGGTCCCCCAGCAGTGCCGACCCACCGGCGCTGCGCTCAATTTCTCACCGGACCTTAGCTGCCTTCCCGCGGGGCAGGGCTCGGGACCTGCAGCCCGCCATGCCTGAGCCTCCCACTCCCTCCATGGGCTCCTGTGTGGCCCAAGCCCCCCCCCCGACGAGCGCCACCCCTGCTCCATGGCGCCCAGTCCCATCGACCACCCAAGGGCTGAGGAGTGCAAGTGCACGGCGCGGGACTGGCAGGCAGCTCCACATGCAGCCCCGGTGCGCGATCCACTGGGTGAAGCCAGCTGGGCTCCTGAGTCTGGTGGAGATGTGAAGAACCTTTATGTCAAGCTTTGGGATTGTAAACACACCAATCAGCACCCTGTGTCTAGCTCGAGGTTTGTGAATGCACCAATCGACACTCTGTATCTAGCTGCTCTGGTGGGGCCTTGGAGACCTTTGTGTCGATATTCTGTATCTAACTGATCTGATGGGGATGTGGAGAACTTTTATGTCTAGCTCAGGGATGGTAAACGCACCAATCAGCGCCCTGTCAGAACAGACCACTCAGCTCTGCCAATCAGCAGGACGTGGGTGGAACCAGATAAGAGAATAAAAGCAGGCTGCCCAAGCCAGCAGTGGCAACCTGCTCGGGTCCCCTTCCACACTGTGGAAGCTTTGTTCTTTTGCCCTTTGCAATAAATCTTGCTACTGTTCACTCTTTGGGTCCACACTGCTTTTATGAGCTGTAACACTCACCACGAAGGTCTGCAGCTTCACTCCTGAAGCCAGCGAGACCACGAGCCCACCGGGAGGAGCGAACAACTCCAGACAGGCCACCTTAAGAGCTGTAACACTCACTGCGAAGGTCTGCAGCTTCACTCCTGAACCAGTGAGACCACGAACCCACCAGAAGAAAGAAACTCCGAACATCAGAAGGAACAAACTCCAGACACACCGCCTTTAGAACTGTAACACCGCGAGTGTCCGTGGCTTCATTCTTGAAGTCAGTGAGACCAAGAACCCACCAATTCCGGACACACCATGGTGTTGGCCTCAGTGCATTTTGGGCAGTGAGCCTATTGATTTCTCAGTAACAATATGATCCCTAGTGTTGGAGGTGGGGCCAAGCGGGAGGCATTTGGGTCATGAGGGCTGATCCCTCATGAATGTTTTGCTGCTGTCCTCATGGTAATGAGTGAATTCTTACTCCAGTAGTTCCCACAAGATCTGATTGTAAAAAAGAGCCTGACACTTCCTCCTCTCTCTCTTTCCCCCTCACCATGTAACACGCCAGCTCCCTCTTTGCCTTCTGCCATGAGTAGAAGCTTCCTGAGGCCTCACCAGAAGCAGATGCTGGTGCCATGCTTCCTGTACAGCCTGCAGAACTGTGAGCCAAATAAACCTCTTTTCCTTATAAATTACCCTGTCTCAAGTATTTCTTTTCTTTTTTCTTTTTTTTTTTTTTTTCAAGACAGTGTCGCTCTGTCGTCCAGGCTGGAGTGCAGCAGCATGATCTCAGCTTGCTGCAACCTCCACCTCCCAGGTTCAAGCAATTCTCCTGCCTCAGCCTCCTGAGTAGCTGGGATTACAGGTGCCCACCACCGCACCTGGCTAATTTTCTGTGTTTTTAGTAGAGATGGGATTTCGCCATGTTGCCCAGGCTGGTTTTGAACTCCTGAGCTCAGGCAATCCACCTGCCTTGGCCTCCCAAAGTGCTGGGATTACGGATGTGAGCCACCGCACTCAGTCTACCCTGCCTCAAGTGTTTCTTTATAGCAACACTAGTGGACTAAGATGACACATTAGTGCATAGCTTCAGTGAAAGCAAGCTCAAATGTTAAATCCCCTCATGTTACAGAAAATGCTATGAAATGAAAAAAAGGAAAATTTCTGTGAGACTCTAGAGCTCTGCTGTCCAATATGGTAGCCACTAGCCATGTGTGGCTATTTAAATTTAAATTTTTTTATCTATTATTTTTATTTATTTTTTTTGAGACGGAGTCTTGCTCTGTCACCTAGGCTGGAGTACAGTGGCGCCATCTTGGCTCACTGCAGCCTCTGCCTCCCATATTCAGGCAATTCTCATGCCTCAGCCTCCTGAATAGCTGGGATTACAGGCACGTGCAACCAAACCCAGATGATTTTTGTATTTTTAGTAGAGATTGGGTTTCACCATGTTGGCTAGGCTGGTCTCAAATTCCTGACCTCAGGTGATCTGCCCACTTCAGCCTCCCAAAGTGCTGGGATTACAGGTGTGAGCCACTGTGTATCACTCTAGATTTAAATGTAAAGTAATGAAGTATTTTTTAAAATAAAATTTCATTTTTCATTCACACTGGACACATTTTAATTGCTTAATCACCACATGTGGCTAGTGGCAGCCATAGAGTCTAAAAGTTGGAACTCACCAATTATAACTCTGTGATAAATAGAATTGTGTCTGTTAAATATTTATTTCTCCTCTTTAGTTTCCTTTGACAAACAAACACCTCACTGAGTTATATTGCTCTCCTTAGGTGAACATCTATAAAGAAGATACAGGCCGGGCACGGTAGCTCACTCCTATAATCCCAGCACTTTGGGAGGCCGAGGCAGGCAGATCCACCTGAGGTCAGGAGTTCGAGACCAGCCTGACCAACATGGAGAAACCTCATCTCTACTAAAAATACAAAATTAGCTGGGCGTGGTGTCGCATGCCTGCAATCCCAGCTACTTGGCAGGCTGATGCAGGAGAATCGCTTTAACTTGGGAGGCAGAGGTTTCAGTGAGCCGAGATCGTGCCATTGCACTCCAGCCTGGGCAACAAGAGCAACACTCATCTCAAAAAAAAAAAAGAGAGAGAAGATACAAATTAGAACCTTTTTAGGCTAATTATTTGCATTGTAAAGCAGCCCTAAACCCAGATTATAAGCCTGAAAAGAAAGGCCCAGGAAGTTCTGTGAGTTAATTGTTTCCTTTTTTTTTTTTTTTTGAGACAGAGTCTTGCTCTGTCGCCCAGGCTGGAGTGCAGTGGCACAATCTTGGCTCACTGCAAGCTCTGCCTCCTGGGTTCACACCATTCTCCTGCCTCAGCCTCCCAAGTAGCTGGGACTACAGGTGCCTGCCGCCACACCTGGCTAATTTTTTTGTATCTTTTTAGTAGAGATGGGGTTTCACCATGTTAGCCAGGATGGTCTCGATCTCCTGACATCATGATCCGCCTGCCTCAGCCTCCCAAAGTGCTGGGATTACAGGCGTGAGCCACCGTGCCTGGCCTATTGTTTCTTTTTAAAGATGGTGGGGGAAAATAAATGTTAGGGGTGGGCAGTGGTCAATATGGAGAAAACATCATCTTGATGCCTTGCAGAACTTATAAGGAGGAGCATTTGAGACTGAATTATCTAGAATTTAATTCAGTAATTGAAAAGTTGGGAGGAAGATTTTACATTAAATGAAGCTGAATGAACACAGGCATTTTATCTTTTCTCTCTTCCAAAGCTCCATTAAAATTACAGTAAATGGGATTAAAAGGAAATAAACTTTCAAGGATAAAAATAATACGAGGGTAGAAAACAGCAGACTAGATAGCAGTAACACTTTGGAAGTTGGAATGGAATGGAAAATGGTCTAAAAGATGGAAAAAGCACAAATCTAAAGAGACTTGGGAGAGCCCTGGTTGCACAGAGCTGAGCAATGTCTAGACAATTAGCTCTGAATTTCCCCAGGTTTCTGAGGGATGGTTGAAAATAAGAAGTGTTGGTCGGGCCAGGCATGATGGCTCATGCCTGTAATCCAAACACTTTGGGAGGCCAAGGAGGGAGGATCACTTGAGTCCAGGAGTTTGAGACTAGCCTGGGCAACATAGTAAAAAACCTTGACTCTACAAAAAAAAAAGAAAAGAAAAAAAGAAGCATTGGTTGAAAGTTTAGGGAACACTTTCAAGTTCTTTTCCCACATGCATAATCAGGAAAGTAGGTGATATAGTTTGAATGTATGTCCCTGCCCAAATCTCATGTTGAAATATAATCCCCAGTGTTGGAGGTGGGGCCTGGTGGGAGGTGATTGGCTCATGCGGGTGGATCTCTCATGAATGGTTTAGCACCACCTGCTTGGTACTGTCCTCACTATAGCAAGTGAGTTCCTGTGAGATCTGGTCATTTAAAAGTGTGTGGCACCTCCCCAATCTCTCTCTTGCTCCTGCTCCTGCTGTGTGAGATGCCTGATCCCCCTTCACCTTCTGCCATGACTGGAAGTTTCCTGAGGCCTCCCCTGAAGCAGATGCTGTCATACTTCCTGTAAAGCCTGAAGAACCATGAGCCAATTAAACCTCTTTTCTTTATAAATTACCCAGTCTCGTATTTCTTTATAGCACGTGAGAATAGACTAACAGAAAATTTGTACCAAGGAATGGGACATTACTATAAAGATACCTGAAAATGTACAAGCAGCTATGGAACTGGGTAACAGGCAGAGATTGGAACAGTTTGGAAGGCTCAGAAGAAGACAGGTCGATGAGGGAAAGTTTGGAATGACTTAGAGACTGGTTAAATGGTTGTGACCAAAATGCTGATAGTGATATGGACAGTGAAGTCTAGGCTGAAGAGGTCTCAGATGGAAATGAGGAACTTACTGAGAACTGGAGCAAAGGTCACTTTTGTTATGACTTAGCAAAGAACTTGGCTGCGTTGCGCCCTTGCCCTAGGATCTACGGGACTTTGAGCTTGAGAGTGATGACATAGGGCACCTGGTGGAAGAAATTTCTAAGCAGCAAAGCATTCAAGATGTTGCCTGTCTGCTTTTAACAGCCTGTGCTCATATGTGTGAGAAAAGAAATGATCTAAAGTTGGAACTTTTTTTTTTTTTTTTTGAGACGGAGTCTCCCTCTGTCCCCCAGGCTGGAGTACAGTGGCACGATCTTGGCTCACTGCAAGCTCCACCTCCCAGGTTCACGCCATTCTCCTACCTCAGCCTCCGGAGTAGCTGGGACTACAGTCACCCGCCACCGCGCCTGGCTAATTTTTTTTATTTTTAGTAGAGACGGGGTTTCACTGTGTTAGCCAGGATGGTCTCGATCTCTTGACCTCGTGATCTGCCCACCTCAGCCTCCCAAAGTGCTGGGATTACAGGTGTGAGCCACCGCACCCAGCCAGGAACTTATATTTAAAAGAGAAGCAGAGAGATTTGTATAATTAAAATGAAGCCAGTGCCCATATCCAAGATGAAGGGGGAAAGGCCTCAAGGTATTTCAGAGACCTTTGAGCAGTCCCTCCCATCACAGAACCAGAGGCCTAGGAGGGAAGAATGGTTTTGTGAACCAAGCCCAAGGTCCCACTGCCCTGAGCAGCCTTGAGACATTGCTCCCTACAGCTCTAGCTCCTACCATGGCTCAGAGGGCTCCATGTACAGCTCAGACCATTGCTTCAGAGAGTACAAGCCATAAATTCTGGTGGCTTCCATGTCGTGTTAAGCCTCTGGTGTACAGAGTGCAATAGTTGAGGCTTGGAAGCTTCCACCTAGATTTCAGATAATGTATGGAGAAGCCTGGGTGTCCAAGCAGAAGCCTGATGCAGGAGCGGATCCCCTATGAAGAACCTTGAGTAGGGCAGAGGAGAGGGGAAACGTGAGGTTGGAGTCCCCACACAGAGTCTCTAGCAGGGAACTGCATAGAGAAGCTGTGAAAAGAAGGTTGCCATCCTCCAGGTGCCAGAATGGTAAATCCACCAACAGCTTACAACATGTACTGAAAAAGCTGCAGGCACTCAACACCAGCCCAGGAGAGCAACTCTTGGGGCTGAATCCTGCAAAGCCATAGGAGCAGAGCTGTCCAAGGTTTTTGGAGCCCGCCCCTTGCACTAGTGTGTCCTGGTTGTGGAACATGGAGTCAAAGGAGATTATTTTGGAGCTTTAAAATTTAATGACTGCCCTCCTGGGTTTTGAACTTGCATGGGGCCTCTAGTCCCTTCCTTTTGGCCAATTTCACCCTTTTGGAATGGGAAGGTTTACTCAGTGCCTATACTCCATTGTATCTTGGAAGTAACTAACTTTTTAAAATATTTTACAGGCTCATAGGTGGAAGGGTTTTACTTGTCTCTGATGAGACATTGGACTTTGGACTTTAGAGTTAATGCTGGAATGAGTTAACTCACTCTCAAGCTTTGGGGAACTGTTTGAAAGGCATGAATGTATGTTGCAATGTGAGAATGATGTGAGATTTGGGTGAAGCCAGGGACAGAATGATACAGTTTGGATGTATGACCCCACCCAAATCTCATGTTGAAATGTAATCCCCAGTTTTGGAGGTGGGACCTGGTGGGAGGTGACTGGATCATGGGGGTGGATATCTCATGAATGGTTTAGTACTATCCACTTGGTATTGTCCTCATAATAGTGAGTTGTCATGGGATCTGTTCATTTAAAAGTGCGTGATAGGCCAGGTGTGGTGGCTCACCCCTGTAACCCTGGTACTTTGGGAGGCCAAGGTAGGTGGATTGCTTGAACCCAAGAGTTCAAGATCAGCCTGGGAAACATGGCAAAATCCCATCTCCACAAAAAAACACAAACATTAGCCAGGCATGGTGGCATGCATCTATGGTCCCAGCTACTCGGGTGACTGAGGTAGGAGGATCACTTGAGCCTGGGAAGTGGAGACTGCAGTGAGCCATGATAACACCACTGTACTCCAGCCTGGGTGTCAGAGACCCTGTCTGAAAAAATAAAAATAAAAATGAAAATGAGATAAAAATAAAATAAAATAAATAAGAATAAAAATAAAATAAAAGCACCTCCCCCATCTCTCTTTTGCTCCTGCTCCTGTCATGTGAGACAGCCTACTATGTGTTAGCCTTCCACCATGATTGGAAGCTTCCTGAGGCCTCCCCTGAAGAAGATACCACCATGTTTCCTGTAAAGCTGATATGGTTTGGCTGTGTCCCCACACAAATCTCTCTCTTTTTTTTTTTTTTTTTTTAGACAGAGTCTCACTCTGTTGCCAGACTGGAGTTCAGTGGTGCAATAGCAGCTCACTGCAACCTCTGTCTCCCAGGTTCAAGCGATTCTCCTGCCTCAGCCTCCTGAGTAGCTGGAACTATAGGCGCATGCCACCACGCCTAGCTAATTTTTGTATTTTTAGTAGAGATGGGGTTTCACCATGTTGCCAGGCTGGTCTCAAACTCCTGACCTCAGGTGATCCACCCACCTCAGCCTCCCAAAGTGCTGGGATTACAGGCATGAGCCACTGTGCCTGGCCCCAGATTGCATCTTGAATTGTAACTCCCCCAATTCCCATGTGTTGTGAGAGGAACCTGGTGGGAGGTGATTGAATTATGGGGGGGCAGGTCTTTCCTGCGCTGTTCTTGTGATAGTGAATGAGTCTCACAAGATCTGTTGGTTTTATAAAGAGGAGTTCCCCTGCACAATCTTTCTTTGCCTGCTGCCATCCATGTAAGATATGACTTTTTCCTCCTTGCCTTCTGCTATGATTGTGAGGCCCCCCAGCCACGTGGAACTGTGAGTCCAATTAAACCTCTTTCTTTTGTAAATTGCCCAGTCTTAGGTATGTCTTTATCAGTGGCATGAAAACAGATTAATACAGTAAATTGGTACTAGTAGAGTGGGGTGTTGTTAAAAAGATACCCAAAAATGTGAAATCAATTTTGGAACTGGGTAACAGGCAGAAGTTGGAACAGTTTGGAGGTCTTAGCAGAAGACAGGAAAATGTGGGAAAGTTTGGAACTTCCTAGAAACTTGTTGAATGGCTTTGACAAAAATGATGATAGTGATATGAACAATAAGCTCCAGGCTAAGCTGGTCTCAGATGGAGAAGAGGAGCTTGTTGGGAACTGGAGCAAAGGTGACTCTTGTTATGTTTTAGCAAAAAGCTGGCAGCATTTTGCCTCTGCCCTAGAGATTTGTGGAACTTTGAACTTTAGAGAGATGATTTAGGGTATCTGGCAGAAGGAATTTTTAAGCAGCAAAGCATTCAAGAGGTGACTTGGGTGTTGTTAAAGGCATTCAGTTTTATAAGGGAAGCAGAGCATGAAAGTTCAGAAAATTTGCAGCTTGACAATGCAATAGGAAAGACAATCCAATATTCTGAGGAGAAATTCAAGCTGGCTGCAGAAATTTGCATAAGTAACAAGAAGCCAAATGCTAATCCCCAAAACAATGGGGAAAATGTCTCCAGGGCATGTCAGAGGTCTTCATGGTAGCCCCTCCCATCACAGGCCCCAAGGCCTAGGAGAAAAAAAATGGTTTTGTGGACCAGGCCCAGGGACTCCGTGCTTGTACAGTCTAGGGAATTGGTGCTCTGCTTCCCAGCCTCTGTAGCCATGACTAAAAGGGGCCAAGGGACAGTTCGGCCTGTGGCTTCAGAGGGTGCAAGCCCCAAGCCTTGGCAGCTTCCATATGGTGTTGAGCCTGAGGGTGCAAAGAAGTCAAGAATTGAGGTTTGGGAACCTCTGGCTAGATTTCAGAGGATGTATGGAAATGCCTGGATGTCCAGGCGAAAGTTTGCTGCACAGGCGGGGCTCTCATGAAGAACCTCTACTAGGGCAGTGTGGAAGGGAAATGTGGGGTTGGAGCCCCCCCACAGAATCCCTACTGGGGCACAGCCTACTGGAGCTGTAAGAAGAGCGCCACCATCCTCCAGACCCCAGAATGGTAGATCCACTAACAGCTTGCACCATGTGCCTGGAAAAGCCACAGACACTCAACAAAAGCCCATGAGAGCAGCTGGAAGGGAGGCTGTACCCTGCAGAGCCACAAGGCCGGATATGCCCAAGACCATGGGAATCCACCTCTTGGATCAGCGTAACCTGGATGTGAGACACAGAGTCAAAGGAAATCATTTTGGAGCTTTAAGACTTGATGGCTCCTTTGGATTTTGGACTTGTATGGGGCCTGTAGCCTCTTTGTTTTGTCAATTTCTCCCATTTGGAAAGGCTGTATTTACCCAATGCCTGTACCTCATTGTATCTAGGAAGTAACTAACTTGCTTTTGATTTTACAGGCTCATAGGCAGAAGGGATTTGCCTTGTCTCAGATGAAATGTTGGACTGTGGATTTTTGAGTTAACGCTGAAATGAGTTAAGACTTTGAGGGGCTGTTGGGAAGGCATGATTGGTTTTAAAATGTGAGGACATGAGATTTGGGAGGGGCCGGGGTAGAATGCTATGGTTTGGTTGTGTCCCCACCCAAATCTCATCTTGAACTCCCACAATTCCCATGTGTTATAGGAGGAACCCAGTGAGAGGTGATTGAATTATGGGAGTGGGTCTTTCCTGCACTGTTCTCATGATAGTGAATGAGTCTCACAAGATCTGATGGTTTTAAAAAGAGGAGTTCCCTTGCACAAACTCTCTTTGCCTGTCGTCATCCACATAAAATGTGACTTGCTCCTCCTGGTGTTCTCCCATGATTGTGAGGCCCTCCTACCACCACCCCCGCCCCCCAGCCACATGGATTGTGAGTCCAATTAAACCTCTTTCTTTTGTAAATTGCCCAGTCTCAGGTATGTCTTTATCAGCAGTGTGAAAATGGACTAATACAAAAGCCTAAAGAACTGTGAGCTAATTAAACCTCTTTTGTTTATTAATTACCTAGTCTCAAGTATTTCTTTATAGCAATGTGAGAACAAGCTAACACAATGGGGAAAGTGCCTAGTTCAAGAAAAATGACCTACATATGTTGACATTTGGGGCTCCCTCCATGAAAAATACCAGCTAAGTACCTTGTCCCCACTATGAGAACCTCCCATCAACAAGCACAGTGCATGCCCACACAAATTCCATCCACTTTTTAGAGATTCATTTTGAAATATGAATGGACCATGCTGTATCTCAGGACACTTAGAGAATGCCTTTTTAGGAAAGACAGAGACCAAAAGAAACAACCAGAAGACAATGGAAAAATAAAACAAAAACAGAGACAAACGAAGTAGAAGAAAACTTTTCTAAAATCTATAATAAAAATCCCCAGAGAACTAAGGGCAAAATATTCACCATAACAATGGGGCAGGAGACTATAAAAAAGGAATGGAGAACAAGGAAGACTCTATGAAATTTAAAAAAATAATTGCAAAAATGAAGAGTTTAATAGAAGAACTGGAAAATGAGGTTGAGGACAATTTCCCAGAAGGTACAACAAAAACAAAAAAAGAAAAGCAAAACAATGAGCTGAAATGGCACCACTACACTCCAGCCTGGGTGCCAGAGCGAGACTCTGCCTCAACAAAAAAAGATACAGAAAGAAGGAGAAAAGAGATAGAGTCAATCTAAATGAGTATCTGACAAATTGAAGTACATAAAGAAAGAATAGACAAAAGGAGGGAGAACATTATTTATAACAAACAAAAATCACGAGATAATTTCCCAGAACTAGAGGAAATGAGTCTCTATATTGCAAGGGCCCATTTTCAATGAATGATAAAACTTAAGGACCCAGTTTGAAGGATATGTAGCCCAATGAACAAAAAAAGACCCATACTGGCTGGGTGTAGTGGCTCCCACCTATAATCCCAGCACTTTGGGAGGCTGAAGTAGCAGGATCACTTGGGCCCAGGAGTTCAATATCAGCCTGGGCAACAGGGCAAGACCCTGTCTCTACAAAAATACTTTTTTAAAAATTAAAAATTTTTAATTTAAAAATTTAATTAGGCTAGGTGCAGTGGCTCACACCTGTAATCCCAGCCCTTTGGGAGGCCGAGGCAGGTGGATCACAAGGTCAAGAGATCGAGACCATCCTGGCCAACATGGTGAAACTTTGTCTCTACTAAAAATATAAAAATTAGCTGGGCATGGTGGCTGGCACCTGTAGTGCCAGCTACTCAGGAGGGTGAGGCAGGAGAATCACTTGAACCCAAGAGGTGGAGGGTGCAGTGAGCTGAGATTGTGCCACTGCACTACAGCCTGGCGACAGAGTGAGACTCCATCTCAAAAAAAAAAAAATTAATTAATGGTACTCAATTGTGGTCCCAGCTACTTAGGAGGCCGAGGTGAGAGGATCTCCTGAGCAGGGATGTCAAGGCTGCAGTGAGCCCTGATTGCACCACTGCACTCCAGCCTGGGTGACAGCAAGACCCTGTCAAAAAAAACAAAACAAAACAAAACAAAACCCTTGCCAAGGTTATTTCAGAGCATCCAGGATAAAAAGATCCTAAACTCTTCCAAAAAGAAGAAAAAGATCACAAACAGATGATTAGGAATCAAATCAATATTGCAATTCTCAGTAAAACACTGAAGCTAGTAGACAGTGGAATAAAATTTTCAAAACTCTGAGGGTGGCCAAGCTCAGTGGCTCACACCTGTAATCCCAGTATTTTGGAAGGCTGAGGTGAGAGGATCACTTGAGCCCAGAAGTTCAAGATGAGCCTGGGCAACTTAGCAAGACCCCATCTCGACAAAATAATTTAAAAATTAGCTCAGCATGGTGGCATATACCTGCAGTCCCAACTACTTGAGGGGCCGAAGGAGGAGGAACTTTTGAGTCCAGCAGTTTGACGCTGCAGTGAGTTTTGATTGTGCCTCTGCACTTCAGCCTAGGCAACAGAGCAAGACTGTCTCAAAAAAAAAGAAAATTCTGAGGGAGAGTGATTTTAAACTAGGAATTCTATACCAACTAAACTATTAATCAAATATGAGAGTAAAATAAAGACGATTCCAGACTTTACTCTAAAAAACTTTACTTGCCAAATGTACTTTCTCAAGAAATACTGAAGAAAATAAAACAAGAGAATAAGTCAAGAAAAAGGGAAGGAAATGGGAGCCAGAAAGTAAACGACTCAACACAGTACAGAGTCAAAGGGAATTCCCCCAACAAAGGTCAAGGCGAGTGAATCTCAGCACAACAGCCTTGCAAAAGGCCAGAAAGCTCCAGATCTGGTGTGAAGCAGGAAGTCCCAGGGCACCAGGGGAGCTAGTAACTTGAGAGATTTTCTGATGGAGAGGAATTGGGTTCAGAAGAGCTTGAAGATCTGACAGAGAGTTTGAGAAAAAAGTTGAAAGAGGTTGTCTGTAGGGCATAGGCATGAGATTGGAGGAAATGAAGCAGAAGGCTGTTGTTTTTCATTATACATTTAAAGAACAATGTCATAAAATTATGTACTGTAAGAAATACAAACTTTTTTTGAGACAGGCTCTCACTCTGTGACCCAGGCTGGAGTGCAGTAGCATGATCACAGCTCACCACAGCCTCAAACTCCCAGGCTCAAGGAATCCTCCCACCTCAGCCTCCTGAGTAGCTGGGATTATAGGCACGTGCCACCATGCCTGGCTAATTTTTGTATTTTTTTGTAGAGACAGGGTTTCACCATGTTGCCCAGGCCAATCTCAAACTCCTGGGCTCAAGTGATCCACTCGTCTCAGCCTCCCAAATTTTTGGGATTACAGGCATGAGCCACCACGCTGGGCCAAGAAATGTAAAATTGTTAAATAATTTTAAATCATGAGAGGAACCTTAGAAATGGATAGTATAAGTTTAGGAAAAAAATAATGTTTAGAGGTAGGAATGCTTAGAGGTAGGAATGCTTAATTTTATTTCAGAGGACCTGCCGAGACCAGCTCAGTCAGGGAGACCCTAACCCAGCAGCGCCAGAGGAATTAAAGACACACACACAGAAATACAGAGGTATGAAGTGGGAAATCAAGGGTCTCATAGCCTTCAGAGCTGACAGCCCTGAACAGAGATTTACCCACATATTTATTAACAGCAAGCCAGTCATTAGCATTGTTTCTATAGATATTTGATTAACCAAAAGTATCCCTTATGGGAAATGAGGAGATGGGCTGAAATAAAGGGGTGGGTCTGGCTAGTTATCTGCAGCAGGAACATGTCCTTAAGGCACAGATCACTCATGCTATTGTTTGTGGTTTAAGAACGCCTTTAAGCGGTTTTCCGCCCTGGGTGGGCCAGGTGTTCCTTGCCCTCATTCTGGTAAACCCACAACCTTTCAGCGTGGGAGTTATGGCCATCATGAACATGTCACAGTGCTGCAGAGATTTTGTTTATGGCCAGTTGTGGGACCAGTTTATGGCCAGATTTTGGGGGGCCTGTTCCCAACAAGGACCGTGCCCTATAATTTCCTCACTTTACCCCTAAGAAGACAGATGGCCAACATTGAATTTTCTATTTCAGTTACTGGTAGCATGGGAAAATGAGTCATCAAAATTCAGATTCCTCCTCATTGCCTAATAACTATGATGAATGTTTGGGTTTCTGGTGGCACCAGCTCCTATTTCTCAGTTTGGTACACCCTTAAACCTCTGTCCTAAAGGATTGAGAATTGTTTTAGATACATGGGAATGGGCAAAAGAGATCACAATTTGAGTGTGTGTGACCCCCTGAAATTCATAGGTTGAAACCTAATCCCCAGCGAGATGGTATGAGAAGGTGGGGCCTTTGGGAGGTAATTAGGTCATGAAAGTAGGACCCTTGGGAATGGGAGTAGTGCCCTTTTATTTATTTATTATTATTATTATTTTTGTTTGAGACGGAGTCTCACTCTGTTGCCCAGGCTGGAGTGCAGTGGTGCAATCTCCACTGCAACCTCTGCTTCCCAGGTTCAAGCGATTCTCGTGTCTCCACCTCCCAAGTAGCAGGGATTACAGGTGCCTGCCACCACACCTGGCTGATTCTTGTATTTTAGGTAGAGATGGGGTTTCGCTATGTTGGCCAGGCTAGTCTCGAACTCCTGACCTCAAGTGATCCACCCGCCTCAACCTCCCAAAGTGCTGGGATTACAGGCATGAGCCACCATGCCTGGCCTTAGTGCCGTTTTAAAAGGAGCCTCAGAGAGATCCCTGGCCCTTTCCATGCTGTGAGGACAGAGGGAGAAGATGGGCATCCACGAATCAGGAAGCAGGCCCTCAGCAAACGTGAACTCTGCTGGCACCTTGACCTTTGGCTTTCCAGTCTCCAGAACTGTGAGAAATAAATATCAGTTGTTTATTAGCTACCTGGTCTAAGCTATGTTGTTATAGTAGTCTGAACAGACTAAAATGCTAGGCATTCACTCATTGCAGCAGGTTGGGCTTAACATTTCATTGTCAGAGCTATTTTGCAAGTCTGTAGGGACAATGATTAACTTGTAGAATTTTGTCTCATGGGAATGCAAACTAGTTTCTGTCCAGTGGAACAGATAATCCCACAGGTTATAGTTTATGGCCCTGTTGGACATTAATCAGTTCCACTCCTTAACCAGCAATGTATAAAATTGCCAATCTATAACTACTTTCTCAAATGCTTATACTATCTTATTAATTACCACATTTTACTTGTGCCCTTGTAGTTAATGAGTTAACTAAATGTTTGACAGATTTTCAGTTTATATTTGCATAAGATTCATGATTTTACCTTTCTGAAAATTATAACTTAACAAGACTAAGATTAAATTGATAAAAACATTTTAAAAATTCTAATTATTGGAACCAGCCTTTCAAACCCACAGTTACAGAAATTGACTTTCTTTTTCTAACCAAAGCAACTAAGTAGGAGAAACAGATTGGGTTTTATCTTCTTTCCTGTTCTGGTTGGAGATGCTAATTATGTTACAGGAAAGGGGTCCCAATTCAGACCCCAAGAGAGGGTTCTTGGATCGTGAACGAGAAAGAATTCGAGGAGAATCCATAAATTGAAAGCAAGTTTATTAGGGAAGTAAAGAAACAAAAGAATGTCTACTCCCTGGGCAGAGCAGCAGCATGGGCTGCTTGATTGAGTATACTTGTAGTTATTTCTTGATTATATGCTAAATAAGGGTTGGTTTATTCATGAGTTTTTCAGCAAAAAGGTGGACAATTCCCAGAACTGTGGTTTCCTCCCTTTTAGGCCAGATACAATAGCTTCTTGACGTTGTCATGGCATCCGTAAACTATCATGGTGCTGGTGGGAGTGTCTTTTAGCATGCTAATGCATTATAATTCGTGTATAATGAGCAGTGAGGACAATCAGAGGTCACTTTCATCACCATCTTGCTTTTGGCCAACTTCTTTACCAAAACCCATTTTATCAGCAAGGTCTTTGTGACCCGTATCTTGTGCCGACCTCCTATCTCATCCTGTGACTAAGAATGCCTTAACCTCCTGGGAATGCTGCCTAGTACATCTCAGCCGTATTTTACTCAGCCCCTATTCAAAATGGAGTCGCTGTGGTTCAAACGCCTCTGACAATTAAACTCAATCATTCAACAACAGTAACAACAACAAGATTTCCTGGGAGAGCTGTCTACATTCATGAGATAGGCCCAATCTTCACAAACTTTACAAAGCAAATGAGAAAAAGGAAAGACCCAGTGTCAAAATGAGTCTTAGAAGCAGTTGATTTCTCTAAGATTCTGGAGGAAGACAAGATCACCTTCTAGGTGGGTGGTGTAACTGTAATAGGTTTGTTGCCCAATGCACACAGCAAGTCAAAATGCTGAGATACCAGATTGCAGCAGAGAAAGAGGTTTGATCACAGGGTCACCAAACGAGGAGATGGGAGGGAACCTCAAATTCATCTCCCCGAGGAGTTTGGGGCTAGAGTTTTTAAGGGTTTTGGAGTGGTCCAAAGTGTGGAGATTGTTGATTGGTTGAAGAGTACAGGGTGAAGTCATGAAACAGGGGGAGGAAGAAGCTGTATTCTCAGGCTGATCCTGATCCTCTAGGGGGACAGGCGGGGGATCTTCAAACTGGTTGCTGAGATTTGGTGTCTGAAAAACATCTTAAATGATCCTTAAACAAAAGCCTTATGATTCTGGCCAGGCTAAGTGGCTCATGCCTATAAGCTCAGCAATTTGGGAGGCTGAGGTGGGAGGATTGGTTGAGGCCAGGAGTTCCAGACCAGCCTGTTCAACATAGCAAATCCTCATCTCTACAAAAAATTAAAAATTAGCCAGATATGGTAGTGCACACTGTCACACGCGTCTGAGTGAAGAGACCACCAAACAGGCTTTGTGTGAGCAATAAAGCTTTTTAATCACCTGGGTGCTGGTGGGCTGAGTCCGAAAAGAGAGTCAGAACTGGAATTGGAAGGACAGGGAGATTGAAGGGTAGCGAGAGAGGCTAGAGAAGAGAGTGAAAAGACCCCTTAACCGATACGAAATTGGTGAGATGTTCCTTGGGCTGGTTGGTCTGAGGACCCAAGGTTGTAGGTGGATCTCTTCACGGAGTGAGGGTGAGGACAGGGGACTGGTCTCCCAAAGGAGTCCCTCTGACCCAGGTCTTTGGCACCAAATGTCACACGCGCCCAAGTGAAGAGACCACCAAACAGGCTTTGTGTGAGCAATAAAGCTTTTTAATCACCTGGGTGCAGGCGGGTTGAGTCCGAAAAGAGAGTCAGCAAAGGGTGGTTCTTATAGGTTTATCATTAGTTCTTATAGGTTTTGGGATAGGCGGTGGAGTTAGGAGCAATGTTTTGCGGGCAGGAGGTGGATCTCACAAAGTACATTCTTAAGGGTGGGGAGAATTACAAAGAACCTTCTTAAGGGTGGGGAAGATTACAAAGAACCTTCTTAAAGGTGGGGGAGATTACAAAGTACATTGATCAGTTAGGGTGATCACAAATCACAATGGATGGTAGAATGTCATCAGTTAAGGCTATTTTCATTTCTTTTGTGGATCTTCAGTTGCTTCAGGCCATCTGGATGTATACATGAAGGTCACAGGGGATGTGTTGGCTTAGCTTGGGCTCAGAGGCCTGATGCACACCTGTAGTCCCAGCTGCTCAGGATGCTGAGGCAGGAGGGTAGCTTGAGCCTGGGGGGTTAAGGCTGCTGCAAGCTATGATTGTGCCATTGCACTCTAGCCTGGCAACAGAGCAGACCCTGCCTCAAAAGAAAAAAGCCTATGATTCTAATGTCAGACATCCTATCTATAGGAACAATAGAAATGCAAATCAATTCTGTTTTGTTTTTTTTTTTTAGATGGAGTTTTGCTCTTGTTTCCCAGGCTGGAGTGCAATGGCGCGATCTCAGCTCACCTCAACCTTTGCCTCCCAGGTTCAAGCAATTCTCCTGCCTCGGCCTCCCGAGTAGCTGGGATCACAGGAAAGCACCACCACACCTAGCTAATTTTTTTTGTAGTTTTAGTAGAGATGGGGTTTCTCCATGTTGGTCAGGCTGGTCTCGAACTCCGGACCTCAGATGATCTGCCCACCTCGGCCTCCCAAAATGCTGGGATTACAGGCGTAAGCCACCGCGCCTGTCCTCTGTCTCCTTTCTTATAAGGACGCCAGTCTTATTGGATCAAGGCCCACCCATATTTAACCTTAATCACCTCCTCAAAGGCCCTATCTCCAAATATTTGGAATGGTACCGGAGATTAAGACTTAAATGAATTTGGTGGCCAGGTACCAGGTACAGGCTCACACCTATAATCCCAGCACTTTGGGAGGCTGAGGCACGCAGATTGTTGGAGCTCAGGAGTTGAAGAATAACCTGGGCAACAGAGTGAGACCCCCATCTCTACAAAATAAAAAAATTAGCTGGGTATGGTCGTGCCACCTATAGTGCCACCTACTCAGAGAAGGCTGAGGCAGGAGGATCACTTGAGCCTGAGAGGTAGAGGCTGCAGTGAGCAATGATTGTGCCACTGCACTCCAGCCTGGGTGACAGAGCGAGACCCTATCTCAAACAAACAAACAAACAACAACAACAACAACAACAACAAACAACCCAAAAATATGAATGTTGGGCAGTGGGTGAGGTTGGTGAGGGGTGCAGCACAATTCTAACCACAAAACATGGTAAAAATGCAAACAGTACACAATGATTCACATTGAAAAATCTATCTCCCACCTACTGCTCCTCCAGTCCTACCGCCTGAAATACACGTTATCATTCACATTCTACATGTCTGGGAATGTAAGTACTTTGAGGCTGAGACCATGTGGTATAATCGTTGCAAAAAAAAAAAGCAGTGTGTCTTGCTCAGGCCTGCAGAGGGAAGTGAGCCCTGGACCTTACAGACCAATATTCCCCTGACCTCTGCCATCCTCAGAACAGAATGAGGGAGTGGTAAGAGGAGAGCCTGCTGTTTCCTGAGAACACACTTCCTCGGTGGGTACAGCTGTAGGCAGAGGAGAAAAATGGGAAGGAACCATCATCATGCATAATTCATCACTTTTTAAAGAGGAAAAGACCAGGGAAGAAAAACTAACAAACAAATTAAATGGCCTGGAGACTTTCCAAAGTCTTTTAACCTAGTGGGCAAAATAATATGTTGGTTACTGTATCTACATTTTGAAAATACTATTGGCCGGGTGCAGTGGCTCACGCCTGTAATCCCAGCACTTTGGGAGGCCAAGGTGGATGGATCACAAGATCAGGAGTTCAAGACCAGTCTGGCCAACATAGTGAAACCCCATCTCTACTGAAAATACAAAAATTAGCCAGGCTTGGTGGCACGTTCCTGTAATCCCAGCTACTTAGGAGGCTGAGGCGGGAGAATTGCTTGAACCTGGGAGGTGGAGGTTGCAGTGAGCCGAGATCACGCCACTGCACTCCAGCCTAGGTAACAGAGCATGACTCTGTCTCAAAAAAAAAAAAAAAAAAAGAAAGAAAGAAAAGAAAATACTGTTAATTTTATGTTTGCGTACACTTTTTTGAAGATTTAAAAAAATAAGAGCTTTACTGAGAGACAACTCACAATTATAAAATTCACCCTTTTAAACTATACAACCCAGTGGTTTTTAGTATATTCACAAAGTTGTGCAACTATCACCCCTATCTAATTCCAGAACATTTTCATCAAATATTCTAAAAGAAACTCTACCCATTAATAGTCACTCCTATTCCCCATTGGCCCAGCCTTTGGCAACCTCCATTCTGCTTTCTATAGATTTGTCCATTCTGGACATTTCATATAAATAAAATCATACAATATGTTGCCTTTTCTGTCTGACTTCTTTCACTTAGTTTAAAGTTTTCAAGGTTTATCAATGTTGTAGCATGTAGTATTCTATTCCTTTTTGTGGCTGAATAATATTCCATTGTATGCATATGTCATATTTTGTTTGTCCATTCATCAGTTGATGGGCATTTGGATGGTGTAGTTGGCTATTCTTGCATTGCTATAAAGAGATACCTGAGACTATGTAATTTATAAAGCGAAGAGGTTTAATTGGCTCACAGTTCTGCAAGCTGTACAAGCATGGTACTGGCATCTTCTTGGCTTCTGAGGAGGCCTCAGGAAGGTTTTACTCGTGGTGGAAGGCACAGAGGGAGCAGGTGTGTCATATCGTGAAACCATGAGCAACAAAGAGAGTGTGGGGGGAGATGCCACAAACTTTTAAATGACCAGAGCTTATAAGAACTCACTCTATCATGAGGACAGCACCAAGAGGATGGTGCTAAACCATTCATGAGAATTCCACCCCCATGATCCAATCACCTCCTACCAGGTTATATCTTCAACACGGGGGATTACAGTGCAACATTAAGAATTGGCAGGGACACATGTTCAAACTCTATCAGATTGTTCCCATTTTGTGGCTATTATGTATAATACTGCTATGAACTTTCATGTACAAGACTTTTTGGGAACATACGTTTTCACTTCTCTAAGGTATATACCTAGGGGTGGAATTGTTAGGTCAAATAGAAACTCTATGTTTGACTTTTTGAAGACCTACCTACCACACTGTTCTCCACAGTGGTTGCATTATTTTACATCTCTACCAGCAATGTATGAAGCTTCCAATTTCTCCATATCCTTACTAAAATTTGTTATTGCCTTTTTTTTTTTTTTTGGTCACCCAGGCTGGAGTGCAGTGGCACAATCATGGCTCACTGTAGCCTTGACCTCCTGGGCTCGAATGATACTCCTGACTCAGCCTCTCAAATAGCTAGGACTATAGACACACATCATCACACCCATCTAATTTTTAAATTTTTTGTAGAGGTCAGGTGTGCTGGCTCATGCCTGTAATACTAGCACTTTGGGAGACCAAGGCATGCAGGATCACTTGAGGTCAGGTGTTCGAGACCAGCCTGGCTAACATGGTAAAACCTCATCTCTACCAAAAATACAAAAATTAGCCAGGTGTGGTAGCGCACGCCTGTAGTTCCAGCTACTTAGGAGGCTGAGGCAGGAGATTCACTTGAGCCCAGGAGGCAGAGGTTGCAATGAGCTGAGATGATGCCACTGCACTCCAGCCTGGGCAAAAGAGCTAGACTTTGTCTATAAATAAATAAATAAATAACATTTTGTAGAGACAAGGTCTCCATATGTTGTCCAGGCTGGTCTTGAACTCCCAGGCTCAAGCAATCCTCCTGCCTCAGCCCCCCAAAGTGCTGGGATTATAGATGTGAGCCACTGTGCCTGGTCATTATTATCTTTTTGATTATAGCCATCATAGTCAATGTGAAGTGTACCCCATTATGGTTTTCTTAATAGCTAATATTGCTGAGCATCTTTTCAAGTGTTTATTAGTCATTGGTAGATCTTCTTTGGAGCACTGTCTATTCAGATCCTTTACCCATTTTTAAAATGGGTTTTCATTTTATTATTGAACTGTAATAGTTCTTTACATATTCTAGATATAAGTCTCTACTCATTTGCTCAGGCTGCCAAAACAAAATACCACAGCTCAAACATAAGAAATTTATTTTCTCACAGCACAGGAATTTGAGATCAGCTTGTCAATTTCCATTAAAAAAAAAAAAAAAAGCCAGGTAGGATTTTGATAGGAATTGCACTGAATCTGTAGATCACTTTGAACAGTATTGCCATTTTAATAATATTAACTCTTATAATCTATGATCATATGTATGTCTTTCACTTATTTAGGTCTACTTTAATTTCTTTCAACAACATTTTGTAGTTTCTAGCATACAAATCTTATACTTCTTTTGTTAAGCTTATTCCAAAGTATTTTATTATTTTAGATGCTATCCTAAATGGAATTTGCATAAACATTGTTAAATGGAGTTAACTTTGTTTTTTTTAAAGTTTTTGTAGAGACGAGATCTCACTATGTTGCCCAGGCTGGTCTCAAACTCCTGAGCTCAAAGGATCTTCCCACCTTGGCCTTCTAAAGTGCTGGGATTACAGGCACAAGCCACCACATCCAGCCAAAATGGAGTTAACATTTAGTTAACTGTTTATGGGAAAAAGAGTTACAGTTTTAAAAGTTAGAGTTTTACAGGTGATTTTCTTGTAGTGGCAATCATTAAAACTTCCCCACAAAATTTTCCTATTGGTTTTTCATCACTTTGCTCACGTTCTCCTTTCCTTTCTACCCATACCTTTGCCTTAATACACTCACTTAAGACATGTATAGACAAGCTCTAAGTGGCCTCTCTAAGGTGAACAAAAGAAAAGGGAAGGAGAAAAAACAAGACCAACTGTTTCTGTTTGCTTAACAGCTGAGGCCTTTTTTATCTAGCCTTGTACATGCAAACTGCACCATGTAAGATGTTATATCCCAAGCTTCTTCCTCAAAAAAAATTGTATAAATAGAGAAACATGCCTACAGATGTCAAGAGCTTTCTGCAATTTGCATTTGTGCTGGATTAATTGTGGCTGAGACCCACCTCAGGCATAGGCAAAAAAGCTGCCATCCTTAAGATCCATTTTCATGCATTTAAGGAACAACCTACTCAGGAATTATACCCTTACCTGAGGGAGTTTGGTACTTACAGACCCCAGCTTCCAGAATAGAGCTTGACTCCTTCTGCTTGAGGCATTAGAGATTAAAAGCAGTTGGCTCTGAGAAGGCTTATTTAGCAAACCTTAGAAATCTTTTACACCTGAGTGTTTTTACCTCCCCCATGAGGTCTCCAAAGCGTTTTTCAACAGAGAAAAGGGCAGGAGAGTATCTGATCAGGCAGAGCAAACTCACTCCTTTACCTAAAACACCTGCTCTGACCACAACCGCAACTCACAAGTTAGAGCAGGCTCCAGGTGCAGAGGACAGTGCGAGGATGTGATTTAAGCATTAGATCCAGCCTCCTTGTCCTCATATTTCACCACTGATGAGCAACACCTCTAGTTGGAACTGATTTCCCGTAATTCTTGCCTATCCCGGTCACCATGGGTGTGAAGTACACCAAAAAAAAACAAAAAAAAAAACACAAAATGGCCTAACAAGGAAAAAGTAGAGAAATAAAGTGTTAACAAAAAGAGTCAAAGTCTGTAAAATATTTGCAGATTTATTCTGAGCCAAATATTGTAGCAGGACAAGCCACAGACAAAACCCCTCAGACACCAAGTTAAAGAAGGAAGGGCTTTATTTGGCTGGGAGCTTCAGCAAGACTGATGTCTCCAACAACTGAGCTCTCCGAGTGAGCAATTCCTGTCCCTTTTAAGGGCTCACAACTTTAAGGGGGTCCGCGTGAGAGGGTCATGATCAATTGAGCAAGCAGGGGGTACATGACTGGGGGCTGCATGCACCGGTAATCAGAACAGGACAGGGATTTTTACAGTGCTTTTCTATACAATGCCTGTAATCTATAGATAACATAACCGATTAGGTCAGGGGTCGATCTTTAACTACCAGGCCCAGGGTGTGGCGCCTGGCTGTCTGCTTGTGGATTTCATTCCTGCATTTTAGTTTTTACTTCTTTCTTTGGAGGCAGAAATTGGGCATGAGACCATATGAAAGGTGGTCTCCTCCCTTAATATGAGTGACCAATGGCCTGTGAGACAGCCCTCAGGAGATCCTGAGGACATGTGCCCAAGGTGGTTGGGCTACAGCTTGGTTTTAAACATTTTAGGAAAACATACGACATCAATCAATGCATGTAGGATGTACACTGATTTGGTCTGGAAAGGCAGGACAACTCGAAGCAAGGTGGGGCTTTCAGGTCACAGGTGGATTCAAAGACTTTCTGATTGGCAATTGGTAGAAAGAGGTTAAGTTATTGTCTAAATATCTAGAATCAATAGAAGGGAATGTCTGGGTTAAGATAAGGGGTTGTGGAGACCCCTTAATGGTTCCCCTTAAATGAGAACTGAGGTTCCAATTACACAAAATAAGCCTCCAGGTAGCAGGCTTCAGAGAGAATAGATTGTAGATGTTTCTTATCAGAGTTGATTCTCTCCTGGATCAAGAAAGAGGCCTGTAAAAGAAAGGGGATTCTCTTCAGAATGTAGATTTTCCCCACAAGAGACAGCTTTGCAGGATTATTTCAAGATATGGCAAAGAAACATAATTTGGGGGTAAAATACTTCAATTTTTTTCAGGGCCTCTTACCTGTCATGTGATGCTATACTAGAGTTAGGCTGGAATTCGATATCTCTTATTGCTACAAAAGGTCTGTTTTGTCAGTCTTAGGATCTGTTTTAATGTTAATGCTGGTCAGCTGTGTCTGAACTTCATGTGGGAGGAGGGTATAATGAGGTATATTTGACCCCTCCTTTCCATCATGGCCTGAACTAGTTTTTCAGGTTAACTCTGGAATGCCCTTGGCCGAGAGGAAGGATCCATTCAGATGGCTGGGGACTTAGAATTTTACTTTTAGTTTTCAAAAGTCAGACAGCCCACAACCTGGGCAATCTATCTCCTGATATATGGAGACTGACTCGTTGAAAATCGTCAAGACTATGGTTTTAATGGAGTTTTATGATAGAAGCCAGGTGCATAGTACTATAAATTGAACCACTTCTTAACCATATCTTAAGCCAAAATATTAGGGGTCACAAGTCCCCTAAATAATGTGCAATTTGGAAATAACATCTAGATGTAACCCCAGACTTGTCCAAAGGTGTCATTCTTCTGCTATGTCACCAAAATTCCAACACTAAAAATTGATCTCTGATGTGGTTTGGCTGTGTCGCCACCCAAATCTCATCTTGAATTGTAATCCTATAATCCCCACATGTCATGGGAGGGACATGATGGAGGTAAATGAATCATGGGGGTGGTTTCCCCATGCTGTTCTTGTGATACTGAGTTTGTTCTCAGGAGATCTGATGGTTTTATAAGGGGCTTTTTTCTCCTTCACTCAGCACTTCTCCTTCCTGCTGCCATGTGAAGAAGGACGTGTTTGTGTCCCCCCCGCCCCCCTTCCACCATGATTGTAAGTTTCCTGAGGCCTCCGCAGCCATGCAGAACTGTGAGTCAATTAAACCTCTGTCCTTTATAATTTACCCAGTCTCGGGTATGTCCTTATAGCAGCATGAGAAGGGACTAATACAATTTCCAGTCACTGACAGAACATCAGGAAAAAGCCACACCTGTAAATAAGGGAAAAGCAGAAACTCTCTAAAAAATACCCTGAGCTTGAATATTCAATATTTTGTTCTAGCATTATGTAGCTGTGATACACATGAGGGTTTTTGTCTACCTGAATTGTCTGAGGTCTGGTGCCATATACAGGATATTCCTGAGAACTTCCTTTGAAAGAGCATTATGTCAGGCTGGGCTTTATCTTCCATAACAACTGTAAAAAAAAATTAACATTATTAATAGAAAAAAATTTTTTTTCTGCTGGCATGCCGTGGTGTAATCCTAGCTCACTGCAGCCCCAAATTTCTGGGCTCAAGGGATCATCCTGCTTCGGCTTCCTCAGTAGCTGGGACTACAGGTGTGTGCCACCATGCCTGGCTAATACTTTTATTTCTTGTAAAGACGAGGTCTTACTATGTTGCCCAGGCTGGTCACAAACTCGCAGCTTCAAGCTATCCTCCCATCTCAGCCTCCCAAAGTGCTAGGATTACAGGTGCAAGCCACCAAGCCTGGCTGGAAAGCTGTTTCTTGAGTGTACTTTCTTTAACTGGATATCTAGCACAATTTACCCCAATACCCGTCCAGAAGAAGAAGTACTTGGCTTTAAAAATAGAGCCACAGATGCTCATACTTGATCCAAAGAATAAACCTCGAATGTGGTCCTAGGGCTTCTGATTCTCTGCTCCAGAATCCGTGGAAGCTGGGAGAGGGGACACTCCTCAGAGTGAAAGTCTGGCCCTCTACTGGCAGCTTTGGGAAGTCTGAGAGGTCCTGGACATGTGGGAGTTAAACTGGACTCTGAGCTATAGTTTTCCTTTCAAATGTTTCCATTTTGATAAGGCCATCAGGGCAGAGACTGCTGGCTGTCCAACAAAAACTGGCCCTTGTTTCTACCTGGACTCAAGACTGGAGTCTATTTTCCAGCTTCCCTTGTAGTCTGGAGTGGCCATGAGATCAAATGCTTGCCAGTGGAAGTAGAAAAGAAAGATAGGTCCCTATTCCAGGCCTGGCATGTAAAGCCCCTCATGTGGTCTTCTCCATGCCCTTTGCCTCCTTCCTTCTAGCTGGGATGGTACCAATCAGAGCCCCTCTGGATGCCAAGTAGGAGAGATGGCAGGGCTACCAGGAGCCTGGGCCCCTGAGTGACTGTGTGGAGCAGAGTCCCACTGACCTAGAACTCCTGCATTGGACTACATTAGTGGGAGAAAGAAAGTGTCTGCCTTGAACTATCACATGTTAAGGCCTATTTATTGGTTGCAGCAGTTTAGCTTTTGACCCGAGTCACTGACATCACATTAGTCACTTTTACTGTTTACCCTCTGTGATATTGTGAAATATATATTTGGTCTTCCTACCATTTTCTGGCATATAACTCCTAAAACCCTTGAAATCTCCAGAGTGCTATCTTTCTGTGTGTTAATGATGACTGACAGCTCAACATTAGGGATGGGGCTGGTCACTGGAAAGACCAAGGCAAGATTAGAGAGTTGGGACTTTCAGCCCTACCCCTGCCCTCCAGGAAGGGGAGAGGGGCTGAAGGTTAAGTTGATCATCAATGGCTAATGGTTTAATCAATCATGCCTATGTAATGAAGCCTCCATAAAAACCCAAGAGGACAGGGTTCAGAGAGTTTCCAGAAAGTTGAACACATGAAGGTTCCTGGAGGGTGGTGCCCTGGAGAGGGCATGGAATCTCCATGCCCCTTCCCTTAAACCTCGTACTACACATCTCTTCATCTGTATCCTTTGTAATATCCTTTATAATAAACCAGTAAACATAAGTGTTTCCCTGAGTTCTGTGAGCCACTCTATTAAATTAATTGAACTCGAAGACAGGGTTGTAGGAACCCCAACTTGAAGCCAGTTGGTCAGGAGTTCCAGATGCTCGGACTTGCAACTGGGGTCTGAAGGTGAGGGGGCAGTTTTGGGGACTGAGCCCTCAACCTGTGGGATCTGATACTATCTCCCATGTTAAGAGAAAAACCAAATCCTGTAAAATATTTTAAAGAGGTTTATTCCGAGCCAATATGAATGACCGCAGCCTGGAGGAAAAATGAACCCAAGAAGCCTTGAATAAGTGGTTCCGAGGCAGTCGGGTTATGGTTTAGTTTTATGCATTTTAGGGAGATGGGAGTTACAGCTTTTAAGTCACTGAAGTTCCGCTATCCGGAGTCACCCTCCCTTCTCCCTCTAGTCTCGGTCCCCTCAGTTTCTCCTATACTCGGAGAAATAGTAGGAGGGTGCTGAGCGTGGTGGCTCACGCCTGTAATCCTGGCACTTTGGGAGGCCGAGGTGGGTGGATCACTTGAGGTCAGGAGTTCGAGACCAGTCTGGCCAACATGGTGAAACTCCATCTCTACTAAAAATACAAAAATTAGCCGGGCGTGGTGGTGCACACCTGTAGTCCCAGCTACTCGGGAGGCTGAGGCAGGAGAATTGCGTGAACCTGGGAAGCAGAGGCTGCAGTGAGCTGAGACTGCACCACTGCAGTCCAGCCTGGGCGACAGAACAACCCTCTTGTCTTGCCGGGCGCAGTGGCTCACACCTGTAATCCCAGCACTTTGGGAGGCCGAGGCAGGTGGATCACGAGGTCAGGAGATCGAAACCACGGTGAAACCCCATCTCTACTAAAAATACAAAAAATTAGCCGGGTGAAGTGGCAGGCACCTGTAGTCCCAGCTACTCCGGAGGCTGAGGCAGGAGAATGGCGTGAACCCGGGAGGTGGAGCTTGCAGTGAGCCGAGGTCACACCACTGCACTCCAGCCTGGGCGACAGAGCAAGACTCTGTCTCAAAAAAAAAAAAAAACAAAAAAACCCTTTGTTTTTTAAAAAAAAAAAAAAAAAAAATATATATATATATATATATGAGGGAGGAAAGGGCAGTCAGACTTCACGGAAGGGCTGGAACACAGGTGTTTTCCAATGGGGTAGATTCCTGTCAGGGGTGTTGTTTCCCACCATGGGAAGCTATCAACCCCCAGGTTTTCCCTCCCACTCCCAGTCCCACCCCCGCCCCTGCCCCCACTCAGCCAGCTGGCGTGTGAAATAGGAACCTCTTCAGCTCCACTTCCAGCTTCTGCAGAGTTAACAGTAATGCAAGCTAAGGGGGTTGCCAAGGTGACCTGGTGGGTCTGTGGTGAAAAGAGAGTGGAACCGAAGCCTCCTGTTCCCAAGGTGTCCTTGTCACCACACATGCAGCCCTTTCACTCCATAAAAGAGAGGAGGGCATGCTGCCACATGCTCAGGGCACGGGGAAGGACAAGAACAGCTTTATTCTGACACCTCCCATGTCAAGCTGAGACATTCCTGACCCCTAGAGCTTCTCCTCTCAGGGGAGGATAATTAGCATGGCTCACCTAGGAGGAGAGGCTCACACAGTCAGAACTGCCCAGGGAAAGAGCTGAAGAGAAACAGAGGAAGCAAACATTTCATATTGAGAGGTGACAGCGTGCTGGCAGTCCTCACAGCCCTCGCTTGCTCTCAGCACCTCCTCTGCCTGGGCTCCCACTTTGGCGGCACTTGAGGAGCCCTTCAGCCCACTGCTGCACTGTGGGAGCCCCTTTCTGGGCTGGCCAAGGCGGGAGCCGACTCCCTCAGCTTGCAGGGAGGTGTGGAGGGAGAGGCGCGAGCGGGAACCGGGGCTGCCCTCGGTGATTGCGGGCCGGCTGGAGTTCCGGGTGGGCGTGGGCTTGGTGGGCCCCCCGACTCAGAGCAGCCAGCTGGCCCTGCCGGCCCTCGGCAATGAGGGGCTTAGCACCCAGGCCAGCAGCTGCGGAGGGTGTACTGGGTCCCCCAGCAGTGCCAGCCCACCGGCACTGCACTCGATTTCTCACCAGACCTTAGCTGCCTTCCAGCGGGGCAGGGCTCGGGACCTGCAGCCCGCCATGCCTGAGCCTCCCACCCACTCCATGGGCTCCTGTGCGGCCCGAGGCTCCCCGACGAGCGCCACCCTCTGCTCCACAGTGCCCAGTCCCATCGACCACCCAAGAGCTGAGGAGTGTGAGCGCACGGCGCGGGACTGGCAGGCAGCTCCACCTGCAGCCCTGGTGCAGGATCCACTGGGTGAAGCCAGCTGGGCTCCTGAGTCTGGTGGAGATGTGGGGAACCTTTATGTCTAGCTCAGGGATTGTAAACATGCCAATCAGCACCCTGTGTCTAGCTCAGGGTCTGTGAATGCACCAATCGACACTCTGTATCTAGCTGCTCTGGTGGGGCCTTGGAGAACCTTTATGTCTAGCTCAAGGATTGTAAATACACCAATCGGCACTCTGTATCTAGCTCAAGGTTTGCAAACACACCAATCAGCACCCTGTGTCTAGCTCAGGGTCTGTGAATGCACCAATCGACACTGTATCTAGCTGCTCTGGTGGGGCCTTGGAGAACCTTTGTGTCAATACTCTGTATCTAACTGATCTGATGGGCATGTGGAGAACCTTTATGTCTAGCTCAGGGATGGTAATTGCACCAATCAGCGCCCTGTCAGAACAGACCACTCGGCTCTACCAATCAGCAGGACGTGGGTGGGGCCAGATAAGAGAATAAAAGCAGGCTGCCCCGGCCAGCAGCGGCAACCGCTCCGGTCCTTTTCCACACTGTGGAAGCTTTGTTCTTTCGCTCTTTGCAATAAATCTTGCTACTGCTCACTCTTTGGGTCCACACTGCTTTTATGAGCTGTAACACTCACCGCGAAGGTCTGCAGCTTCACTCCTGAAGCCAGCGAGCCCACGAGCCCACCGGGAGGAATGAACAACTCCAGACGTGCCGCCTTAAGAGCTGTAACACTCACCAGGAAGGTCTGCAGCTTCACTCCTGAACCAGCGAGACCACGAACCCACCAGAAGGAAGAAACTCCGAACACATCTGAACATCAGAAGGAACAAACTCCCGACACGCCACCTTAAGAGTTGTAACACTCACGCGAGGGTCTGCGGCTTCATTCTTGAAGTCAGTGAGACCAAGAACCCACCAATTCTGGACACAATATGGCTATGACCTACCCATTGCAAAACGCCTCCAACCTCATGAACAGCTTACCTTCTTTGAGCTCACAGGCGTTTTTTTTCTGTTTAATAATAGCAAGAAGATTTTATGATGTGAAACTGCCCATAAGCCATTTTTCCCAGATCTGGTGGTGACATTAATCAACTGTGGGTCTGTGACAATAATCAGAGAGAAGTAGGTCAACAAGCAAAACCCACTGAGCATAGACTGTACTTTTATGGAAAAGAAAAACAGCCAGCTTTAAGTACTATGTTTCTAAGCTAGTATTTGTGTTAGCAAATTAATTAATTGTAGAAATATTATTCAGAATTTAGAAATGACTTCTAGGTTGGGTGAGGTGGCTCATCCTGTAGTTCCAGCACTTTTGGGAGGCCAGGGAAGGAGGATTGTTTGAGATTAGGAGTTAGAGACGAGCCTGGGCAACATAGTGAGACCCCCATCTCTAAAAAAAAAAAAAAAAAAAGTTAGCTGGGCATGGTGGTGCATATCTGTTGTCCCAGCTGCTCAGGTAGACTAAGGCGGGAGGATGGCTTGAATCCAGGTGTTCAAGGCTGCGATACTGTGATTGCATCACTGCACTCCAGCCTGGGAGACAGAGCATGACCCCATCAAAAAAAGAAAGAAAGAAAAGAAGGAAAGAAAGAAAGGACTTATGGTTTTTCTTTTCTTTTGTTTTTGTTTTTTTTTCTTTGAGACAAGGTCTTGCTCTGTCACCCAGCCTGGAGTGCTGTGGTGCAAACATGGCTCACTGCAGCCTCCACCTCCTGGGCTCAAGCAATCCTTCCTTAGCCTCCTGAATAGCTGAGACCATAGGTGCCTGCCACTACACCTGGCTAATTTCTTCAACTTTTTTGTAGAGACGGTTCTCACCGTGTTGCCCAGTCTGGTCTCAAGAGATCCTCCCAGCTCAGCCTTCCAAAGTGTTGGGGTTACAGGCATGAGCCACCGTGCCCAGCCTCTAGTTTTCCCAAATGAATCAACTTACATGTATGTTTTGGGTGGTCAGTGCAAAGCTCAGGTGGGGATCAGGAAACAGGAGCTCCAGCGCAGCTTGAGCACGAGTTCTGACTACAAGGGGCTTGCAGCCCCTCAGTCGGGTTGCTCACTTATCTGTGTATCTAGGGCCCTTTGCAGTTCTGCAGCCTGCTGTTCTCCCCAAGGGGGGGCTGAGGGCCCTCTGAGAGGAGACGCTGGACCCCAGCCCAGTCGGGGCTGGATGAGGAGGATGCCCTCACACATGGTGATGTTGTTCAATGTCTCAAAGCAACTCTCAAAGCCTAAACAGTGAGACTGGTTCAATTCTTGGGGGAAAAAAAAAATAATGCTAAGCCCTGGTCTTCTGAACTCTGATTTTTGTGTGTGTGTGTGATGGAGTCTCACTCTGTCACCAGGCTGGAGTACAGTGGCACGATCTCAGCTCACTGCAACCTCCAACTCCCTGGTTCGAGTGATTCTCCTGCCTCAGCCTCCCAAGTAGCTGGGATTACAGGCATGCGCCACCACGCCCAGCTAATTTTTGTATTTTTTAAGTAGAGACGGGGCTCCACCATGTTGGCCAGGATGGTCTCCATCTCTTGACCTCATGATCCGCCTGCCTCGTCCTCCCAAAGTGCTGGGATTACAGGCGTGAGCCACCACGCCCAGCCTTCTGATTTATTTTCAATGCAGTCCTTGATGTTTTTTTCCCCAGCTCCTGACCTTTAAGCATTTCAGTGGTTACCCGAGCTCTCCTCTCCTCCTGAATCTCTCTTAAAAGTCCTCAGTGTTGAATTTCATGGTCCCTCTAAGGTTAAGTATGGAATTGTCTTACTGCCTTTCTTTGCCTAGTGCTTCATCATTTCAGAGGAAAACTACACTTCCCTGCTTCCATCACCCCATAGCAGACAAAAAGACATTTGCAGAATCATCAACTTTTAATGATTCTGCTGAAATTGGGCTCCTTCGAGGGCCGCTAATGGAGAATGTGTGTCTGCTTTGAGATTCACAACCATCCCCCAGGCGGCTCAGGTTCCTACGTGGCCCCTTTATCAAATCTGAGCATCAGAGACCACGGTGAGATGGATTTCAGCTGAGGCCCTTCGGTGCAGGAAACAATCAGAATGGGTTGGCTGAAGGTTTCAGGTGTGCTGAGCTCCGGGCTCCGGGAGAGAGGCAGGTTCAGAGCAGCGAGCCACACTGCGACGGGAGCCTATATGAGTTCCAGGGCTCTCAAAAATGGTTGAGGCTGGGCGCAGTGGCTCATGCCTGTAATCCCAGCACTCTGCGAAGCCGAGGCAGGAGGATGGCTTGGGCCCAGGAGTTCAAGACCAGCCTGGGCAATGTAGTGAGACCCACCCGCCCCCCATCTCTCTCTCTCTCTCTTTTTTTTTTTTTTTTTTTTTGAGACAGAGTTGCTCTGTCGCCCAGGCTGGAGTGCAGTGGCGCGATCTCGGCTCACTGCAACCTCTGCCCTCCAGGTTCACGCCATTCTCCTGCCTCAGCCTCCCGAGTAGCTGGGATTACAGGCACCCACCACCATGCCCGGCTAATTTTTTTGTATTTTTAGTACAGACGGGGTTTCACCGTGCTAGCTAGGATGGTCTCAATCTCCTGACCTCGTGATCTGCTCATCTCGGCCTCCCAAAGTGCTGGGATTACAGGCGTGAGCCACTGCACCTGGCCAAGACCCCCCTATCTCTATAAAAAAATTTAAAATAAGCCAGGCATGGTGGCATGTACCTATGGTCCCAGCTTCTTGGGTGGCTGAGGAGGGAGGATTGCTTGAACCCAGGAAGTCGAGGCTGCAGTGAGCATGGTCATGCCACTGCATTTCAGCCTAGGTGACACAGTGAGACCCTACTTCAAAAAAAAAAAAGTTTGAATCCTGGAAATAAAATTTTTTGACGCCCAAATATGAAGAGAAAAATGGCAAAGTCAAATTAATGTTCATTTATAACACCAAACAGTAACAGCTCTAACTTTTTAAAAATAGTGAAATGGCTGGGTTTGGTGGCTTACGCCTGTAATCCCAGCACTTTGGGAGGCCAATGTGGGTGGATCACTTGAGGTCAGGAGTTTGAGACCAGCCTGACCAATATGGTGAAACCCCATCTCTACTAAAAATACAAAAAATTAGCCAGGCATGGTGGCACACGCCAGTAATCTCAGCTACTTGGGAGGCCGAGACAGAATTGCTTGAACCTGGGAGGCATAGGTTGCAGTGAGCGGAGATCGTGCCACTGCACTCCAGCCTAGGTGACAGAGCGAGACTCTGTCTCAATAATAATAATAATAATAAATACTTAATGTGGAGTATCACCTGCTTGAATGTCCCTGGTGTGATGTGGTGGAAGGACTCCTGGCCTGGGGAGAAGAAAGACACCCAGGCCCCTGGAGGTGTCCAGGGCTGCTTTCAGCCCCTTGTGGAGGGCCCACCAGGCTGGTGGGGCCCCTAAACACTGAACTGATGTCTTCCCCTTGGGTGTCGGCCTACCCTTGTACAAACCTGTTGTGCCTTCTACAAGTGTATCCCTGGTATCCTAGTCTCTGTCCTGAGTCCAGCTTTCAGTCTTGGATTCTTAGCATAAATTCCCCTTTTTGCTTAATCCAGCTTGAATTGGTTATTTACTTACAAATTAAACTCTCAAGGCAAAAATCCAAGCTTCTTGGCCAGCCCTATCCTCTTCCCACAGCTGGGCAATCGAGTTAGTTGGTTAAAGAAAGCAATGAAAATATTCAAAGCATTCAAATCAGCTTCCATAGTAGGCTGGTTTGGGGTTTCCACTTGGCTAGGCACTTTTGCTGAAATTATCCAAATAAGTAATTTGTTGCCTATTATATAAGCTTGTTTTTATGGTGTTTATTGTTTAGGGTCTGCATTTTTCTGCTAGAAGGTAAGTTCCATGTGGGGTAGGAATCTTTATTTTCCTCATTGTTTTATCAAGTGCCTAGTAGATGCTCAATATATATGTTGTGGAAGAATGATAAACAGTTTCACTAGAAACATCCAGGCCTAATATTAATCCTAATATCAGAAATAACTCTTGTACCTGTAGTCTCAGCTACTCAGAAGGCTGAGGCAGGAGGATGGCTTGAGCTCAGGAGTTGGAGGCCAGCCTGGACAACATAGCCAGACAGACCCTGTCCGTGAAAAAAGAAAAAAGAAAAAAGAAAGAATGCTGTTAGTTCACTATCAACTAAAATTTTACATCATTTTCAAAGAGATTGATGAGCAAAAGCTAGATTTAGGCTGGGGGGTATGGTGGCTCACGCCTGTGATCCCGGAACTTTGGGAGGCCGTGGCAGGTGGATCACCAGTGGTCAGGAGTTCAAGACCAGCCTGACCAACATGGTGAAATGCCGTCTCTACTAAAAATACAAAAATTATCCAGGCATGGTGGTGCACGCCTGTAGTCCCAGGTAGTCAGGAGGCTGAGGCAGGAGAATCGCTTGAACCCAGGAGGCAGAGGTTGGCAGTGAACCAAGATCACACCATTGCATTCCAGCCTGGGCGACAGAGCGAGTCTCTGTCAAAAAAAAAAAAAAAAAAAAAAAGATCTAGGTTAAGAAAGGGCTTCCTAGCTCATTTGATCCAGTTCTTTTATTTTATAGATGAAGAGAAACAGGTGGAAGGAAAGGGATGACTTGTCCAATGTCTCCCAATCTGATATGGTTTGGCTGTGTCCCCATCCAAACCTCATCTTGAATTCCCACATGTTGTGGAAGGGACCTGGTGGGAGGTAATTGAATCATGGGGGCAAGTATTTCCTGATAGTGGGGACAAGATGGGGATAAGATAGATGGGGGCAAGCTGTTCTCCTGATAGTGAATAAGTCTCACGAGATGAATCACACTTTTATTCTTGGCCCTGATTTTCCACATTCAGCTGTTTCTTTGATAGTGAATAAGTCTCACAAGATCTGATGGTTTTAAAAAGCAGCATTTCCCTGTACAAGCTCTCTGATTTTTTGCCTGCCACCATCCACATAAGATGTGACTTGTTCCTCCTTTCCTTCCACCATGATTGTGAGGTTTCCCCAGCCATATGAAACTGTAAGTCCAATTAAACCTTTCTTTTGTAAGTTGCTCAGTCTCGGGTATGTCTTTATCAGCAGCATGAAAACGGACTAATACACAACCCCAAATTGACAGCTGAAGATCAGAGCTCAACTCTCTCAGATCAGATATCTCCCTGCTACACCAAGCAACCTCTCATTCATAGCACTCATAGGTGAGACATTGGGCAAAGTTTGCTTTTTCCCTCTGCTATGCAACAGCACAAACATTCCGTGGTAAACACATGTTAACTGGATGCTAAGGGAGTTGGCTCTCCTGTCCCATAGTACCAGCAAAATGGAAACTTCAGACCATAGGACTGTGGCAGTCAGTGTGCTGTCTACTCTGACCATTGGAACAGGTGTTGTTAGACAAGCCTGAAGCTGTATCCTGTACCCGCTAAGAGGGAGGACTCTGGGCAGTTTCCAGGATGAATCACACTTTTATTCTTGGCCCTGATTTTCTAGATTCAGCTGCTTCTTTGATAAAGCTCAACCTCTAAATCTCTTTGCCCCAGCCCAGGGCGCAATTGGATTCCTTTTGGACAGGTAACAGAACAATTGACCATGCCTGTGCAATATTGTTACATTTTGTACTCCCCAAACCCCAGTGGTTCAGCATGGGGGAAATAAAAATGATTCTGGGAATTCCTGAGGTTGAGCTCCTGAGGCTGCCCAGCAGATTATGGAATAATCCAGGAATGGAACAGCTACATGAAAGTATCAGACAATTCAGTGATGTGCCCCATTAACAGACTGAAGAGTGCGTTCTCCACAGTGTTTCTGCTGAGAAAGATCAATGTGTTATTCAATTGTGATCATCTCAGAGTATTTCCATCTTATTTACCATCCATGATTTATTATAATGGCTTGAAGCATAGTGACACACATAGAGTGGTCACTATATTAAAATAAATCAGAAATCAGATGTATTAATGATATGAAAAAGCTGATCACCTGGCATAAAACTAGTTCTATACATGCACATTTCTACTTAATATCCAAAAAAACTGAACAAAGCTAGATGTTTGGCATCTGAGGATCTCTGGGAGAGGAGAGGAACCAGCCTTGGTCATTGGATTAAGGACGGTTTCTATAGAAATGTAAAACTGTCATGCACTTGGAGAGGTTTTGCTTTAAAAAAATAAGAGAAAAATTTCCTTGATTTGTCACCACAAGGGGATGACTTTTCATTCAAAGAAGGCTGTGACACAGTCCTTATCTGAGATAGCTGGTCAGGGCAATTCCAGCTGTGGTTACCCTCAGCTGGTGAATATTTGGCATCCCTCCAAACTGACATTTTAAAAATATTTTTTCAATATTTTCTTTGTGGAGACAGAAAGAACAGATTGTCTAGTAAGAAAAACTGTACACCCCTTTCTTTATGTTCATAATAAAGGATTTATTGTATTACATGATTGTGAAAGACAAAATGCACTGGACAATTAAGGAGAAGATTTTATTTAGGCTGTTGCAAGATGGAGTCACTCATTAATGAGGAATGCCTCAATGTGGACAAGGGGTCTGAGTTTTCTAAAGGCAGGTAGCCCGGAGAGTAATCCACGAGGCCCACAGCATTAGGAGAAGGAGTGGACAGCAAGTCTTATCTAAGCATGTGGGGCAGGACTGTTCTTGGTGATTAGGGTTGGCACTTTACTGGAACACAAAAGCATGGGGGCATTTCAGAAAACAAACAAATGGGTGCGGGACTTGTCACCGTTGCCCTTTTCCATGAGCATGGGTCTCAGATAATGGTCAACATTGTCCGGCTCAAAATGACAATGTTTGCATTTTTTAGAATTGTCTTTCATGTCACCATTTTTCTGCAATTTATTGCTGAACAGTATAGGTTGAGCATGTTCCCAAAGATCTGCTCGAAATAATTTACATGTTTTTTCTTCTGGTTTGCATAGAGCAAACACTTTCCTACTTTTCTGTAGTTCTCGTTCTCCAGTTTTCTTTACTAACTTTTTGAATCTGGCAATTTCACAGCAAAAACACTGAAGAGTTTAGATAAAAGTTTAAATTAGCCCGGGCACAATGGCTCATGCCTGTAATCCCAGCTACTCGGGAGGCTGAGACAGGAGGATAGTTTCAACCCGGGAGGTGGAGGTTTCAGTGAGCTGAAATCGCGCCACTACACTCTAGCCTGGGCGATAGAGCGAGACTCCATCTCAAAAAAAAAAAAAAAAAAAAAATTGGTGCAGCTGAGCAATGGTGCTTTGATTTTGCTTTGATTTTTTCATCTTGAAGCCATTTTATATTTTGCCAGTTATATGAAGAGTCCTGTGTGAAAGCCAGTGTTAATGGTCATCCTACTTCCCATTTACTTTATTAATTTTTTTTTCAATCTCTTGCCTCTGGCTAAAATTTTATTATTTATTTCTTTATTCTTTCTTTCTTTTCTTTTCTTTTTTTTTTTTTTTTTGAGATGGAGTCTGGCTCTGTCGCCCAGGTTGGAATGCATGGCATGATCTCGGCTCACTGCAAGCTCTGCCTCCCAGGTTCACGCCATTCTCCTGCCTCAGCCTCCTGAGCAGCTGGGACTACAGTCACCTGCCACCACACCCGGCTAATTTTTTTTTTTTTTTTTTGTATTTTTAGTAGAGACGGGGTTTCACCGTGTTAGCCAGGATGGTCTCGATCTCCTGACATCATGATCCACCTGCCTCGGCCTCCCAAAGTGCTGGGATTACAGGTGTGAGCCACCGCTCCCAGCCTTTTTTTTTTTTTTTTTTTTTTTTTTAAGACAAGTTCTCGCTCTGTCGCCCAGGGTGGAATGCAGTGGAGCAATCAAGGCTCACTGAAGTCTCAGCCTCCTAGACTCAAGTGATCCTCCTCTTGCTACAGCCCGCCTCCTGAGTAGCTGGGATCACAGGAGTGCACCACCATACCCAGCTAATTTTAAAATTTTTTTGTAGAGATGGGGTCTTGCCATTGCTCAGGCTGGCCTCCAATCCCTGGGCTCAAGCAATCCTCCCACTTCAGCCTCCCAAAGTGCTGGAATTATAGGCATGAGCTGCCGTATCCAGGCTGAAATTCTATTTTCATTTTTAGAGATGTAGTCCTGCTATGTTGCCAGGCTGGTCTTGAACTCTTGGCCTCAAGCAATCCTCCCACCTTGGCCTCCCAAAGTGCTGGGATTACAGGCATAAATCATTAGAAAGTGCTGGGATAACAGGCATAAATCATTAAAGTTATTAGAATAAATGGGGGCGCCAGAGCCACTGCACCTGGCCCCCATTTATTCTAACGATTTAAAAACTTATTATCATTGAGATGTGATTCATGCACCATTAAGTTAACCGTTTTACAATTACAGCCACTAAATGCAATTCAGTGGTTTTTAGTATGTTCACAAAGTTGTACAACCATCACTACTAATTCCAGAATATTTTAGTCACCCCAAAAAGAAACCAAGTACCCGTTAGCAGTCACTCCCCATTCACCTCTCTCCCCAGCTCCTAGCAATCATTAATCTACTTTATGTTTCTACAGATTTGTTATTCTGGACATTTCACACAAATGAGACCATACAATATGTGGCTTCCTTTTGTATGTGTCTGGCTTTTTTTTTTTTTTTTTTTTTTGAGACGGAGTCTTGCTCTGTCGCCCAGGCTGGAGTGCAGTGGCACAATCTGGGCTCACTGCAAGCTCCGCCTCTCGGGTTCACACCATTCTCCTGCCTCAGCCTCCCTAGTAGCTGGGACTACAGGCGCCCACCATCACAACCGGCTAACTTTTTGTATTTTTAGTAGAGACGGGGTTTCACCGTGTTGGCCAGGATGATATTGATCTCCTGACCTTGTGATCCGCCCGCCTCGGCCTCCCAAAGTGCTGGGATTACAGGTGTGAGCCACCACGCCCAGCCGATTTTATTTCTTAATTGGGTTATTTGTCTTGTTATTTCTGATCTGTCAGAGTATTCTATATATTCTGGATACTAGTCCCTTATCAGATATATGGTTTGCAAATATTTTCTCCCATGCTGTGGGTTGTCTTTTCAATGTCCCTGATAGTGTTCTTTGATGTATAAACCTTTTACATTTTGAAGAAGTCCAGTTTATCTATTTTTTCTTTGATTGCTTGTTTTAGTGCCACTTGGAGCTTAGTGCCATAGTGTCAGCTGCCCAACACTTGTCTTGAGCTGGTTCAGTCTAGGGCCTTGAAGGCTTTGGAAAACACTAATATGCAATGTGTCAAAAGAAAAACTTCACACAAAATAAACAGTTTATTTAAACAATTAACAATTAATAAGTCAGGCAGTACTCATAAGCAGAAGAGGTTCCAAGGACTCCACCCGTAAGTGTGAGCAGTGAACTTTTATAGACTGAACACAGAAGCAAAGCAGAGAAATCACCTGATTGGCTACTGCTAGGCATTTGCCTTATTTGAGCATGATGTGATCAGTTGGCTACCTTGATTAGCTGAAGTTTGGCTGTTTGTGATGGGCTAAAACCTGGCTATTTGTTACAAAAATATGCCCCTGCTGGGTGCAGTGGCTCATGTCTGTAATCCCAGCACTCTGGGAGCCTGAGGTGGGCGAATCATTTGAGGTCAGGAGTTCAAGACCAGCCTGGCCAAGGTTGTGAAACCCCATCTTTCCTAAAAATACAAAAATTAGCTAGGTATGGTCGTAGCTACTTGGGAGGCTGAGGCAGGAGAATTGCTTGAACCCGGGATGCAGAAGCTGCAGTCAGCCAATATCATCCCACTGCACTCCAGCCTGGGCAACAGAGCGAGACTCCATCTCAAAAAAATAAATAAAAATAAAAATAAAGTCTCTGATAAGTTCTGCAATAAATAAACAAGTTTAAACCAATGTTTCTCAAATTATTGAGCAAGACACTATTACAAACAAGGAACTTAACACTTTATGAATGAGTACACAGTTGGTCAGAAAACAGCGAAACTCCATCACTCTTTTTGCTCACATGAGAGATTTTTGGGGTCTGGCCCTAATCAGACTCTTCTGTCCACATTTCCTTGGCCAGAACTCATCTCTTATTTCTCCCTCTCTCTCTTTTTTATTTTTTTGAGGTAGAGTTTCGCTCTTGTCCCCCTGGCTGGAGTGCAATGGCATGATCTCGGCTCACTGCAACCTCCGCTTCCCAGGTTCAAACTATTCTCCTGCCTCAGCCTCCCAAGTAGCTGGGACTTCAGGTGCATGCCACAACGCCTGGCTAATTTTTGTATTTTTAGTACAGACGGGGTTTCACCACGTTGGCCAGGCTGGTCTCGAACTCCTGACCTCAAGTGATTCACCTGCCTCTGCCTCCCAAAGTGCTGGGATTACAGGCGTGAGCCACTGCGCTCGACCACATCTCTTATTTCTCTAGATGCAATGTGGTCTCTCCGTGTGCTTAGAAGGAAACGATTTAGTGACACATAGGGTGGTCCCAGCTATACATGCTTTGGGGCACAATCTGTGGCTGCCTTGTATGGCTTCAGAATAGGCATGCATGCTGATTGACATCACATAGAGAAGCTCCCAAGAACATGGTGACCTTTTCTCCTGGATGCCTCCTGGTGGGAGTGCTGGAAGCCAGGGAGAATGCCGTTTATTCTGACCTCGCACTTATCGTGCCATCAATAACATGTGTTTCTGCAAAAAACAGAAACATTTGGAAAATGACATGCCAAAACATTTTGCATTCTTATTTCATCAAAGACAAAATTGGACAGGAGCAACTGAGTGTATGACTTTAGATGGTACCACTGAAAATCACGCCAGTGGAATACTAATGTGAGAATACAGCTCTATATCTGTGCAGACCAGAAAAAACTCTGAAAAAATGGAAACAGCTGATGCATTAACAGGACCAACCTATATCAGTTATTATCGAGTGTCTGGACATGCAATAAAAATAAAACGGGGGAAAAAGTAATGCTAGTGATAATACTTAATGTTTTCCCAGAAAGAAAAATAGGTCTTGGTGTGGTTTGTACATTAGGAAACACTATGTGAGCTGCATTCTAATGACATACAGAAATAGCCCTGAAAGACACATTAGTATTTTACACCCAAAATCAATAACTCCCTACTGAGCGCATAGGATTACTATTATGCTTCATTAACGTGTATTTGAAGCTTTTCAACATCAAGTGGGGTTGCGAAGGACAATAAGAGCCACTGGGAATGTAACGCTGAAAAAGAGAGAAATAGGTGATAAAAATGGTTAGAAAGGGTCCTGTGTGTGCATGGATGTGAGGTGCTTGGGAGGGTCCCCAGGTGGGGAACAGGCCAGGGGCAGGCAGGACTCAGCTGGCCTGGCATCCTCTCTGACGTTTTCTCTCCAGCATTCTCCTGCCTTCTGGCCTGGGCTGCAACCTGTCAAAGGTGGCTGCCCACAGAGGCGCCCCAAAGGAGGGCTGCTCTCAACACCCGGACATGAGGGAAAGCTTGTTTGGCATGCTCAAGAGCACTCACATTGGAGCAGAAAGTTGCTCTGCTGCTCTGTGACTTGGAACAAGTCACTTTCCCTCCCAGCAGGGCCTGCCTCCTCCCCTAGAACCGTGGGCTGCCTCTGCGCCCCTCCCAGGGTTATAGCCAGTGCTGGGCATGATTGCATGGGGAGGGCTTCCATGATTAGTGAAGGCAGAAAGGAAAACCTCGGGAAACTCAAGACCTAAGACACAGGGTCCGGCCAGGTGCGGTAGCTCAGGCCTATAATTCCACAGCACTTTGCGAGGCTGAGGTGGGAGCATCTCCTGAGCCTGGGGGCCTGAGGCTGTAGTGAGCTGTGATCATGCCACTGCACTCCAGCCTGGGTGACAGAACGAGACCCTGTCTCAAAGAAAATAAATAAATAAAAATAAGAGGAGGACCCTGCCGCGGTCCCGGAAGAGCCTCGTCCTGGGCGGCGGTGGTGCGGCGGTCGCCGTTATGACCACTGGGCTGGGCGGCTGACCGCCGAGCTAGGAGAGGGCCCAGGGCCCCGAATCTCGGTGGCCGCTGCTTGAGCGCGACCTGCGCCATGGCCTTCTCCGCCGCCTCCTCCGAGCATTTCGAGAAGCTGCACGAGATCTTCCGCGGCCTCCATGAAGACCTACAAGGGGTGCCCGAGCGGCTGCTAGGGACGGCGGAGACCGAAGAGAAGAAGAAATTGATCAGGGATTTTGATGAAAAGCAACAGGAAGCAAATGAAACGCTGGCAGAGATGGAGGAGGAGCTACGTTATGCACCCATGTCTTTCCGAAACCCCATAATGTCTAAGCTTCGAAACTACCGGAAGGACCTTGCTAAACTCCATCGGGAGGTGAGAAGCACACCTTTGACAGCCACACCTGGAGGCCGAGGAGACATGAAATATGGCATATATGCTGTAGAGAATGGGCATATGAATCGGCTACAGTCTCAAAGGGCAATGCTTCTAAAAGGCACTGGAAGCCTGAACCGGGCCACCCAAAGTATTGAACGTTCTCATCGGATTGCCACAGAGACTGACCAGATTGGCTCAGAAATCATAGAAGAGCTGGGGGAACAACGAGACCAGTTAGAACGTACCAAGAGTAGACTGGTAAACACAAGTGAAAGCTTGAGCAAAAGTCGAAAGATTCTCCGTTCAATGTCCAGAAAAGTGACGACCAACAAGCTGCTGCTTTCCATTATCATCTTACTGGAGCTCGCCATCCTGGGAGGCCTGGTTTACTACAAATTCGTTCGCAGCCATTGAACTTCTATAGGGAAGGGTTTGTGGACCAGAACTTTGACCTTGTGAATCCATGATGTTAGGGATGTGGATAGAATAAGCATATTGCTGCTGTGGGCTAACAGTTCAGGGATGCACTGTATAGCCAGACTGTGGGAGGAGGGAGGAAAGATGGAAAACCACTTAAATGTGAAGGAACAGCAACAAGACCAGTATGATATACCAAGGTAATAAATGCTGTTTATGACTTCTTTAAAAATAAAAATAAAAATAAGAATAAGAGACGGGGCTTGCCCTCCAGGAAGCATGGATGCTCCACTTTCCTCCGACTCCTCCTGGCATTTTTCATATACGCAGATTAGAACTGACAAATGCTGGGAAGAGATACAATTTTAAATATATTTTTTAATTAAGATAGGAGACATGTTACTTGTAGAATTTTCAAACAATACAGAAGCTTATCAAATACAACACCTGAGTTCCTCACAGCACCCCTAGGTTTGCTGAATCTTTCTTTCTTTCCCTTTCTTTCTTTCTTTCTTTCTCTTTCTTCTTTCTTTCTTTTCCTTCTTTCTTCTTTCGTGTTTTTCTTTTTTTGCTTTTTTTGTTTGTTTGTTTTTTTGAGATGGTGTTTCACTGTCCCCCAGGCTGGAGTGCAGTAGCATGACCTTGGCTCACTGCAACCTCCGCCTCCCAGGTTCAAGTGATTCTCCTGCCTCAGCCTCCCAAGTAGCTGGGATGACAGGCACATACCATCACCCCCAGCTAATTTTTTGTGTTTTTAGTAGACATGGGGTTTCCCCACGTTGGCCAGGCTGGTCTCGAACTCCTGAGCTCAAACGATCTGCCCACCTTTGCCTCCCAAAGTGCTGGGATTACAGGTGTGAGCCACCGCACCTGGTGGTTTGCTGAATATTTCATCAGACCTTTTTCTCTGCACAGCAGGGGATGGGGAGAGTGTGCGTGTGAGGGAGAGGATTGAGGGCTCAAAAGGAAGACCATGGAAGCAGGGAAGCAGGTGGAGGGTTCCCACCTGCCCAGCTTAGGGGGCCAGAGTGCCTTTGTGGAGAAGAACTCAAAATCCCTTAGAGTTCATAGTAAATGAGCCCTAATAGAGAGCAATTTTACACTAAAAACCATTGACTCATATATTTTAAATAGGTTAATTGTATGGTGTATGAATTTTATCTCAATAAAGCTGTTTTTTTGTTTAAGAAAAAGGATTTTAAACCAAGTGAGGTTTCAGATGTTAAAAAGAGAAGAAACACTCTTTTATTTATTTATAATTTATTTTTTGAGATAGAGTCTTGCTGTGTTGCCCAGGCTGGAGTGCAGTGGCACCATCATAGCTCACTGTAACCTCGAACTCCTGTGCTCAAGCTATGTTCCTGCCTCAGCCTCCCATTCCTGTGCACCTCCCAAGTGCACAGGCTTGCACCACCATACCCGGCTAAGTTTTAAACTTTTTGTAGAGACAGAGTCTTACTGTGTTGCCCAGGCTGGTCTCAAATTTCTGGCCTCAAGCAATCCTCCCACCTTGGTCTCCCAAAGTGATGAGATTATTGGTGTGAGCCACTGCGCCTAGTCTAAGAACCCCACTTTAAAACCCAGATACAGGCTGACAATTTTCAAAGCTTATATATTTACTATTTTGAATAGGATATTACTTTTTTAAAGAAAAAAATTTAAATAGTACAGGAGAATGCACTGAGAAGAGAGGCACCCCTGACATCTGTCCTCCAGTGGAGAGGCAATGGCAGTACAATGGATTTCTGGTGTATCTGTGGTATTTGTTCAGTGATCCTATAAACGGACATACACATAGTCTTTTCAGAGTAGGAAATGTGGAACAGGGAGGGAGAAAAATTTGAGAGGAAAAACATACCCAGGGGATGACTACTGTATTTATATTCTTGATTTCTTTTTCTTTTTCTTTTTTTGAGACAGTCTTGCTCTGTTGCCCAGGCTGGAGTGCAGTGGCATGATCTCAGCTCACTGCAACCTCCACCTCCTGGGTTCAAGCAATTCTCCTGCCTCAGTCTCCCGAGTAGCTGGGATTACAGGCACACACCACCATGCCAGGCTATTTTTGTATTTTTAGTGGAGATGGGGTTTTGCCATTTTGGCCAGGCTGGTCTCAAACTCCTGACCTCAGATGATCCACCTGCCTCGGCCTCCCAAAGTGTTAGGATTACAGGCATGAGCCACCACGCCCGGCCTATATTCTTGATTTCTTAGCCTGGGGGACGGGCATGTAGGTGCTTATTATAGTAATGCTTACATATTTTCATATGCCTGAACAAATTTTTTTTTAAGAGAAAAAGATTAGAAATAGCTAAAATTCATTCAAAAAGATAACTTCACATACCATAGATTTCCTTCATCAGATTAGCTCCAAGGGGTATTTTATATATTGGAAGAGGTTACGTAGCTGTTACTTATAGTTGATACTCTGTTTTTGCTTAATTTTAAAATAAAAGTAAGGGAAATGATGGTTTCCGGGCCTGATGAGCTCCGGGCCTGGGGTTTAAGACTTGGCTGGTGCATCGGATCAGTTTCTGACGCCATCTAGTGTTAATGACATGCAATCTTTGGGAGCAGCCTCCAGGACTCAGCCTTGGAAACTCCTCAAAGATCAGAAAAGTACTGATGGGCAGGGTGCGGTAGTATTTCACTTAACATAATGACCCCCAGTTCCATCTATATTACTGCAAATGACAGGATATCCCTTTTTTATGGCTGAATAATATTCCACTGTGTATAAGTACCACATTTTCTTTATCCATTCATCTGATGATGGACACTTCAGTGGATCCCACATCTTGGCTATTGTGAGTTTTGCTGCAGTACACACGGAAGTGCACCTATTTCTTCCACATAGTGATTTCCTTTTGGATATATACACAGCAGCAGGATTGCTGGATCATATGGTAGCTCTATTTTCAGTTTTTCGACGAACCTTCAGACTGCTTTCCATAGTGGTTGTACTAATATACATTCCTCTCAACAGTGTACCACTGTTATCCTTTTTCCGCAGCCTTGCCATTATCTGCTATTTTTTGTCATTTTGATAATAGACATTTTAACTAGGGTGAGATAGTATCTCATTGTGGTTTTGACTTGCATTTCCCTGATAATTAGTGACGTTGAGCATTTTTTCATATACCTGTTGGCCATTTGTATATCTTCTTTTGATAAATGTCTATTCAAACTTTTAAATCCAATTATTTGACCTTTTGCCATTGAATTATTTGAGTTCCTTATATATTCTGGTATATAACAATGGTTTGCATAACCCCTTGTTAGATGCATAGTTTATAAATATTTTCTCCCTTTCTGTAGGTTGTCTTTTCACTCTGTTGATTATTTCCTTTGCTGTGCAGAAGCTTTTTAGCTTGATGTAATCCCATTGATCTATTTTCGCTTTGGTTGCCTGTGCTTTTGAGTTCTCCATAAAATCTTTGCCTAGATTAATGTCCTAAGGTTGTTCCTTTATGTTTTCTTTTAGTAGTTTTATAGTTTCAAATCTCACATATCAGTCTTTAATCCATTTTGATTTGATTTTTGTACATGGTGAGAGAAGGGGGGTCTAATTTTATTCTTCTGCATATGGATATTCAGTTTTCCCAGCACCATTTATTGAAGATACTCTCCTTTCCCAAGTATATGTTCTTAGAGCCTTTGTCAAAAATGAGTTGGCTGTAAATGTGTGAATTTATTTCTGGGTTCTCTATTCTATTCCATTTGGTTATGTGTCATGGTTTTATACACAAGCCATGCTGTTTTGCTTATTATAGCATTGTAGTATATTTTGAAGTCAGGGAGTGAGATACCTTCAGCTTTGTTTGGTTATGGGTTATTGCAGAGAAAGAATACAGAGGGAAGCAGAAGGAAGAGGCACACAAGCCCAAGGGACAGCAGGCCCAAGGGACAGCAATCCTTTTTGCTCAGGATTGCTTTGGCTATTTGGTGTCTTTTGTGGTTCCATAAAAATTTTAGGATTTTTTTTTATTTCTGTGAAGAATGACATTGGTATTTTGACAGGGAGCATATTGAATCTGGAGATTGCATTGGGTACCATGGACATTTTAACAATATTCTTTCAATCCATGAGCATGGGCTATCTTTCCATTTTTTTATGTATGTGTCTGATATGGTTTGGCTGTGTCCCCACCCAAATCTCATCTTGAATTGTAGCTCCTATAATTCCCATGTGTTGTGGGAGGGACCCAGTGGCAGATAACTGAATCATGGGGGGCAGTTTTCCCTGTACTGTTCTCATGGTAGTGAATAAGTCTCACGAGATCTGATGGTTTTATAAGGGGAAACCCCTTTTGCTTGGTTCTCATTCTCTTACCTGCCGCCATGTAAGATACGCCTTTCACCTTCCACCATGATTGTGAGGCCTCCCCAGCCATGTGGAACTGTGAGTCCATTATACTTCTTTTTCTTTATAAATTACCCAGTCTCGGGTATGTCTTTATCAGCAGCATGAAAATGGACTAATACAGTGTCCTCTTTAACGTCTTCCATCTGTGTTTTATATTTTTCATTGTAGAGATATTTTACTTATTTGGTTACATTTATTTCTAGGTATTTTTTGTAGCTACCTACATGTGATTGTTCTCTTGGTTTGTTTTTCAGATTGTTTGCTGTTGACTTATAGAAATGCAATGATTTTTGTACATTGATTTTGTATCCCACAACTTTACTAAATTTGTTTATCAGTTCTAGCAGACTATTGGTAGAGTTTTTCTGAATATAAGATCATGTCATCTGCAACAAGGATAATTTGACTTTTTCCTTCCCTATTTGGATGCCCTTTATTTCTTTCTCTTGCCTAGTTGCCCTGGCTAGGATTTCTAGTATTATGTCGAATAAAAGTGGTGAAAGTGGGCATACTTGCCTTGTTCTAGATCTTAGAGGAAAGGCTTTCCATTTTTTCCCCATTCAGTATAACTCATACATTTGTCATACATAGTCCTTGTTGTTTTGACAATGTTCCTTCTATACCCAGTTTGTTGAGAATTTTTATCATGAAGGGAGGTTGAATTTTTTCAAATGCTTTTTACCATCTATTGAAATGATCATACGGTTTTTATTTGTGATTCTGTTAATGTAAATCATCATGTTTATTGGTTTGTATATGTTGAATCATCCTTTTATCCTTGAGATGAGTCCCACTTAATCATGGTAAATGATCTTTTTAGTGTGGTGTTGAATTCGGTTTTCTAGTATTTTTACATCTATGTTCATTGAGATACTGGCCTCTAGTTTTCTTTATTTTTGTGTGTCCTTTCTGGTTTTGGTATTTGGGTAGCGCCAGCCTCATAAAATGAATTTAGAAGTACTCCTTCCTCTTTGATTTTTTGAAGAATTGGTGTTAGTTCTTCTTTAAATGTTTGGTAGAATTCAGCAGTGACACCATCATATCCTGGGTTTTCTTTTTTTCTTTTTTTTTTTGAGACAGAGTTTTGCTCTTCTTGCCCAGGCTGGAGTACAGTGGCGTGATCTCGGCTCACTGCAACCTCCACCTCCCAGGTTCAAGTAATTCTCCTACCGCAGCCTCCCGAGTAACTGGGACTACAGCCACGCACCACCACGCCCAGCTAATTTTTGTATTTTTAGTAGAGACGGGGTTTCACCATATTGGCCAGGATGGTCTCAAACTCCTGACCTCAAGTGATCCATCGGCCTCGGCCTCCCAAAGTGTTAGGATTACAGGCGAGAGCCACCACTTCTGGCCAGGTCCTGGGTTTTCAAGAAGTCTCCCTTTAAGCAACTGTGGCTTTTGATGGTCATGCTAAACTGTTAAGTTACTATAAAGTTTAGCAATTCACAGAAGTACTGATAAATGTTGGTCATTTTGCGTATCATATTTTGAACTAAGGCTGTTATTTATAGCAATAATCTTCAAAATAGGTCTAAGCACCAAAATAGGGCCTAAAATTATTCAATTAAATCCATGGCTTAAGTACTATATTATACGGTTTGGTTGTGTCCCCAGCCAAATTTCTTCTTGAATTGTAGTTCCCATAATCCTCACGTGTCATGGGAGGGCCTTGGTGGGAGGTAATTGAATCATGAGGACAGTTACCCTCCTGCTATTCTCATGATAGTGAACGAGTTCTCATGAGATCTGATAAGTTATTTTTGTTTGTTTTTGTTTTTGAGATGAAGTCTCGCTCTTTCACAAGGCTAGAGTGCAGTAGCATGATCTCGGCTCACTGCAACCTTTGCCTCCCGGGTTCAAGCGATTCCCTTGCCTCAGCCTCCCGAGTAGCTGGGACTACAGGTATGTGCCAACACGCCCAGCTAATTTTTGTATTTTTAGTAGAGATAGGGTTTCACCATATTGGCCAGAATGGTCTTGATCTCTTGACCTTGTGATCCATCTGCCTCAGCCTCCCAAAGTACTGGGATTTCAGGCGTGAGCCACAGCGACCAGCCAAGATCTGATGGTTTTATAAAGGTCTTTTCCTCCTTTTGCTGGGCACTTCTCTTTGCTGCCACCATTTGAAGAACGTGTCTGCTTCCCCTTCTGCCATGATTGTAAGTTTCCTGAGGCCTCCCCAGCCATGCGTAATCGTGAGTCAATTAAACCTCTTTCCTTTCTAACTTACCCAGTCTCAGGCAGTTCTTTAAAGCAGATCATGTCATCTGACTAATACACTATAACTTCCATAATACACTATAACTTTTCTTTATATTTCTTTTTATATCATTTTTTAAAGATGGATTCTTGCTCTGTCACCCAAGCTGGAATGCAGTGACACAATCATAGCTCCCTGCAGCCTGGAGCTCCTGGGCTCAGGTGATCCTCCCACCTCAGCCTCCCAAGTAGCTAGGACTACAGGCAGGCACCACCATGCCTGGCCAATTTTTTAAAGTATTTTGTAGAGATGGGGGTGTCTTGCTATGTTGCCCCAGCTGTATATCATTTGTAATTTATATTTTTGTATACTTTTATGCTGTACTTAATAAATTAGCACAATAATATAAACATTTATATAAGTATGTGTATATGTGTGTATAAATAGGTTGAATATCCCTTAATCTAATTTCTTGGGACCATAAGTGGTCCCAAGATTTCAAATTTTTGAAATCAAAAATTTTGAAAATTTCAAAATTTTGAAATCTGGATTTCATATACATAATGAGATATCTTGGTGATGAGACTCAAGTCTAAAATCAAAATGTATTTATGTTTCTTTTCTTTTTTTTTAGAGAAAGAATCTTGCTCTGTCACCTAGGCTGCAGTGCAGTAGCACCATCATAGTTCACTGCAGCCTCGAACTCCTGGGCTCAAGCAGTCCTCCCACCTCAGCCTCCCAAGTAGCTGGGACCACCATGCCTTACCATGCCACCATACCTGGCTAATTTTTTTACTTTTTTTTAAAGACAGGGTCTTGCTGTGTTGCCCAGGCCAGTCTTGAACTCCTAGCCTCAAGCAATTCTCCTGTTTGGCTTTCCAAAATACTGGGATTATAGGTGTGAGCCACCACTACTGGCCCATTTTTGTTTTACGTACACCTTATACATGTAGCCTGAAGGTAATTTTATATAATATTTTAAAATAATTTTGTGCATGAAACAAAGTTTTGACTGTGACCTGCCATATGAGGTCAGATATGAAATCTTCCATGGTGGCATCATGTCAGTGCTCAAAAGGTGTCAGATTTTGGAGCATTTTGGATTTTGGACTTTTGGATTAGGGATGCTCAACTTGTGTAATATGGGGTCCCATATTAAAAAATAGTTTTACCGATGGGTGTTATGAACAAAAAAGCTTGGAAAACACTTATTTATTAGATACCATTTAGAAACTATTCCAAAAATCAACTATTGACATTTGGTTTCATACAAATTTATATATTGTTTATAAATATATGCAATTTTGTAGTTTTACTCGTATATATCTTTACTGTATAAAAACTCTTAACATTCAGATCTAGAACAAGTTTATGTTTTCTGTTCAAATAAACAACCTGCACAACTGGATGAGCCAGAAATTTGTCTCCCTTACTCCCCGAAGCCACTATATCAGCCAGTCCTGGGAATTTTATATCTTTTATTTCTTGAATTTGTTTGCCTCTCTCCATCTCCATTGCCTGTACCCTAGTCCAATGGAGGACAACTCATTTAGTAGAAAAGGGGGAATTGTAGCTAAGCAGCCACAGAAGAAGATATATATGTGAAGTAAACAAATGTGTTGAGAAAAACGGCTAGGAGTCTGAACACTTGGAGGCCCCAGGAAGATACTGGAAGAACTGTTCTAGCAAAATGAGGAGGTGAGTTGAGGTTGAAGAGCACATGAGATTAGGAAATGGGATTCAGAACAGGAGAACAGCAAAAGGAGGTCCCAGGAAAGTAGCTAACTACCAGGTCTAAAGGTCCCAAAATACATATTGGAACTCTGCAGGGGGGCAGGAGCAATGATGAATACAATTGTCAGTCATTGACATGCTTGGGCCATTGGGAAATTAGATAGATCTGAGTATCTGGATAAATGTTAGTGATAATCAGTACATAGGAAGACGCACATAAAAATAGATGCACTTATGAACTTCAGGAGAAACACAAGGCTATTGGAGGGGAAAAAAAACCCATAATTTTGGCATATCATCTGGCTTGGCAGTGAGCAATATCACATTATCTAAATGCTGGTGACTGATTTAACTAAACGTTGTGACAGAACCTCGCTGGGAAAATAGGGAGGGAAGGTTAAGAGAAAGGGGGCATATAAAGATACTAAAATCCCAACTACCAAAAATAAGCCAATAGATAATACCTAAAAGTTATAAATCAAGAAAGGGCAGTATAAACAGTATTTATTTGTTTACTTTGTGGATCAAAGCCAAGAATCTATGTTTTAAAAAGCTTCCAGGTGATTTGGATAACGATTCAAGAAATTTTCACCCTTCTAGTGTGATTCCTGCCAAATCAAATGCCTACATTTCTTGTGATTAACAGGAATTCTGTATCTATTACTTTTTTTTCCATACACAATGCTATGTTTACAGTACACTGTGTGCTGGGGAGTGTTGAGAAAAGAAGCAGGGAAAGTAGACAATGGTTTCTCTGGCAAGTATGGAGGACACCTCAAGATTGGAATGACCAGAACTTTTCATAGGTGAGCAGATGGATCTGTGAGCGTCTAAACAGGTGTGATAAACAGAGCTAAGTGGAGTGAGAAAATCTAAACAAAGACTATATAAGGCAGGCTGGGTGTGGTGGCTCACAGCTGCAGGGAAGCCATGGCAGAGGGATTGCTTGAGGCCAGGAGTACGAGAACAGCTTAGGCAACATAGCCAGACCCGACTGACCCTGTCTCTAAAAAACAATTCAAAAATTAATTGGGGCCAGGTGTGGTGTGGCTCATCCTGTAATCTCAGCACTTTGGGAGGCCAAGGTGGGCAGATCGCTTGAGCTCAGGAGTTCAGAGACCAGCCTGGCCAGCATGGTGAAACCTCGTCTCTACTAAAAATACAAAAATTAGCCGGGTGTGGTGGTGCACGCCTGTAGTCCCAGCTCCCCAGAGGCTGAGGCAGGAGGATCACTTGAATCTGGGAAGTGAAGGTTGTGGTGAGCCGAGATGGCACCACTGCACTCCAGCCTGGGCAACAGAGAGAGACTTCATCTCAAAAAAAGAAAAACCACTACTTGTTGAGTTTTGGTGTTGTGTTAAAGAATAGCCACAATTATACAAAAAGGCTGTCTCAAAAAATAATGATAATTAAAAAAATAAATATTAGTTGGGCATGGTGGTGCATACCTGTAGTCCCAAATAGTTGAGAGGCTGAGGTGGGAGGATCACCTGAGCTCAGGAGTTTGAGGCTGCAATGAGCCAGGATTATGCATTCCATTGCATTCCAGCCTGGGTGACAGAGTGGGGGAAAAAAAAGACAACATAGGGGAAAAATCTGGGAGGGAATATTCAAGTAAGAAGAGAATTCAAGTTAGAAGGATTTTTTAATAAAAATGAACAGCCAGGGCTGGGCGCGGTGGCTCATACCTGTAATCCCAGCACTTTGGGAGGCCAAGGCATGTGGATCATCTGAGGTCAAGAGATCGAGACCAGCCTGGTCAACATGGTGAAATCCCATCTCTACTAAAAATACAAAAAATTAGCTGGGTGTGGTGGCAGGCGCCTGTAATCCCAGCTATTCGGGAGGCTGAGGCAGGAGAATCATTTGAATCTGGGAGACGGAGGTTGCAGTGAGCTGAGACTGTGCCATTGCTCCCACCCGGGGAAAAAAAGAAAACCCCAACCCAAAAAAAAAAAAAAAAAAAGAACACTCAGGTAGAAGAGATGCATAGGGCAGGGCATGGGGGAAGGGAGATTGAGTTTCCACGCTCTCCCTGGGCACCTCCATGTGTTCAGCTATCTGGAAGCTCTTAAATATATTATTTATTTATTTTTTTAAATTTATTTTATTTTTTTGAGACGGAGTCTCGCTCTGTCACCCAGGCTGGAGTGCAGTGGTGTGATCACGGCTCACTGCAAGCTCTGCCTCCCGGGTCCAGGCCATTCTCCTGCCTCAGCCTCCCGAGTAGCTGGGACTACAGGCGCCCGCCACCACACCCGGCTAATTTTTTGTATTTTTAGTAGAGATGGGGTTTCACCGTGTTAGCCAGGATTGTCTCAATCTCCTGACCTCGTGATCTGCCCGCCTCAGCCTCCCAAAGTGCTGGGACTACAGGCGTGAGCCACCATGCCCAGCCCCAAATATATTATTTAGGTAACATGGAGGTTACTCAATACCAGAAGAAACAGCTAAAAGAGTTCAAAATGGTTACCTTTTGGAAGAGAAACACGTAGGGAAGAGTAAGCCAGGAGACAGCTGTTTCTTCATTATAAGCCTGTTAGAACTATTTGTGCAAGTACCAGTTTGGTAAAATAAAAATTAAGGTCTTAATAAATTAAAAAGAGGATGATAAAAACTTACTAATTTTTTTAGAATTATAAAAGGATAGTAAAAATAAAAATCAATTAAAATTGTAAGGCCGGGCGTGGTGGCTCATGCTTGTAATCCCAGCACTTTGGGAGGCCGAGGTGGGCAGATCACTTGAGGTCAGGAGTTGGAGACCAGCCTGGCCAACATGGTGAAACCCTGTCTCTACTAAAAATACGAAAATTAGCTGGGTGTGGTGGCACACACCTGTAATCCCAGCTGCTCGGGAGGCTGAGGCAGGAGAATCACTTGAACCCGGCAGGCAGAAGTTGCAGTTAGCTGAGATCACGCCACTGCACTCCATCCTGGGAAACAGAGTGAGACTCCATCTCAAAAAAAAAAAAAAGAAAAAAGAAAAGAAAAAGGAAAAAAAAAGTATTAAGAAGAGACGGAAGATAGGTATCCAAAAAATCTTCTAGGATGTCAAAGATAACAAATGAAAACTAGTGGGACTTATTTGTGATATAAAATATCTTGAATTATTCTGAGTGCTGTTATTTCTTTTTTATTTTTACTTTTATGGGCTTGAAAAAAACCTATAAGGCTTTTCCTAGGTTCATTTACAACATCGGTCACTTTTTGCAAAAGGCAGTGGGTTTCAGCTCATATTCCTCAGAGCTGTGGGATGATGGAGATATCTCCAAGCCACCTGAAGGATTTCGTCCAGGGGAGGCAAAGCAAGTCGGGTCCTGGGCACCTCCTCTTCCACCAGGATAGCTCTCCTTTTATCTGGTTTACATGCTTTTTTCCAAGCTGGAGTCTCACTATGTTGCCAGGCTGATCTCAGATTCCTGAGCTCAAGGGATCTTCCTACTTCAGCCTGTTGAGAAGCTGAGACAACAGGTGTGTGCCACCGTGCCCGGCTCATATTTCTGTTCTTTACAGGATTTCTCATGAATGGGGACCTTTGCTGGTAAAAGAAAATCTGGAAACCACTGCCAGAGTCTTAAGTCCTGCCATGGCTTCCGTTTGAGAAAGGCTTCTATACTTAAATTCAGAAATAATCGCAGCTCACACCATCTCTAGTCACCAAGCTCTTTTTTTTCTTTTTGAGACAGAGTCTTGCTCTGTCACCCAGGCTGGAGTGCAGTGGTGCGGTCTCAGCTCACTGCAACCTCCGCCTCCTGGGTTCACGCCATTCTCCTGCCGCAGCCTCCCGAGCAGGTGGGACTACAGGTGCCCGCCAACACGCCCGGCTAATTTTTTGTATTTTTAGTAGAGACGGGGTTTCACCGTGTTAGCCAGGATGGTCTCGATCTCCTGACCTCATGATCCACCCGCCTTGGCCTCCCAAAGTGCTGGGATTACAGGCGTGAGCCACCACGCCCAGCCTAGTCACTGAGCTCTTTATTTGGACAAGTTGTGCTAGGTGAGGAGGAGGGGCTGGAGATCTGATCCACTCAACACTGGCTCAGCAGCAGCCATAGCAGGTCAGGTGCCTGGAGTTTTGGTGCTGTGGTCTCCTTTGCAGGCTGCCTCATTCTTCTTTGACTCTCCCAGTTTTCCTGAAAGAACCACTTGGGAGGGATGAGAAACAGACCAACCTCAAGAACCATTAGACAGTACCACGGGGAGAGTGAGAATGTTGGGTCTTGTGTTTGGTGGTGTTCCACATGGAGAGCGGATTGAAACTGCTGTCAACAGCCTATGTCAATGAGCTAGAAGGGAGGGGGCTCGAATCTCAGAAGGGAGAATGCTGCGGCACATCTGGCATTTCTTTCAGTTTGGGAAATGAGGGAAATTTCAGAAAAGAGCACATAGGCAGATGTCTGAGTTACAAAGGACAAATTCCAATCATAAACTTACATGGACGCTTTACCTCTTTTAATAATTTTTTTCATTCTAAAAATAATGCATGTGTGTTTGGAAATCACATGAACATAAAAAAAAGTACCTAAAGACAACCATTATTAACAACTTTAAGTATGTATGTGTGCATACTTTATACAATACATAAAGTGTGTATATACATATGGTATACACACATATAATATTACATATATTTTATTTATTTATTTTTGAGACAGGGTCTTCTTCTGTCACCTAAGCTGGAGTGTAGTGATGCAATCATGGCTCACTGCAACCTCGACCTTCTGGGTTCAAACGATCCTCCCACCTCAGCTTCCTGAGTAGCTGGGACTACAGGCACGCACCACCATGCCCAGCTATTTTTTTTTTTTTTTGGTAGAGACATGGTCTTGCTATGTTGCCCAGGTTGGTCTTGAACTCCTGGGCTCAAGCAATCCTCCCACCTTGGCCTCCTAAAGTGCTGGGATTACATGTGTAAGTCACTGCACCTGGCCTATTTTACTTTTTGCGTGTAGCATTATGCCATAGCAATGTTGCTAATTTTTTTTAACTTTTTATTTAGAAATTGTCACAGATTCACAGGAAGTTAATTTTTAAACGTATGGCAAGTCCCCATGTACTCTGCACCCAGCTCCCTCAATGGTAAGATCTTGTGGAACTACGGTTCAGTCTCAACCAGGAAGCACGCAGGGTTACAGTGCCCATCCCTGTAGCCACCATCACAATCAAGATACAGGACTGCTCCCTCACCCCAAGGCTCCCTCATGCCACCTACTTCCTCTCTGCCCCCCACCATCCATAACTTCTGCCAACCACGAATCTATTTTCTATCTCCAAACTTTTGTTATTTCAAGTACGTTAAGTGATGGAATAATATAGCATGTGACCTTTTGAGATTGTCTTTTTTACACTCAGCATAATTCCCTTGAGACTCATCCAAGTTATATATATCGATGGTCCATTCCTTTTTTGTTGTTGAGTAGTATTCTATGGTATGGATTTACAATACTTATCTTAAATGGTAAACAACATTTTTAATGACTGCATGATGTTCCCGTGGGTGGAGATGCCATCCGTTTCCTAACTATTCTATTATTGTTGGACATTTAGATTGTTGATGGTAAAAATAAATGCTACTGAAAATCTTGTATACAAGGGTTTCCTGATTCTGATTTCTTTAAGAAAGATTTTTTTAGAAGTGGAATAACTTAGACAAAGGATATTGACAATTTTCAGACTCTTAATGCCTGTTACCAAATTAATTTTGCAAGATTGTACAAATGTATATAGGTCCACCAGCAATATAGAGGCTGAGGTAAGAGGTTTTCCTAAATGATAATACAAGCTGAATAATACATACGTAGCTTGCTTTCTGCAAAAGCCAACTCAATGTCCATAGGAAAAACTGATGAGCCTTATTATACCCATGATGTACTTGGTTTAGGTATGTATGATCTAAAGTTATTTGATATCATGCTGCCCTTTTGGTGAGCAACATGATTGGAGGCAAACTGTGGCATACATGCATAGTACAATGGTGGTCCCCTGGCTGCAGTTGTGTTGGCTGTCTGTGCTAGGGCTGCCATAACAAAATACCACAGACCAGGTGGCTAATACAACAGACATTTATGTTCTCATAGTTCTGGAGTTGGAAGTCCAAGATCAAGGTGCCAGTGGGGTTGATTCCTCTGAGACCTGTCTGGCTTGCAGATGCCCAACTTCTCCCTGTGTTTTCTTTTTTTATTCTTTTTTTTTGTTTTTAAGATGGAGTCTCACTCTGTCGCCCAGGCTGGAGTGCAGTGGTGCGATCTTGGCTCACTGCTAGCTCTGCCTCCCAGGTTCACGCCATTCTCCTGCCTCAGCTTCCCGAGAAGCTAGGACTACAGATGCCCGCCACCACACCCAGCTAATTTTTTTTTTTGTATTTTTTAGTAGAGACAGGAATTCACCACGTTAGCCAGGATGGTCTCGATCTCTTGACCTCATAATCCACCCACCTCGGCCTCCCAAAGTGCTGGGATTACAGGCGTGAGCAACTGAGCCCGGCCCTCCCTGTGTTTTCACACCATGTCCCTCCGTGCATGTATTAGTCCATTCCAATGCTGCTATGAAGAAATACACATGACTGGGTCATTTATAAAGAAAAAAGGTGTAACTGACTCACAGTTCTACATGGCTGGGGAAGCCTCAGGAAACTTACAATCATGGCAGAAGGGGAAGCAAACATGTCCTTCTTCACATGATGGCAGGAAGGAGAAGAATGAGCGCCAAGCAAAGGGGGAAGCCCCTTATGAAATGATCAGATCTTGTGAGAACTCACTATCATGAAAACAGGATGGGGGAAAACTGTCCCCATGATTCAATTATTTCCACCTGATCCCTCCCATGACATGTGGGGATTATGGGAACTACAATTCAAGATGAGATTTGAGTGGGGACAGAGCCAAACCATATCAGTGCATGAATTCCCCTTGTGTCTCTGAGTCCTATCTCCTCTTCTTATGACACCAGTCAGATTGGATTACGACCCACCCTCAGGTCTCATTTTAACTTAAAGACCCTATCACCAAATACAACACATTTGCAGGTACCAGGCATTAGGACTTTAACATTTGCATTTTGGGTGGAACACAATTCGGCCCATAACAGAAGGTGTTCACTGCTAGAAAAGAAGGAAAAGTGAGAGAGTCAAAAGAGGTCAGATCTAGGAGGATAGGTGACTGGCCTGGTTGGTGCAGGCCACTGACATGTTGAGCCCACCCAATGGCAACACCTACCTGGGAGCTCCATCTTCAGGGTTGACCAACAGTTTAAGTGAAATCAGCTAATTAGGAACCTTTCTTTTATTGTTAGTGATATTAATCAGCTAAACTCATGAGTGAAAATTAGATTCTGAAGCCATCTCATCCACACAGTACAAAGATCTCTGAATATAGACATGGACATTCCTTCTAGTATCAGCAGTTAAAAACTTCTCGCCAAAGATGCTACTGTCTTAGCTGCATTTGTCCAGTGTCATAAGCAGTCCCATGCTCAGCACAGGACATATTGGTAGCTTTAGTACCTGGAGCCAGCTGAGAAAATTGGCCAACCCTCTAGGCAACCATAATCCAGAGCCAAGCCTGAGATAGCCTGGAAAACTCGTCAGGGTCCTTGACCAATGGAGTGGACTGGACTCAGTACCATCTTTTCTTGAAGAAGGCAATGGTTTTCAACAGAGTTGGGTGTTATTCTTCTTAGCCCCAGAAGTCCACTGGGGCCTAGAAAGGGGACATTGAAAATAAGGAGTTAAGGTTTGTGGTTCAGCTGATAGAAGTTGCTGCAACATGCTTCACTGGAAATCAGCTATGTTGGTGGATTCCAGTGAGCAAAGGTTACAAGTCAGGAAAAATGAGCTGGCTGTTAAGGTATTTAGCTGCAGTATCAGCAACCAGACATGCTTAGCATTGTTTGAACCCACACTCCAAACTGATGTTGCTCCAGTCCCTTTAAGTGGCTGGCTTTTATACCATATTACATATATCTTACAAAGCCCTCTCACGGCATGGGAGAAAATATTTATAGTACCTATATCTGAAAGAGGAGTTATCCCTAGAATATATAAAGAATTCCTACAAATCAGTAAGAAAGCAAATACAAAAATGGGCAAGAGACTTCAGTGGGAACAAAAGAGAATACCAAATGTCCAATAACATGAAAAAGTGCTCAACTTCATTAGTTATTAGAGAAGTAAAAATTAAAAGCACAATGCTATACCACTACACACCAACCAGAATGCTTAAAAAGAAAAAGTATTAATAGTTAGTGTCTATGTGAATCAATCCATATTCTTATGCACTGCCAGGAGTGGAGAGGAGTATAAGTTGGTACAACCATTTGGGAAAGTCTTTGCCAGTACTTACTTAAGCTGAACATGCAAGTATCGTATGACCTAGCAATTCTACACCCAGCAAGAAAAATGCTTATGTCTACAAAAAAGAGCTTTACTTGAATATTCATAGCTCCTCTATTCATTAGAGCCCCAAATTGAAAATTATCTAAATACCTGTCAATAATAACATGGGTAGAGAAATTCTTGTAGACTCACTCACACAATGGACTACTGACCATGAACTGGGTGGCTTTAAAAAAAAATGTACTCTCCCACACTTCTGGAGGCTAGAAGTTTGAAATTAAGATGTAGTCAGTGTTGTGCTCTAGGCCTCTAGGGGAAGATCCTTCCTTGCCTTTTCCAGCTTCTTGTAACCCAAGTGTTCCCTGGCTTGTGGCAGCATCACTTCAGTCTCAGCCTCCAACATCATGTGGAGTGTGTAACTTTTGGATATGAGCTGTCTGTTTAGTTGCTTCCTCCTCCTCCTTCTTTCTTTCCTTCCTTCCTTTTTTCTTTCTTTCTTTGGCTTAAGCAAGAGAAATGTATTGTCTCACAGTTCTGGAGGCTGGGAGTCCAAGATCAAGGTGTTGGTAGGGTTGGTTTCTCCTGAGGCCTCTCTCCTTGGCTTGTAGATGGCCGCCTTCTCACTGTGTCCTCACATGGTCTTCCTTCTGTGCATGCATGACCCTGATGTCTCTCTGTGTGTTCTAATCTGCTCTTCTTATAAGGACACCAGTCAGATAAGAATAGGGCCCACCTCCACCAATGGCCTCATTTTAACTGAAATACCTCTTTGGGCATTTAAGTTGAAGGCCTTATCTTCAAAAACAGTCACATTCAGTGGTATAGGGGGTGAGGGCTCCAATTATAAATGTTGGCAGGAGACATAATTCAGTCCATGACTCTCCATTCTCTAAATCCCCAAAATTCACTTCCTTCTCACATGCAAAATACATTTACCCCCATCCCAATGCCCCAAAAATCTTAACCTATTCCAGCATCAATTTCAAGTTCAAAGTCTCACCTAAACATAATCTAAATCAGGTATGAGTGAGACTCGAGGTTCAATTGTCTTTTTTACTTTCATTTTGAGCTTCCCAGGATCCTTGCAGCCAATCGAAGGGACAATGAAACACTTCCTTGCCTCATACCAAAGTTATTGCTTAAATATCAAGCTGCCTTTGAAAGGGGAATCCCTTGTTAGTAACGGCCAGGAAAGAGAATGTTAGAGGAAAAGCATGAGAATTTCTACAAAACAGTGAAAGCAGAATAACGAAGCAAACATCAGGCAAGATTATAGCTTAGGTACTGAAGTGGTTATGCTGTTTGGGATATATACCCTGGAGTTTGTTGTTGTGTGCCAGGAAAATTTAGGACACAAACACACAAACCGAGTTTTGGAGTGGAGGCTTAATAGGTAGAAGAAAAGAGAAAGACAAAAGCTTCCTCTGTAGAGTAAGGGGTCTTGAAGTGGAAAAGACCTGCTGGTAGTGAATGCACTGAGTTTTATTGTCCAGTTTGATGAGGTGGTGTCTGATTTACATAGGGTTCATAGATTGGTTCAATCAGGTATGACATTTACATAGTATGTGGGGAAGGCTGGTCGCCCCACCCTAATCTTCTTATGCAAATGGGCTTTCCAGTTGATCAGTGTCTTGTCTGCCCCTTTACAGTACATGTGGCTGGAAGAGAATGGAAGATGGAGCTGCCATCTTGAAAATATCTAGTCCTGGGCCAGTGCGGTGGTTCATGCCTGTAACCCCACCACTTTGGGAGGCCGAGGCAGGCAGATCACGAGGTCAAGAGATTGAGATCATCCTGGCCAACATGGTGAAACCCCGTCTCTACTAAAAATACAAAAAATTAGCTGGGCATGGTTGCACGTGCCTGTAGTCCCAGCTACTTGGGAAGCTGAGGCAGGAGAATCGCTTGAACCCGGGAGGCGGAGGTTGCAGTGAGCCAACATCATGCCACTGCACTCCTTCTCAAAAGAGAAAAAAAAAAAAGAGAGAGAGAAAATGTCTAGTCTTTAGTTCCTGCTGGCATTCACCTGTGGAAGCTCCCAGCTTGCAGGCTGCTCTTTGTTAGAAAATGATTTGGGACTGCTTGGCCGGGTGTGGTGGCTCATGCCTGTAATCCCAGCACTTTGGGAGGCCGAGACAGGCAGATCACCTGAGGTTGGGAGTTCAAGACCAGCCTGACCATCATGGTGAAACACCATCTCTACTAAAATACAAAACATTAGCTGGGCATGGTGGTGCACACCTGTAATCTCAACTACTCTGGAGGCTGAGGTAGGAGAATCACGTGAACCTGGGAGGTGGAGGTTGCAGTGAGCTGACATTGCGCCACTGCACTCCAAAAAAGTCTCACTGAGAACTCCCACACCCTTGCTATCTGCCTAAGTGATTTATTCTTAACTCCTATATCAGTACAAATGCCAAATATCCAGTAACCTCAGTTACCTGCAACTCAGGAAGGGATCAACAAATGAGCAGGAAAGTTTCTCAAGCAGCCAAAGGAGTGTCACAAAATTAAGTTTCTATCAACCATGAGTCTTTTCTGACTTCATCACTCTCGTCTGAACAATATCCTAAAAAGTAAGATGCGCAGCCCTCTCAGCTTTGAAGAGCAAACTGCGAGGTTTGCAACAACCTAACAGGAATGAAAGACCTAGAAAAACTCTAAAAGGTAGACATAAGAATTCAAAAGGCATAGCAATCCAGAGGTCACTTTTCTATAGCGAAGCTCTCTGTGCTTTACTGGCTTCATTTGTAGCAGGATAAGCCGTGGACAAAACCCCTCAGACACCGGGTTAAAGAAGGAAGTGGCTTTATTTGGCCAGGAGTGTTGGCAGACTTGCGTCTCAAGAACCAAGCTCCCTGAGGAAGAGTTCCTGGCCCTTTTAAGGGCTTACAACTCTAAGGGGTCCACAAGACAGGGTCGTGATAGACTGAGCAAGCATGGGGTACATGACTAGGTGGGGGTAAGCAAGGCAAGTATTTCTCCATACCATTGTCTGTGATCTATAGATAGCACAAGTGATTAGGGTGGGGGTTAATCTTTAGCCTACAGGCCTGGCCAGTGGCCCCGATCAGTCTGTTATTTTTCAGTTCTTACTTCCTCCTTTTCTTTGGAGACAGGAGACAGTAAGAGAAATGGCCTCTCTCCTCACATTTAGTGGGAGAATAGCATCTCTAAACCATCAAATTAATATCTATCTCCTAAACAGCTTTCAAAAAGCACATGACTTTGCCAGTTGCAGTGTCTGATGTCTGTAACCCTGGCTCTTTGGGAGGCCTAGGCGAGAAGATCACTTGGGCACAGGAGTTGGAAACCAGCCTGGGTAATGTCAGAGGCATTCAAACCAGAGTGACCCCATCTTGAATAAAGTCTGGGTAAAATGAACCTGACACCTATTGGACTCCATTCCCAGGAGGTTAAAGCATTCTAAGCCACAGGATGAAATAGGTCAGCACAAGATACAGGTCACAAAGACCTTGCTGATAAAACAACATGTGGTAAAGAAGCTGGCCAAAACCCAGCAAAACCAAGAATGAGAGTGACCTCTGATCGTCCTTACTGCTCATTTTGAGAGGTGAAGCCAGCTGGACTTATAGCTTTTCTATCAAAAATCCTTAACCCAGCAAGTTTCCTAACAGGGGATCTAAATCTTAATTAATTACCATAAAAAGGTCCGACCAGATCTAGGAGGAATTCCCTTCAGGACGGGACGATAGATGGTTCCTCCCAGGTGATTAAGGGAAAAAGACACAATGGGTATTCAGTAAGTGATAGGAAATTCTTGTAGAAGCAGCATTAGGAAAATTGCCTAATAATTGGTGTGCTCAAATGTGCGAGCTGTTTGCACTCAGCTGAACCTTCCAGTATTTACAGAATCATGAAGGAGCCATCTATACCAATTCTAAGTTAATAGGGACTGAACGAGGTCTTATAAATAGCAAAGAAAAATTGAAATCCCAAACTTACAAGGTTTTCAACAAAAGTAAAGTTTGCTAAAAGTTAACAGTGTAACATGTATTATCCTGATTTCTAATCTTGTGGAAATCAGACCCTATCCGTGCCACTTGAAGCTCAAGTACGTCAGCGCAGGGCCATACAACTAATACCTCTACTTATAGGGTTAGGAATGGCTACTGCTACAGAAACCAGAATAGCAGGTTTATCTATTTCATTATCCTACTACCACACACTCTCAAAGGATTTCTCAGACAGTTTCCAAGAAATAACAAAATCTATCCTCACTCTACAATCCCAAGTAGACTCTTTGGCAGCAGTGACTCTCCAAAACTGCCAAGGCCTAGACCTCCTCACTACTGAGAAAGGAGGACTTTGTACCTTCTTAGGGGAGGAGTATTGCTTTTACACTAACCAGTAAGGGATAGTATGAGATGCTGCCTGGAATTTACAGGAAAAGGCTTCTGAAATCAGACAACACCTTTCAAACTCTTATACCAACCTCTGGAGTTGGGCAACATGGCTTCTCCCCTTTCTAAGTCCCGTAACAGCCATCTTGCTATTACTTGCCTTTGGGCCCTGTGTTTTTAACCTCTTTGTCAAATTTGTTTCCTCCAGGATCAATGCCATCAAGCTACAGATGGTCTTACAAATGGAACCCTAAATGAGCTCAACTAACAACTTCTACTGAGGACCCCTGGACCAACCCACTGACCCTTTGGCTGGCCTAGAGAGTTCCCCTCTGGAGGACACTAGCACTGCAGGGTCCCTTCTTTGCCCCTATCCATCAGGAAGTAACTAAAGTGGTCATCACCCAATTCCCAACAGGAGTTGGGGGTGTCCTGTTTAGAGAGGGGATTGAGAGGTGAAGCCAGCTGGACTTCTGGGTTGGGTGGGGACTTGGAGAACTTTTCTGTCTTATAAGAGGATTGTAAAATGCACCAATCAGCACTCTGTAGCTAGGATTGTAAAAAGCACCAATCAGTGCTCTGTGGCTACCTAGAGGTTTGTAAAATGGACCAATCAGCACTCCGTAAAATGGACCAATCAGCAGGACATGGGCAGGGACAAATAAGGGAATAAAAGCTGGCCACCCCAGCCAGCAACAGCAACCTGCTTAGGTTCCCTTCCACGCTGTGGAAGCTTTGTTCTTTCACTCTTCATAATAAATCTTGCTGCTGCTCACTCTTTGGGTCTGTGCAATTTTTAAGAGCTGTAACACTCACCATGAAGGTCCATGGCTCCATTCTTGGTGTCAGCGAGACCACGAACCCACTGGAAGGAACCAACTCCAGACACAATTATATGCTAATTATAATGTATTAGCATGCTAAAAGACACTTCCACCAGTGCCATGACAGTTTACAGATGCCATGGCAACATCAGGAAGTTACCCTATATGGTCTAAAAAGGGGAGGAACCCTCACTTCTAAGAATTGTCCACCTGTTTTCCTGGAAAACACATGAATAATCCACCCTTTGTTTAGCATATAATCAAGAAATAACCATAAAAATAGTATACCAGCAGCCCTCAGGGCTGATCTGCCTATGGAGTAGCCATTCTTTATCCCTTTACTTGCCTAATAAACTTGCTTTCACTTTATGAATTTGCCTCAAATTCTTTCTTGCAAGAGACTCAAGAACCCTCTTGAGGGGTCTGGATGAGGAAGCCTTTCCAGTAACAGTAACATGGTGAAACCCTGTCTCAACACAAAAGTACAAAAATTAGCCAGTGTGGTGGTGCATGTCTATAGTCCCAGGTACTCAGGAGGCCAAGGTGGGAGGATTGCTTGAGCCCAGGAGGTCGAGGCTACAGTGAGCCAAGATTGTGCCACTGTACTCCAGCCTGGGGTGACAAGTAAGACCCTGTCTCAGATTTTAAAAAGGTAGAAATAGGAAAAAGAAGAAGGAAGAAGGAAGGAGAAAGGAGGAAGGAGAAGGAAAAGAAGGAGGGGAAGAAAAATATTTATAAGCCCCCCCCAGGCATGGTGGCTCATGCCTATAATCCAAGCACTTTAGGAGGCCAAGGTGGACAGACTGCTTGAGCCTAGGAGTTTGAGAGCAGCCTGGGCAACATGGTGAAACCTCATCTCTATACAAATATATAGATAGATATAGATATAGACATAGACATAGACATAGACATAGACATAGACATAGATATAGATATAGATATAGATTTAGATATATTAGCCAGGCATGGTGGTATGTGCCTGTAGTCTCAGCTATCTGGGAGGCTGAGGTGGGAGTATTGCCTGAGCCTGGGAGATTGAGGCTACAGTGAGCCGTGATTACACTACTGCACTCCAGCTTGGGCGACAGCGGGATACCCTGTCTCACAAATAAATAATAAAAAAACTGTTTCAGGTCAGGCACACTGGCTCACACCTGTAGTCCCAGTTTGTGAGGTTGAGGTGAGCAGATCACCTGAGATCAGGAGCTCAAGACCAGCCTGGCCAACATGGTGAAACCCTGTCTCTAGTAAAAATACAAAAATTAGTTTGGCATGTGGAAGGAGACCCCCTGAAACTATTGCTATGGAATAAAAGATGAAATGCTCCTGATTATTGTAAATACAAAATTGCAGGCAGGATTGTGTAAAGACAATGCCAGAATGAGCCAACAGTGCGTGATGCGCTTTCCCCTGCAGAGAGCCTATAAACGGACATGCTGTCAGGGAGGTTTCACATCACCAAGATTCCTATCCCAGAAAAGCAGATGTTCATAGCTCTGGGAATGGAATGTGACCCTTGTGGAGAGACTATAAACGGATGCATAAGGGATGCCTGTTCATATGGATAAGACAGTGCTATAAATACCTTCATCTTGCCACGGCTCTTCTAGGCCTCTTTAGTGTTAAGACATGCTACCTTCTGAGAATTTCTGGTCTAACTGGTTGTCTAGCTTCACGTCCTGTTTCTATGGATTGTGTGAAACCAGCTTTTACTGCAACTGTTATTGTTGATTAATATCTTGCTAGTCATAGGTTATGGAAAGACTGTGTTTCTGTTTTAAGCCTCTGTTAGAAATTACTGATGCACACACTATATTGTAAATTCTTATCTCTGTATACTGTACTTCTACATACAGATATTATATTAAAGAATTACTTCATTCCCACGTGACCATCTTACCTCATAATCAAACGACACTAAATCCCTCACTAACCTACCCCTGCCCTCACTAAACTTAATAATAAATGCTGGTATATCCAGTGCATTGGCGGCATCGCAGGACCAGAAGGCAGTGACCCCCCTGGACCCAGCTTTCACTATCTTGTGTGTGTCTATTATTTCTTGACCTGCCAATCCACCTGGGAACAAACGGAGAGCACCATTGCATTGCAGGCTGCTGGCCAGACCCCGCAATATCTGACGCCCAATGTGGCTTTCTTTGTTCCTCGACTAAGTGCACTCCGAGTGCGGGATCGTGACGAGTAGTCTTCAGACTGATAGTAAGGTCTCTGGGCACGCTTTTTCAACTCTCCCCTCTTTTCAGGTTTGTCAACCGGTATTATTCCAGCGTTATTATGGGACAATCGCAGTCTAAACACCAGGCTTATCTGTCTTTTATTAAACTTCTTCTTAAACAGGGTGGAATCAAGGATGATTACAATAACCTTATTCTCTTATTTCAGACTATTGAAAAATATTGTCCTTGGTTCCCTGACAAAGGTTCTATGGACCTGTTAGACTGGGATAGTGTTGGCGCCACTCTCCGCCAACTCATGAGAGATGGTGTTTTACTTCTTATTTCTGTTTGGGCTGACTAGGTTCTTATTCATGTTGCTTTACTTCCTTTTCAGTCTGGTGATCCTCTTCAACTGCCACAAGTTAACATGGATGGTGAGCTGCTCCCTTTACCTTGGGCAGCTGACCCCCCTACTAGTCTTCCTTCTGATGATGAGGAGGAATTCGATCTCTCCTTGTTTTATCCCCAAGAGGAGGAACCTGGTGATGATCCCCTCCCTCCACCTCCTATCTTGGAACCTGTATATGTTAACTCTTCTTCTACCAAGCCGTTGCCCCCTCTGCCAGAGGAGGACGTGTGGCATTCACCTGAACGGCCTGTTTCTCATTCCTCTCATCCTTTCAGACCTCTCCCCTCTTCTAAGCGTACTGTTTCTTTCGACGCTCTGGGACCCCTTCTTTCAGAGGTTTGGAATCCTGCTTCCTCCCGGTCCATGTCTCAGCACCCTCACTCTCCTTCTCTTCCTCCGCCCATGCACAATGGATGTGTAAGTCACCTGTTTGGGTAGAGCAGTGGCTGATTTCCAAACACAAGTTGGAGGCTTTAATTGAAATTGTTAATGATTTACTACAAGCAAACCCTATTGAGCCCTCCTTGTCTCCATGGAACTCGCCTGTGTTTGTTGTACAAAAAAAAGTCAGGAAAATGGAGGATGGTAACAGACTTAAGAGTTATTAATGCAGTTATTAAACCTATGGGGGCATTACAACCCGGTATGCCTTCCCCACCGTGATTGCTGAGGAATGGCCTTTAATTATCATTGATCTTAAGGACTGTTTTTTTCATATTCCTTTAGACAAGTCAGACTGTGAAAAATTTGCTTTCACTACACCTTCCATTAACAATTCAGCTTCTGCAGCTAGATATCAATGGAAAGTTTTACCTCAAGGAATAATTAACAGTCCTACTTTTTGTCAGTTGTTTGTCAGTACTATGTTACAACCTATCCGACAGACTTTTAAAAATAATTACATTCTTCATTATATGGATGATATACTGATTGCTGCTCCCACTAAAGATGAATTAATTCAATGTTTTACCTCTTTAAAATTAGCTGTTGCCAATGCAGGACTCCACATCGCTCCTGATAAAATTCAACAAGCCACTCCTTTTCTGTACTTAGGAATGCAGCTAGAAGCTCCATTAAGCCCCAAAAAGTCCAACTTCATACTGACAATTTAAACACCTTAAATGATTTTCGAAAATTACCAGGTGACATCAATTATCTCAGACCAACCCTAAGCATCCCTACTTATGCATTATCTCACCTATTTGCTACTTTATGGGGAGATACAGATTTAAAGAGTCCTCGCTCCCTATCTGAACCAGCGAAACAAGAGTTGTCTTTTGTAGAACAAAGAGTGACAGAAGTACAAGTCTCTCGTATTGACCTAAATTTGTCTTTACAATTTTTAGTTTTTCCTTCCATCCAGTTCCTACAGGACTTATAGTACAAAATGATTCTCTAGTTGAATGGGCATTTCTTCCTAATTCAGCCTCTAAAACTCTTTCAATATATCTTGATCAAATGGCCACTTTAATTGGGTTAGGACGTCAACATATCACTAAAATTTCCGGCTTCGATCCAAACATTATTGTGGTCCCTTTGTCAAAAAATGAAGTTAAAAATGCCTTTTCTACATCCTTGTGCTGGCAGACTAATCTGGCTGACTTCATTGGCACTATTGATAATCATTTGCCTAAGTCAAAATTCTTTCAATTTCTACTAAATACTTCCCGGAGTCTACCAAAACTTACTCATTCATCACCACTAGAGGCAGCTGTTATCATTTTTACTGATGGATCTAGTAATGGAAAGGCAGGGCATGCAGGATGAAAAGATAAAGTCATTTCTACTCCATACACTTCTGCTCAAAAAGCCGAGTTGTTCGCTGTTATCTCTGCATTACAAGATTTTGATCAGCCTCTTAATATTGTCTCTGACTCAGCTTATGTAGTCCATGCCACCAAGGCAATAGAAAGAGCTACCATCAAAAATATTGCTGACACTAATCTGTTTTCCTCGTTCTCTTTGTTTCAAAAAACTGTCAGAAACCAAAAGCACCCTTTTTTCATCACTCACATTCGATCTCATACTAATTTGCCTGGACCTTTATCCAGGGGTAATCATAAAGTTGATACTCTAGTTTCTCTAGCCATTACAGATGCAGAACAATTTCATCAACTCACTCATACTAATGCCTCAGGTCTTAAACACAAATATTCTCTCAGTTGGAAACAAGCTAAACAAATTGTACAACACTGTTCTCAATGTCAGGTTCTTGTCTTACCCACACAATCTCCTAGAGTTAATCCCCGAGGCCTTTCTCCTAATGCTATCTGGCAAATGGATGTTACTCATGTTCCTTCTTTTGGAAAATTAGCTTATGTGCATGTCATAGTTGACACCTTTTCCAATTTCATCTGGGCTACCTGTAAAAATGGAGAAGCCACTTCTCATGTTAAAAAAAATATCTTTTCATGTTTCGTGGTTATGGGAATTCCTAGTGAGCTCAAAACAGACAATGGTCCAGCCTATTGCAGTAAAGCTTTTAAAAATTTTCTTGATCAGTGGCATATGAAACATATTACTGGTATTCCTTATAACCCACGAGTCCATGCTATTGTAGAAAGAAGTAACAGAACTTTAAAATTACAATTACTTAAACAAAAAGAGGGGGATAAGGAGATGTCTACCCCTCACCTACAACTAAACTTGGAATTGTTCACGTTAAATTTTCTTAATATTCCTACATCTAGTTATGTTACTGCTGCTGAAAAACATTTCTCTGGTAACTGTCCCATGGTAAACCAAGAAGGGAAGTGTGGTGGAAAGACGTTCAATCTAATATATGGTCAAAAGATTCTATTTTAACATGGGGAAGAGGCTATGCTTGTGTTTCCCCAGGTGAACATCAATCTCCTGTTTGGATTCCTGCTACACACCTGAAATTGTGTCCTGAAGATGCATGCGACAATGAGACGGAGAAATTTGCTGAAAAAACGCCACAGCAAAAAACAACGAACACATCCAACTGTCAAAAAGAAAAAAAAAAGAAAAGAAAAGAAAAGAAAAATGCTAACTCCTTTACAACAGACAATCCAGTCAGCCATCCTGAACAACTTGTCTGCAGTGATCCAGGTCTGGCCCAACCTCTGCCTCCTCCTGATGACACTGATCCTTCTACCCTCTGTCACTCCACAGACTGTTAAAAACTATACATATTGGGCCTATATTCCTTTTCCCCCTCTTATTCGAGCCATGACATGGAGTGACGCTCCCATCGAGGTCTATGTTAATGATAGTATTTGGATGCCTGGTTCTGTAGCTGATCGTTGTCCTGCCCAACCTTCAGAAGAAGGAATCCCTTTCAATATCACTTTAGGTTTTAGGTATCCACCTTTGTGCCTGGGACCCACTAATGGATGTCTCTCATTAGATATTCAAACTTGGGCAGTCACACTACCATCTGGTCACTCTGTCCCTCCTTTAGGACACTTGGTATCAGGGCTCTCATTAAAACTTCTAAGGCAGATAAAAATAGGAATCACTGATTATATTCACACTTCCCAATATAAGCCTTTAAGACCTGCATGTCCTCTCAACTTGTCTTAAAATGCTGACAAATTAATGTGGAAGGATTGTGTTAGTCCAGAAGGAACTGTGTTATTTAATTCTTCTCACTACACTATTGTTGCTTTGGCTCCTAAAGGTCATATTACTAATGATTGCTCTCAAGGTCACAGAGATTGTCAACATTTTCTCTATGATATTACTTATCAAAAAAGTAGCGACAGCCCTCCCCTATTATATTGTAGATTCAACTCCTTTTTTCCTTTTAAGTGGAAAGGGGCAGGGGTTGCCCCTCCAAAGCCAAGGCTCGTTGTTCCCCACTTAGGACCTGAACATTCAGAATTATGGAGATTAACCATAGCTATGACTGGTATGAGAGTTTGGGCTGGAGAAATTGCTATAAGTAAATCCACCTTGTCACCTCAAAAACTAAGACAACAGATTAATTTACACTACTATTTCCACACAGCCAAAAATATCACTATGGCAATCATCAAAATGTCAATTCAAAGATGGGACAGTAAAGATTATGAGGACTTATACCCCCCATTGCTAATGTCCCGCTACCACCTCTCATACAACCTATTCCCCCCACCCCACATTTCACAAAAAAGAATACCATCCCAAAATATAGACACTATCTATATGGAGTCCAACATAACTATACCACTCAAAAGTTGTGTTAAACCACCATATATGTTATTAGTAGGTAAGATGCATATTAGTTCAAAAACCAACATAATTACATGTGTTGTTACTTGTATACTTGTATTGACTCATGCTTTAATCAATATCATAGTATCTTAATAGAGCCAGAGAAGTTATTTGGCTCCCCGTAGCCTTACATAGGCCTTGGGAATCTTCCCCTTCTATCCATGTTATTAATAATATTCTACAGAAAAATCTTAAAAGGAGTAAGTGATTTATTTTTACATTAATTGCAGTAATAATGGGCTTGATTGCTGTTACTGTGACTGCTGCTACTGCTGGAGTTGCATGACATCAATCTATTCAAACTGTTCATTTTGTGGATAAATGGCAAAAGAATTCTACTCAGATGTAGAATTCTCAGTCAGGTATTGATAAAAAATTTGCCAGTCAAATTAATGATCTAAGACAAACTGTTATATGGATGGGAGATAGAATTATGAGTTTAGAACATCGATTACAAATGCAATGTGATTGGAACACTTTCAATTTTTGTATAACTCCGTTCCAATATAATGAGTCTGTTCACAATTGGGAATCAGTAAAATGCCATTTACAAGGAAGTGAAGATAATTTTTTAGATATAAGCAAGCTAAAAGAACAGACATTTGAGGCCTCTCAAGCACACTTAACTGCTTTACCTAGCGCTGAAGTTTTAGATGGTATCTCTGAGGGGTTATCTAAACTCAACCCCATTCAATGGGTAAAATCTTTGGGAGGATCCACTATCATTAATTTTGTTCTGTGTATAATTTGTGTTATTGATTTATTGTTCAGGTGTAAAATTTGAAAAATATTCTTCAATCCAATCGTGATCAGTGCCAAGCTATGATTGCTATCGTTCATTTAAATCAGAGAAAAGGGGGAAATGTGGGGAGACCCCCTGAAACTATTGCTATGGAGTAAAAGATGAAATGCTCCTGATTATTGTAAATACAAAATTGCAGGCAGGATTGTGTAAAGACAATGCCAGGTTGGACCGCCAGAATGAGCCAACAGCGCGTGATGTGCTTCCCTCTGCAGAGAGCCTATGAATGGACATGCAGTCAGAGAGGTTTCACATCACCAAGATTCCTATCCCAGAAAAGCAGATGTTCATAGCTCTGGGAATGGAATGTGACCCTTGTGGAGAGACTATAAACGGACGCATAACGGATGCCTGTTCATATGGATAAGATAGTGCTATAAATACCCTCATCTTGCCACAGCTCTTCTAGGTCTCTTTAGTGTTAAGGCATGCTACCTTCTCAGAATTTCTGGTCTAACCGGTTGTCTAGCTTCACATCCTGTTTCTATGGATTGTGTGTAACCAGCTTTTACTGCAACTGTTACTGCTGATTAATATCTTGCTAGTCATACATTATGGAAAGACTGTGTTTCTGTTTTAAGGCTCTGTTAGAAATTACTGACGCACACACTATATGGTAAATTCTTATCTCTGTATACTGCACTTCTGCATACAGATGTTTTTAAAGAATTACTTCATCCCCATGTGACCATCTCACCTCATAATCAAATGACCCTAAATTCCTCACTAACCTATCCCCGCCCTCACTAAACTTAATAATAAATGCTGGTATATCCAGTGCATTGGCAGCATCGCAGGACCAGAAGGCGATGACCCCCTTGGACCCAGCTTTCGCTATCTTGTGTGTGTCTATTATTTCTCGACCTGCCAATCCGCCTGGGAACAAAGAGAGAGCCCCATTGCATTGCGGGCTGCTGGCCAGATCCTGCAATATCCACGGTGGTGCACACCTATAGTCTCAGCTACTCAGGAGGCTGAGGCAGGAGAATTGCTTAAACCTGGGCGGTGGAGGCTGCAGTGAGCTGAGATGACGCCACTGCACTCTAGCCTGGGTGACACAGTGAGACTCCATCTCAAAAAAAAAAAAAAAAAGCTGTTTCATGAAAAGCTGTTTTATCACATGGCACAAATTAAATAAACAGATGCTAATTAAAACTATTAAGGATTTCTCCTGTGAATTTCAATATTTAAAGCCAGCCATTATTCATATTAATATTTTAACATTTTACCATTAAGATATTTAATACAAAGGATTGATACATATTTAACTGTTTAAGGCTGGGTGTACAGGCTCACGTCTGTAATCCTGGCACTTTTGTAATCCAAGGCAGGTGGATCACCCGAGGGAGAACAGCCTGGCCAATATGGTAAAACCCATCTCTACTAAAAATACAAAAATTAGCCGGGTGTGGTGGTGCACATCTGTAATCCCAGCTACTTGGGAGGCTGAGGCAGGAGAATTGCTTGAACCTGGGTGACAAAGCAAGACTGTCTCAAAAAAACAAAAACAAAAACAAAAACATAAGTAATGGTTTAGAGTGCTAGTTAAACCTGTTCAAATCGTTCCTGGACCAAACTGAGAGTCAGGCTGCTATTTCTTGTGGCCCAATAATGAGATGCAGATGAACTGGGTAGGAAGACAGTTTTTATTTCTGCAACCAGTTACAGGGTGAAGGGCTGGAAATTATCACCAGATCAACTCAAAATTACAAAGTTTTCTAGAGCTTATATACCTTGTAAGCTATAAGTCTACACGTAAGTGTGCATTCATCTAATGACATAAGTGATTAACTTCTTTTAATCTATAACTAACGTCTGAGTCCTGAAGACCTTCCTCTGGAGCCTGAGTAAATTTACTTAATCTAAATGGGTCCAGGTGCTGGGGTGATTACCTTTATCTTGTCCCCTGCTAAATCATGGAGGTTTGGGGAGTTCCTTCAGACCCCCAATAAACTTGTTTGTGGAGGACTGGGGGAGTTTCTTCAGACCCGCTCCCCCAAAAAATTCGTTTAATCCTAAATGGGTCCTGTTAAGAATTCCTTCATTATTTTGTCATGCTTTAAGACCCAGGAAAGGCCTAGGCAAGACTCTTGGTGGGCTTTTGTTACATTCCAGCCTTTGACAAGGGCACTGGCTTTTTTAGCTTTTAATATTTAACTTAGGTCTGGTGCAGTGGCTCACGCCTGTAATTCCAGCACTTTGGGAGGCCAAGGTGGGTGGATCATGAGGTCAAGGGATCGAGACCATCCTGGCCAACATGGTGAAACCTGGTCTCTACTAAAAATACAAAAATTAGCTGGGTGTGGTGGCGCATGCCTGTAGTCCCAGCTACTCGGGAGGTTGAGGCAGGAGAATCACTTGAACCTGGGAGGCAGAGGTTGCAGTGAGCCGGGATCGTGCCACTGCACTCCAGCCTGGTGACAGAGCAAGACTCCGTCTCAAAAAAAAAAAAAAAAAAAATTTAACCACTCAGTCAGTACTAAAACAGTTTTGGAGGCCTGCATTAACGAAACCTGGCCTGCCACAAAATGAGTAAGAGGAAATGGAAAATAACATTCCCTGAGTGTCTACTATATGTACAACTCTACTTATGTATCTTGCTTAATTTTTATGATGATTCCATGAGGGAGTTCTTTTTTTTGGTTCATTTTTTCAGTGATTGTCCAATCCTGCAGACCATGAAGGTAGATTTTCTCATTTTAGAAATGAGGAAAGTAAGGCTCAGAGAGCTTATTCAAATATCCTGAAGATATATAGCTAATAAGTGGTAGAATTAGAATCTGAACCTAGGTCTACCTGACTGCAAAGCCCATGTTTTGTGGAAAACTCTCCTATTTCATAAAATTAATCTCAATTGACACTCGAATCAGCATCTCTGTGGGTTATTGGAGAAAAGTTATAAGTTGTCAAGCCACTGCTTCGCAGTGAGAAAATATGGGTAGGATTTGAATAAGAATGGGATGCTTGCACAGTATTTTGTGGTTTTTAAATTTTTTTATTTTTTGTAGAGATGGGGGTCTTACTATGTTGCCCAGGCTAATAGCATCTTATTTATGCTGCTGAGGGATTATTTTTGTCTCCCTTTTTAACAGCACGGTATCCTAGCAGAATCTTTTGAAATTGAGCTCACTCCTGAGGTCTGAACTTTTCCTATTGTTAGTCCCCTCCAAACCAAGTGATTTGTTACCAGTTAAAGGTTAGGTTATTTAGAAGCCTTTACTGGATTTTTATTATTTTATTTTTGAGACAGAGTCTTGCTCTGTCACCCAGGCTGGAGTGCAGTGGTGCGATCTTGGCTCACTGCAACCTCCGCCTCCCAGGTTCAAGCGATTCTCCTTCCTCAGCCTCCTGAGTAGCTGGGATTACAGGCATGTGCCACCACACTCGGCTAATTTTTGTATTTTTAGTAGAGATAGGGTTTTGCCATGTTGGCTAGGCTGGTATTTATTTATTTGAGTTGGAGTTTCACTCTTGTCGCCCAGGCTGGAGTGCAACGGCACCATCTTGGCTCATTGTAACCTCCACCTCCTAGGTTCAAGTGATCCTCCTGCCTCAGCCTCCTGAGTAGCTGAAATTACAGGTGCCTGCCACCACGCTCAGCTAATTTTTTGTATTTTTTAGTAGAGCTCAGGTTTCACCATGTTGGCCAGGCTGGTCTCAAACTCCTGACCTCAGGTGACCCACCTGCCTCGGCCTCCTGAAGTGCTGGGATTACAGGCATGAGCCACCGTTCCCAGCCTGAATCTTTAGAAAAGGACGTGATGGGGAGAGTTAGTGAAGAAGTGGGGCAATCAGAATGCAGACTGCAGTGTGCAAAGGCAGGACCAGTAGATGCTTTGAGAGCAGCTGGGGGAAAAAGGAGTGATCATTACAATAGCAGTAGTAGTTTTGCTTCAGCTATAATTTAAGGAAAAAGGTTGAGGGGCCTGTATTTTTTGCTCCAGATCCATTGATTTAATTTTGAGAAGCAAGATCCAGTGATTGAACTCATGCAAGGGGATGACCTGGGGCCAGTGAAAAGTCAGGTTGCAGTTTCCATTGCATTCAGGAAAACCAGAAAAATAAATACAACTTTTGGAAGAAACTTTTAAGTTTTCTCCCATTCACATTTAACCCTAGGGGTCTCACACTTCTGGAATTGCTTATTGTCACATGTATCCATATAGACCACCTAAACAGACTTTCTGTGAGCACCAAGGCTGTTTATTCACTTGGGTGCAAGTGGGATGAATCCAAAAAGAGAGTCAGCAAAGGGAGATAGGAAAGGGGCAGCCTTATAGGGCTTGGGTAGGCAGTGGAAAGTTACAGTTAAAGGAGGTTGTCTATTGTCAGCAGAGGAGAGGGTCACAAGGTGCATGGTGGGGAGATCATAAGACCCATTGTCCAGAATAAGAATGTCACAAGGTCAATTGATCAGCTGGGGCAGGGCAGGAGCAAGTCATAATGGTAGAATGCCGGAAGGTGCATTAATTAGTTAAGGCAGGAATTGGCTGTTTCACTTCTTTTGTGGTTTTATGGCTGCTCCAGACTTCTTGGCTCCTGCAGGCCATCTGGACATGCAGGTCACAGGGGTTACAATGGCTGTGCTTCGGCTCAGAGGCCTGACATTCCTGTCTTTTTACTTATAAAATATAAAGTTATAAGAAAAGATAAAGAAAATATAAGTTTTTACTGGGGATTATTGGGGTAAGGGTGATGTTAATCAGGGCTGCTTCAGGCATGTCTTAGGGGTGGTGTGGACACCTAAAGAAAGTTTAATTTTACAGTGAGTTGGTCTAGAAAGTTTTTGGGTACAATTCTGTGTGGCTAACAAGGCACCAGTTAGCATGTTTTTGAGCTTGAAATTGTCCTAATAAATTCTCCAAAAACAGCAATTAAGCATAATAGCATTAAGGTAGGTGTCAGTGAGTTTTTAGGCCAACGTAGGAATAATGTTTTAGGTACCAAAGCCTTTTGTCCCCATTTTCCATCATATGAATAGGATTCCCTGTTATTTAGTCAATGATCTATTATATTACCCTTTTCCTATAGGTGTGAGTGGTGGTCCAAATGGAGAAGTTCAATAGTTCTGATTGCAGATCCTATGCAGGAGAGATAATAAGTAAAATAATCTTTGTCTCCTGGGTTAAGCTGAGGCTGGCAAAGAGAGAAATGTCCCAAGCCTTCTAACAACCAACGGCATAGTTTATGTTGTCCTGGATGCTGGTCTGGTTGCCAAATATGGGGAAGGAAATGAGGGGCTGTAGGAGGCAAGCCAGAGGCTTATATCCTACGTGGAAATGGTCATGAAGGGAAGAGAAAAGGGCAGCAAAAAGCAGCCCAAGAAATCACTTCTTTTCTAACAAAGAGCAGCCTGAAAGATCGAACTGCAAACATAAATAAGAAAGCTGGAAGCTTGCACAGGGTGATACCAGCAGCCACACAGACAGAGCAACCTGGGGCCATGCATGTCCACCATGGGGATTCCACCTTCCCTTTTTTGTTAGCATGTGCACAGTAGGAAAGAGATCAGTCACAAGAATAGCTACCTGCCTGCATAATAAAAGACTGGGGTGGGGGCTGCCAGAGGTTCACACTCTATGCAGATGGCACACCTAGTCCTAACCAGTTTTCTTTTTGAGACAGAGTCTCTCACTCTATCACCCAGGCTGGAGTGCAGCAGCGCGATCTCGGCTCACTGCAACCTCTGCCTCCAGGGTTTAAGTGATTCTCCTGTCTCAGCCTCCCAATTAGCTGGGATTACAGGCACCCACCACCACGCCTGGCTAATTTTGTATTCTTAGTACAGACGGGGTTTCTCCATGTTGGTTAGGCTGGTCTTGAACTCCCAACCTCGATGATCCGCCCGCCTAGGCTTCCCATTTTTTTTTTTAAGATAAAATATAATGGTCAAATATTTTTGAAACATCCTGGAAAAAACCCACACAGTATTAGTATTACTACATTAATAACTGGCAATTGGTATAATTACTACTATTAAACAGTATTAGAACTGCAGGAAAATTACAATAACAAATAGACCCATAGACCACCCAATGTAAAATGGCTTGCACAAAATACAGTTTATTATAATAAAAAAAATTTTTTTTTTGAGACAGTCTCGCTCCGTCGCCCAGGCTGGAGTGCAGTGGTGAGATCTCGGCTCACTGCAACCTCCACCTCCCAGGTTCAAGCCATTCTTCTGCCTCATCCTCCCAAGTAGCTGGGATTACAGGCACGAGCCGCCATGCCCAGCCAATTTATATATTTTTAGTAGAGATGGGGTTTCACCATGGCCAGGCTGGTCTCAAACTCCTGGCCTCAAGTGATCCACCCACCTCGGTCTCCTAAAGTGCCGGGATTACAGGCGTAAGCCACCGTGCCCAGGCCCTATAATAAAAAATTTATGAGAGTACTTTCGAGCTAATTTGAATCAGTTCCCCGAGTTACCACATTATATCTGCTGCTGTTACGAACGTTAATTGGCAACATCTTTCTGAAGTGCCATTTAGCAGTAAATTGAAGAAGCCTTTAAAATTCAGTAGGTATCACACCTGTTGACCCAGCAATTTCTCTTCCTTAAATTTTTCTTAAGAATTGAGGTAGCAAACCAAATATTACACTTCTCACTTATAAGTGGGAGCTAAGTTATGAGGATGCAAAGACATAAGAATGATATAATAGACTTTGAGGACTCAGGGGCGGGAGGGGGTATACGTGGGACAGGAGTGAGGGATAAAAGACTATATTTTGGGTACTGTCACACGCGTCTGTGTGAAGAGACCACCAAACAGGCTCTGTGTGAGCAATAAGGCTTTTTAGTCACCTGGGTGCAGGCGGGCTGAGTCTGAAAAGAGTCAGCGAAGGGAGATGGGGTGGGGCCGTTTTATAGGATTTGGGTGGGTAGTGGAAAATTACAAAGGGGGTTGTTCTCTGGCAGGCCGGGGCGGGGGTCATAAGGTGCTCAGTGGGGGAGCTTCTGAGCCAGGAGAAGGGATTTCACAAGGTAATGTCATCAGTTAAGGCAGGAACCAGCCATTTTCACTTCTTTTGTGATTCTTCAGTTACTTCAGGCCATGTGGATGTATATGTGCAGGCTTGGGCTCAGAGGCCTGACAGGTACAGTGTACACTGCTCTGGTGACGGGTGCACCAAAGTCTCAGAAATCACCACTAAAAACTTATCCATGTAACCAAAAACCACCTGTATCTCCAAAACTACTGAAATACAAGTTTTAAAAAGATGAAAAAAATTTTTTTACATAAAATATCTTTCTCCCCCAAAACACATAAAAAATAAAAATATGTTTTAAAAAAGAATTGAGGTGGCTCTTAACTAGATAATTAAGAATCGCTGGTGGTAATCACTGGCGAAATACGCGTACGTTTCTGTAGGTTTAGGGACCAGGCAAGTCTGGGAAATGCCACCTGGTGGTTCTCAGCCCAGACTACACCTCAGACTCACCTGAAGAGGTGGGGTTTATTAATATCTCAATCAGCATCTCTGAGGGAGGGATCAGGTATTTGTAACGTCTCCCCGTGAGTTTCTAATGCACAGCTAAGTGCCCAGGATAAGCGCCCTAGGGCAGTCTAAGTAAAACGTGGCACAGCAAACAATTTTGTAAATGAATATTAACTGGAAACGTGTTAATTTCGAAATCGTGTTAAGAGAAAAAAACGTACAAAAAAGCTCATAGTGCAGTATGATTCCATTTCTGCAATGAGTGTAAGACTAGAAATTAACCATGGTTATGAGAAATGTGTGGTATCTTTATTTGCATTTACTATATTAAAAAAATGTTTCTGAGACAGAGCGCCTGGGCTGCAGTGCAGTGGTGATCACAGCTCACTGCAGCCTGGGACTCCCGGGCTCAAGCGACCCTCTCGCCTAGGACTCTCAAAGCGCTGGGATTACAGGCAGGCGCCACCACGACCGGCCTGCATTTACAATACTTTTTACGACGAATACTTACGGATGTTATATTAAGAAAATAGTTAATATCTGAGGTGCATTTTTCCAAATAATAACGTAGACAGCATTTACTGGGACCGTCCGGCACCAGGAACTGTCCTGGGAACCGCCAAAGGGCGGCTTAAGCTCGCAGCTGCGCAAACGCAAGCGAACCCCAGGCTCTCCTGCAGCAAGACCTCCGCAGCCCTAACCCTGAAGGCCGCCGGCCCGCCCCTCCCCTCCCCTCCCCTCCCCTCCCTTCCCGGGCCCCGCCCCCGCTTCCTGCCAATTCGCCCCGCCTACCCCGCGTCTCCGCATCCTCTTCCTGGCTTCGCTCCATCAGCCTCCGTTTCGCTGGGCGCTGTCCTCCGCGGCGATCTGGTTTCCCCGACGTGTTTTGTTTGCGACGCTGTCGTGTAACAGCGCGCTTTACGGCCGCGGGGACGGAGCGAGCCGGCGCCAGGGCCCCTCGGGCCGGGAAGAGAGGAAGGGGAGCGACGTTGATGCCCGGCGGAGGGGCGAGCGCGGCGTCTGGCCGGCTTCTCACCGCCGCGGAGCAAAGAGGGTCCCGGGAAGCGGCAGGGTCGGCGTCCAGGAGCGGCTTCGGGGGCTCCGGCGGCGGCAGAGGCGGAGCAAGCGGCCCCGGGTCCGGGAGCAGAGGCCCCGGCGGCCCCGCGGGCAGGATGAGCTTGACCCCGAAGGAGCTCTCGAGCCTGCTGAGTATCATATCGGAGGAAGCGGGCGGCGGCAGCACCTTCGAGGGCCTGTCCACCGCTTTCCACCACTACTTCAGCAAGGCCGACCACTTCCGCCTGGGCTCGGTGCTCGTCATGCTGCTCCAGCAGCCCGACCTGCTGCCCAGCGCGGCGCAGCGCCTCACGGCGCTCTACCTGCTCTGGGAGATGTACCGCACCGAGCCGCTGGCCGCCAACCCCTTCGCCGCCAGCTTCGCGCACCTGCTCAACCCCGCGCCGCCCGCCCGCGGCGGCCAGGAGCCCGACCGCCCTCCGCTCTCAGGTACCTCCTGAAGCCAGCTGTGCCGTGTGGATAGCGTTACATTCCGCAGCTTTCCACCTGCGCTGCTGGGAACTCACCTGAAAGGGAAATTATCCCTGTGAAATGATCATCCTCTTTTTCCGCCTCCCTCTGCGTTCCCACGCCCCTCACTCCCTCCCCGCCCTAACTCTAGAGAATGGAGAGGTGGTAGCTTAATTGCAAGTTCCTGACACCGAAAATGATTTCTCTGTACACCCCATCACATCATACAGCTCAGTGTAGGTCTTGACATGTTTAGTGTCTCAAATACGGTTCGTTCTTCGAAAACCCGTCTGTGGTGTGTGAAGTTAAAACCAATGATAAGACTGGATCTGTCCCCGGTTTTTAGTCTCAAAGGAGTACGTGGAAATCAGTATTAAGAAGCTGAAGAAGTTGGTGGGCGGAAATACACATGAAACACCATTAAAGACTTTGCAGTCGCCTTCCTTAGCCTGTTTGGGATGGGGAGAGAGGATAGAAAGTCTCAAATTGATGATCTCGCGGTTAGAAACACATGACTTACTGGACATTATGTAAAGTGCATGCGTGGTATACATTATGTAAAATGTATTTACCATTGTGTGGCATTGGTGAGATCAAACGAGTAGGTTAGGTGCGAGGCTGCATTTTTTGTTTGTTTGTTTTTAAGCTCAAGCAGAGGACGCTTTATGTGGGTTTGCTTTGGAAGAAGACTTGCAGTCAGAAAACAAGAAAAATGGCATGGTGACAAGGGGACCTGAAGGATTTAGGGACCAGTGTAGTGGAGGAAGCACATAGAGATAGGAAACAGCTTGATCTTACATTCCTTAACCAGTATAGGTAGGGCCTGCTATACAGTGAGTCAAGGCTAAGGCAGTAGATTTTGAAGTAACACCAGGAGTTTGTTTTTATGGTACAGGAGGGCCGCATTTCTAGTTAGTGTTCCTGCCGCGCACCCCATCAGGATCTTCTGATAGGTATCCTGTAGTGCCCTTATCTAAGAAGGGCAACCCTTTGTATTGGCCTGAGATGCCTTTAGGGTACAGGTACTTAACCTGCTTCTAAGAAGCTTGTGACTGCCCAGAAAGTGAATGTAACACAGGTTTGTGGTCAAAACTCACCACCTAGGCCTGGCTAGGTGGTTCACGCCTATGATCCTAGCACTTTTGGAGGCCGAAGTGGTGGAGTTGGGGGGTGGGAATTGCTTGAGGCCAGGAGTTTGAAACCATCCTGGGCAACATAGTAAGATCCTGTCTTTACAAAAAATTAAATAAATTTCTGGGCATGGGGTAGCTCACACCTGTAGTCCCAGCTGCTCAGGAGGTTGAGGCAGGAGGATCACTTGAGCCTAGGAGTTTGAGGCTGCAGTGAGTTAGGGTGACAGCTGCTAAACACACACACACATACACACACAGACAACCACCCTAGGGTGCTTGTATTAGAGGATTGGGACACTGTGGGATTTAGGTCAGAAGGCCCTTTGAATTCTGAAGAACAAGTGAGGCAAAGGAACCGTGACTTATATAATGTCATTTTCAGGTACAGTGAATCTAAACCCACACCTAGTCCATAGACCGCATTGTACACACAGATTTGCCATGGGTGGGATGGCAGTCGCCAGAGAAGGAATCCATGGATGGATTATATTTAACTGTTTTGTGCCTCAGATTCCTCATCTGTAAAATGCAAATAGTAACAATTCCCAGCTGGTAGAGTTGTTACAAAGAATAAGAGTACCTGTGAGTGTTACCCACTATTATACCATTATTAAAGTAGGGATGGTGTGTAGATAACATAGAAGAGAAAATACCAGTGCCAACACTCCACTCCCAGAGCTGCTGATACTGTATGTTTAGGGTAAGACATTTAGTGGGTATGTCTTCAGAATGCTTTTCAGATGACTCTGAACAGAGGCGGGGCTGTGATTGTGTAATGCTGGGTAGTTCAGAGGAAGGAATGACCACCTGTGGAGCCGGAGAAATTCTCAGGAGTGGTATTTTTTGCTGGATATTGACTAGGGATGCAGGTGGGAGGGCAGGAGTGGCTCTGCCAGGTATTATTAAAAAACTGGGTGTAAGGCCGGGTGTGGTAGCTCATGCCTGCAATCCCAGCACTTTGGGAGGCCAGGTCAGGCAGATCACTTGAAGCCAGGAGTTCGAAGCCAGCCTGGCCAACATGACCAAACCCCATCTCTACCCAAAATACAAAAATTAGCCCAGCATGATGGTGCACTCCTGTAATCCCAGCACTCAGGAGTCTGAGGCAGGAGGATTGCTTGAACCTGGGAGGCGGAGGCTGTAGTGAGCTGAGATCGCGCCACTGCATTCCAGCCTGGGCAACAGAGTAAGACTGCCTCAAAAAAAAAGGCGGGGGGGTGTAGAAGTTGAGGGATTTTGTGCAACCGGGGTGTAGGGTACATGGATGAGAGAGAAGGTCAAGAAGTGAGATTAGGAAGGTGCGGTGGGAGCAGATTATGAAGGGTCTTGTCATGGTGTAGAAATCTGGGTTTAATTCTGTGTAAACAGGTTAAGTAATGGGATCAGATTTGTACTCTAGAGATATAACTAAATGGTAAGAGGAAGTGTGGACTATGGGTGGTGGGTGAGCAGGGGTCAAAACTGGGAGCTGGGGAAGTCAGTAGAGGGGGCAAGAGTAGTCCCAGCAAGAGAGGAGTGGGGACTAGAGCTGAGGGAATGCAGCCTGGTGACATTGCTGCAGTGGGAGAGATGAGGCTTCGTGAGCAATTGGACATGGGACAAAAGGGAAGGAACATTCAGCCTTGTGGGAATTTGTAGCTGCATCGTGTGTTGAATCAGGATTGCTGCTGGTTGCTCTTCTATTTATTCAATTTCTACACAGTGGAAACAGAGAAGAAAGAAAAGCATTTCCGAGCACTATAGTGTTGTCTGTTTTTGCTTGCATATATAAGCTTTAGCCTTTGCAGGAATTGAGGCACTTTAGAAAATGAAGTTATTGGGCCAGGCGCGGTGGCTCACACCTGTAATCCCAGCACTTTGGGAGGCCAAGGCGGGTGGATCACGAGGTCAGGAGATCGAGACCATCCTGTCTAACACGGTGAAACCCCGTCTCTACTAAAAAGTACAAAAAATTAGCTGGGCGTGGTGGCAGGCGCCTGTAGTCCCAGCTACTCGGGAGCCAGAGGCAGGAGAATGGCGTGAACCCGGGAGGCAGAGCTTGCAGTGAGCCGAGATTGCACCACTGCACTCCAGCCTGGGCAACAGAGTGAGATTCCATCTCAAAAGAAAAAAAAAAAAAAGAAAATGAAGTTACTAATGTAAGAGTTAAAGAGGAAACAAACACCAGGTGGGGCACGGTGGCTCAAGCCTATAATCCCAGCACTTTGGGAGGCTGAGGCGAGCGGATCACCTGAGGTCAGGAGTTCAAGACCAGCCTGGCCAACATGGTGAAACCCTGACTCTACTAAAAATACAAACATTAGCTGGGCATGGTGGCAGGTGCCTGTAATCCCAGATACTTGGGAGGCTGAGGCAGGAGAATCTCTTGAGGCTGGGAGGCGGAGGTTGCAGTGAGCCAAGATCATGCCATCATACTCCAGCCTGGGAGACAAGAGTGAGACTTCATCTCAAAAAAAAAAAAAAAAAAACACAAAACGCGGCTTGGCAGTCAAAGACAGATTTTCTTTAGTTAAAACCTGAGAGGCACTCCTGGCCGATGTTTTAACTAAAGAAAACCTGTCTTTGACTGCCAGGCTGCGTTTTGTGTTTCTTTCCTCTTTCTTTAACTCTTACAATTAACAGGTACAAAAACCTTAAGTTTCATTGATAGGGCCACAGATCATAGAATTTCAAATGACATATTTAATTACATAGTTCGTAAATGTATATATTTGGTTGACTGAAACTTAATCATAATTTAGTTCTTAAAACTATGTGGCTTGAAGTGGCAAGTAGCAAGTACTGATTTTACCAGATTCAAGTTGATTTTTAAAAGTAACCATTGGAGAAATCGTTATACATTTTTGTTTGCAGGATTTTTACCTCCTATAACTCCACCAGAAAAGTTTTTTCTTTCCCAGCTGATGCTGGCACCCCCACGGGAACTCTTCAAAAAGACGCCTCGCCAGATTGCACTGATGGATGTTGGAAACATGGGCCAGTCTGTGGACATTAGTGGGCTTCAGTTAGCCTTGGCCGGTAAGGAGGAATCAGTGTTTTGGGCATTTCTGTGTGGTAATATTAGGCCTGTCTTGTTGGGGACTCTGCTAAAATGATGGTTTTTCTAACTGCTAAAAGGTTAGTATCATCCATTTTAAAAAGTAGTTTTAGTACTGGATCTTAAATGGAAGTCTTGGCTGGGCACAGTGGCTCACACCTGTAATCCTAGCACTTTGGGAGGTTGAGGTGGGCAGATCATTTGAGGTCAGGAGTTTGAGACTAGCCTGGCCAGCATGGTGAAACCCTGTCTCTACTAAATATACAAAAAATTAGCCAGACATGGTGGTGCACGCCTGTAATCCCAGCTACTCAGGAGGCTGAGACAGGAGAATAGCTTGAACCCGGGAGGTGGAGGTTGCAGTGAGCTGAGAACTCAACCACTGCACTCCAGTCTGGGCTACAGTGAGACTCCATCTCAATAAATAAATAAATAAATGGAACTCTTTATTTTTGGATGCTAATAGCATGTAAATTCATTTGGAGTTTTCAATTGAATTGATTGCTTTTTCTGTCTTAGAAGAAAGCTGGATAAAATTTAGTGGGTTTTTTTTTTTTTAAAGTTCTGATTGGAAGACTTAATATTTGTTAAAGTGTCAATACTACCCAAAACAATCAACAGATTTGGTACAATTACTGTCAAAATTCCAACAGTGCTTTTTGCAGAAATAGAAAAATCCGGCCAGTCACGGTGGCTCACACCTGTAATTGGGAGGCTGAGGCACGAGAATCACTTGAACCTGGGAGGTGGAGGTTGCAGTGAGCTGAGATTATGCAACTGCACTTCAGCCTGGGTGACAGGGCAAGAGTCTGTCTCAAAAAAAGAAAAATCCATCTTTAAACTGAAGAAAGGCTGGCGTAGTAGCTCATGCCTGTGATCTTTGGGAGAGGCCAAAGTGGGAGGATCGTTTGAGGGCAGAAGTTCAAGACTAGCCTGAGCAACATAAGGAAACTTTGTCTCTACAAATAATTAAAAACTTAGCCGGGCGTGGTGGTGCATGCCTGTGGTCTCAGCTACTTGGGAGGCTTAAGTGGGAGAATCAGTTGAGCCTGGGAGATCGAGGCTGCAGTGAGCTGTGATTGCACCACTGCACTCCAGCCTGCACGATATCGTGAGACCTGTCTCAGGGGACACTGAATAGCCAAAACCCAGTGTTCTCTTGGCATCCTTGTTGAAAATCATTTGCCCATATATGCAAGGGCTTTCTATTTCTGGGCTTTCTGTTCCATTCGTCTATATGTCTGTCTTTCTGCCAGTACCACACTGTTTTGATTACTGTAGCTTTGTACTAAGTTTTGAAATCGGGAGGTATGAGACTTTCAACTTTGTTCTTGTTCAGGATTGTTCTGGCACATTCTGTGTTAAACATGTAAGCAAATGAATGAGCGCTCTTGAAGTAAACAGTGTGTCCTGACAGAAAATAATAGGAGAAGGAGAACTGGTGGTCCGGGAGAGGCTCTCTGAGTTCTGAAGGAGTAGAGGAGGCACTTTGGGCTTGCCTGCTGTGAGCATTCATTTTCTCACTTGAGAGCAACTCAACAGGGAAATTGTAATATGTAGCTGGGTTTGTGAACCCTTGACTTTGTAATTAAGTAAGCTGAAGTATTAATTTTGACAATGCCCCATCTTTCTTAGACTTCATAAACCTGTGACATTTGGCTTCTGATATAAGGTGACGTGTTGCAGTAAACAGCTTTTCCTTTGGAACATTGTGAACCTTTAAACTATTGGGTATTAACAATATAACAATGGGGCCAGGCACAATGGCGCATACCTGTTATCCCAGCAGTTTGGGAGGCTGAGGCATGAGAATCACTTGAGCCCAGGAGTTTAAAACCAGCCTGGGCAACATAGGGAGACCCTGTCTCTACAAAAGTAATTAAAAAAAAAAAATTAGCTGGGTGTGGTGGTGTGTGCACTTGTGGTTCCAGCCACCCAGGAGGCTGACATACGAGGATCGCTTGATCCTGGGAGGTCAAGGCTACAATGAGCCATGATTGCACCACTGCACTCCAGCCTGGGCAACAGAGTAAGACCCTGTTACAAAAGCAGAGACAAGAACAATGTAACAATGGTTATGTTCTGAAACCGAAAGAAATCTTTTTACGACTTTTTAAGGTTGTACTAATAAGTACAAAAGTCCTAGCCACTAGTGCCAGATATAATTTAATAGAAATAAAATGATTACTTTTATTCCTGACAAACACCAAAGATACTTTGAAAACTGGATACAGAAGTGATGTATTCTGATGGTTCTAGCTTAGTATTTATTATAATATTTATTTATAGTATTTAGTTTTTTTTATCATAATAAAGTGAGAATCACATCTGACCTTCCTTTTAACTTGGGATGCCTTGAGTCAGCCGTAAGAAAGTTGAGAAGTATATCACGTGGAGGAAGGATCACATGTCTAGAGTAAGGGCTGAGAAGCCTGGCCGAGTGGCTAAGCTTGCTGCCTGCCGTCCTCTACCCAGATTGCAGATGTCCGGATCAATTCCTCTTCACACGTGTAAAGAAAAAGCAAGCATGCCTCTCCACTCTGGAGCTAGCCACCCAGATCTTCTCTCTGGAGGCCTAAAATTCAGTTGTCTTACAGTGGCATCCGTGGACCAAAGGTGTATTTTTGGATGATGCAGTTTGTGTTTTCTTAACTTTAAAAAAACAAGCACACAAGTTAAACGTAAGTGACTACAAGGGGTGAAGTTTTACCCTAACAATGAGTTTTCATTTCAGAGGTTTTGTTTTTCTTTATGATTTATTCCTGACAAACACCTGCCACTTACTAGTTTACCATGCAACTGGCCAATTTATCTTTTTTTTTCACATTTCGGTTGATAGTATGTTATCTAACTTTTTGTACCTCAACAATCTAAGATCTTTTTAAATGGCATTACAGGATAATTTTAGTGAGCATTTCTCTTAAGTGAATGAGAAAAGATGCTATATGTCTAAGGCGTCTTTTCATATGTCTCTGGCCATTTTTCCATTGGGTTGATGGTCTTTTATTGATTTGTATAGTTCTTTAATCAGGAATTTAGCCCTGTGTTTTTAAAATTACACAATCTGAAGTAAAACATGCATTCACTTTTTAAAGGAATTTAAGTGAACCTGGAGCAACCTGCCATCCAAGTTAAGAAAGAATTTTTTCAGAGCCTACAGGCTCCCTGTTTCTCCCAGTGGCTGCCTCATCACTAACCTGATCTTTGTGATAATCATCCTCAATTTGCTTCCCTCCTGTGCCTGCCTATAGTTTCACTTTGCATGCCCTTGAACTTTATACATGTGGAATCGTACTGCATTTATTCTCTTGTGCCTGCCTTCTGTTGAGGGTTGACAGATGAGTCCATGCTGATGGCGTGTAACTGCAGTGGCTGCCCTTCATTGCTGCTGTGGTACCTTTACACTGTGGAGTACCAAGTTCTGTGTCCATTCTGCTGTTGATGGACATAATACTGCTGTGAACATTCTTGCACATTATTCTGGGGCGTGTGTGAAAGTGTGTCTCCTAGATGGAAAGAAATGCACATGTAAACATTATAAGGAAATGTCAAATTATTTTCCAAAGTTGCTTTGCCATTTTTCATTCCTGTAGCACCGTGCAAGTTACCTTACATCCTCTTCCGCATTTGATAATGTCAAGTTTATACATTTTTGCCAATCTGATGGGTATGTTATAGTATCTTGTGTTTTAACTGGATTTTCCCTAGTTCCTAATGGGATTAAACATCTTTTCAGATTTTTTTTGGCCATTCAAGCTTTTTAAATAAAACCCTTATTAAAGTTACTAGTCCATTTTTTCCTGTTGGGTTCGTTCCTTTTTTTTTTTTTTTTTTTGAGACGGAGTCTCGCTCTGTCACCCAGGCTGGAGTGCAGTGGCACGATCTTGGCTCACTGCAAGCTCCGCCTCCTGGGTTCACGCCATTCTCCTGCCTCAGCCTCCCGAGTAGCTGGGACTACAGGCGCCTGCCACCACGCCCGGCTAATTTTTTGTATTTTTTTAGTAGAGACAGGGTTTCACCGTGTTAGCCAGGATGGTCTTGATCTCCTGACCTCGTGATCCGCCCGCCTCGGCCTCCCATAGTGCTGGGATTACAGGCGTGAGCCACCGCGCCTGGCGGGTTCTTTCTTTTTTTAAAACATTGATTTAAAAATATATGTACGGTAAGTCCTCACTTAACATCACTGACAGGTTGTTGGAAACTGCAGATTTAAGTGAAGTGATGTACAGCAGGTTGTTGAATAACACTGTTTCATCAACATTGTTTTATTATAACATTGATAAAAATAATTGTTTTGTTATACATTATTTCACTTAGTGGCAGATTCCAAGAACCTTTCAACAACGTTAAGTGAGGACCTGCTGTACGTACAGACACACACACATTCTCTCTCTCTCACTGTCTCTCTGAATCTGGCCCTTTGTTTTTCTCTGTTACAGATAGCTTACCTCAGTTAGTAGCTTGTCTTTTCACTCTCCTCATGATGTCCATAATTTTAAAATGTCTCCTATTTCCAGAACGCCAATCTGAATTGCCAACGCAAAGCAAAGCGAGCTTCCCCAGTATTCTCAGTGACCCAGACCCGGATTCTTCTAATTCTGGATTTGACAGCTCAGTTGCCTCTCAGATCACAGAAGCTTTAGTCAGTGGACCAAAGCCACCTATTGAAAGTAGGTATATATAAATTAATTTATACTCTTGGTTTTATTCTGTCAGCAGGATCCTCTAGGACTTTTCAGTTTTTGAGACATCATCTTATTTTTATTATGACTTAAATTGTAATTTAGTGTGAATCTTTCTAGTGTAGTGAGTGTCTAGAACATAGTAGAGATGTTCAGTGACAGTTCTTTAAGAAAAATGCATGCCAAGTTGTTTGTTGCACGTCTGTCCTATGCATACCTAAAGATACAGGCTGGGCGTGGTGGCTCACACCTGTAATCCCAGCATTTTGGGAGGCTGAGGCAGGTGGATCACTTGAGGTCAGGAGTTGAAAGGAGACGAAACCCCATCTCTACTAAAAATACAAAAATTAGCCGAGTGTAGTGGTAAACGCCTGTAGTCCCAGCTATTCGGGAGGCTGAGTCAGGAGAATTGCTCGAACCTGGGAGGCAGAAGTTGCAGTGAGCCGAGATCGAACCACTGCACTCCAGCCTGGGTGACAGAGTGAGATTCTGTCTCAAAAAGGAAAAAAACGAAAAAATTTAAAAAAAAAATACAGATTCTGATTTTACTGAAATGAGTCTTTTTGTAGCATCTCACTATCTTTTTGTTTTATACCTCTTAAGTAATCTTATCGCTATCATTTCCTTTTCCATTTTAAAGTTTTTCTTATAAGCTCCTAATTTACTTTAATTCAAAGAAAACACTTGTAGAATTTGAAGTAATATAGCTGCATTTTTTGGGGGGTTTCTTTAAGAGATGGAGTCTTGCTATAATGTCCAGGTTGGACTCGATCCCTTGAGCCTCAGGGGATCCTCCTACCTCAGACTCCCATGTAGTTGGAATTACAGGCATGCACCACTCTACCTGGCATCTATTTTATAGGCTTCTGTATGCTTTGAATTATGAAGGCAAGCTTTCTGCTTTGGAATGAGAACTTGTTTACCAGATGATAGTGTAGTATCACCATGAGTTTGAAGTTCACACAGTGACTTTTGTACCATTTGGTTTACAGTAGATCTTTGGCATACATAGGTTTAATATTTGAAGTATCCACTAGTCACAAGTGTGACTGAAATGTCCATGGCATGTAATGGCTTCTTTCTTATATTTGCTTGGCCACAACTCTAAATTGCATAGGTCACCAGGAAGATATGTGAAAAGCAGATCACTCATAATAAGTGGGTCTAGCCAAACACCAGGTGTCCCCACCTCACAAGAACTCTCTCTTTATCACATAAGTAGTACTTCTCATAAATTGTTGAAAACTTTATTTTTGTAAGTGGTTGAAGGGAGATTCAGATGCTAGTCCTGGTGAGGTAAGTGAAGAGGCAGTGGAGATGTTTAAGATAAAGTGATGATTTTTAACTAAAAAATAGATATGTTCTGTAAACTCAACAGTAGATTCTCAAATTTGGCAGGGCTAGGATCCATGACAGGAATAAGCCACTCCTTCCCTACGTGGAAACCATGTGAGATGTGAAATTGGTTCAGCAGAAGTCCTAGCCAGCGTTTATTTCAGTGGGTTTGTAACTCAGGGATGAATCTTTTTTTTTTTTTTTTTGAGACGGAGTCTCGCTCTCTCACCCAGGCTGGAGTGCAGTGGCGTGATCTCGGCTCACTGCAAGCTCCGCCTCCCGGGTTCACGCCATTCTCCTGCCTCAGCCTCTCCGAGTAGCTGGGACTACAGGCGCCCGCCACCACGCCCGGCTAATTTTTTGTATTTTTAGTAGAGACAGGGTTTCACCGTGGTCTCGATCTCCTGACCTCGTGATCCGCCCGCCTTGGCCTCCCAAAGTGCTGGGATTACAAGCGTGAGCCACCGCGCCCGGCCTAACTCAGGGATGAATCTTGTTTTATAAAATAGTTGAGTTGAACCACTTCATTTTCCTTTTGTACTTTTGTTTTCTGAAAATGAATATAGTATTTGTGAATTTAGGGATTCATGACGATTTCCACATTCCTTTCGAAATATCAAAAGGCAACCATACTTTTCCTCCTGCTGTTTCATCGCCACGTAATTTGTTACTTCAGTTATAAGATGCAAAGATAAAACTAGTACAAATCGTAGTGGCAGCTGAACAAATAGTGGTAACTAAGAATAGGATGTGTGAGGACACAGTATTTAATTTTTTCATCAAAAGACTTCACCCGTTTAGCAGTCGTGCCCTTTTGCTGTTGAGTGGTCATGCTCAAGTGCAGCATGGGCAGACCACGGCCAGGCTTTCCTCACTTCTCTGAAAGTGAATAGATTGTTCTCTGGCGTCATGCTGGTATAGTGTTCTTTCATTGTCGTTTGCTTTCTGACTGAAACCCTGACTTCCTGTGTCATTCCTGCTTCTGATTTTGAAGTATGAGAGTTTTAGTCATGTCATCAAGAGATTTCTTTGCATACTTTATTAAGTGAAATGTGTGAGATGTGTAGAGATGTTAGCTTCCTGATAGGAGCAACTGTCACTGCTCTCATTACAGGCCATTTTCGACCCGAGTTTATTCGTCCACCGCCTCCACTCCACATTTGTGAGGATGAACTGGCTTGGCTAAACCCCACAGAGCCTGACCACGCGATCCAGTGGGATAAATCCATGTGTGTTAAGAATAGCACTGGTGTGGAGATCAAGCGAATAATGGCCAAAGCCTTCAAAAGCCCCTTATCCTCTCCCCAACAAACACAGGTGTGTATTGATTGTAGGCATTTTATCTTTTTATTTTTAATTAAAAAAATTTGTTTTTGAGACAGAGTCTCACTCGGTTGCCCAGGGTGTAGTGCAGTGGCACGATCTCGGCTCACTGCAGCCTCTGCCTCCCGAGTTCAAGTGATTCTCGTGCCTCAGCGCCCCCAGCAGCTGAGACTACAGACATGCACCACCATACCCGGCTAATTTTTGTATTTTTATTAGAGATGGGGTTTTGCCATTGTTGGCCAGGCTGGTCTGGCTTCAAGTGATCTGCCAGCCTTGGCCTCCCAAAGTGCTGGGATTACAGGTGTGAGCCACTGCACCTGGCCATTGTGAGCATTTTCTTATCTTTAATCCAACAAGAGTTTATTTTTGTTTTTTGGAAAGTGGTAAGCAATAAACTAATCACTGTGAGTCAGCAGTAGGAAGTTGCAAAGGTTTTTGGGTCTCTGAAGCTTTGTTCTACTCTTTGGTAATTTTGCCATCGTGGGGCAAGAAGTCTGATGGCAAAAATGTTCTAACTTCTTTGTGATCAGTGTGTCCCTGGGAGAGGTGGGGTAGTGGGGGTGTCACTGCTGTGTACAGTGGGACACTTTACACAATGGTTATGTTTGAGCTGACGGTAATGCTTCTGCTGGAAAGTGGAGTTACTGACAGGCTGTAGGGAGGAAAACAAGACTGGGAAGGGGAACCTGCCCCCATCACACAGCTGGATCGTGGTGGATTTGAGATTAAAGTAGCCCCCACTGCCCGAGTGCGAGACTGGATGACTCTCCTCAGGAAAGGCAAGGCCACTCTTCTACTGTTGGTGAATTTTATCCAGTTGGCACACTTTTGAGTTAGAACTTTTTAGGAGATGATCTCTCCTATGAAGTTTGCCACCAAAAATACCATTTTCAAAATGAAATAATAGCGATGTTTGTAGTTCACTTTGCTCACGAGACCATCCTGAAAACACAGTCCACTGTGGAACACAGAAGTAGACGGAAAAAAAAAGCATAGGACATTTAAAGAGGAAGTGCTTATTTGGTAGAAAAAGTCTTTTGAGGATACCTGTTTGAATTACAAAGTGTGGGTGTGACTTGAACTGTAAAGTTCTGCAAACTGATGACTCGTAGCAGGTCAGCTGTCCTGCTTCCCACTCCGGCTTCCCACTCCGCCCCCTTCTCAGGTATTTCTGGTCTCTACCTGGGTGGGGTGGGGCAGGACTGTTTCTTGGGAGAACTAGTTGGTCATTAAGATTATTTTTAGTTACAACAGATGACAGAAAAAAAACCTGCAAAGGACTTGACATTGTTACAACCAGACAGTATTTTATCTGACCAGACAGTATGGAGTCTGGTTTGATGTCCAGGAATAGGAATCACTAGCATTATTTATAAACTGTCTTAGATGTGTTTGCATCTTAGTTTGTTCAAAATTAAAATGTAAATTTAGAAATGTCAAGACATCATGGGTTTGAAGGAAGAAATTTATGAAGTTGGTTCAATGCAGATAGTTTTGTAGCTTTTTGTATAAAATGCTTATTTCATATACATGGGAAAAAAAATTGACTCAAGACCCTCTTTCTCTCTCTCTCTCTTTAAAAATCTGGTGTATTTAGCTCCTTGGTGAGTTGGAAAAAGACCCCAAACTTGTCTACCATATTGGCCTCACCCCAGCCAAACTTCCTGACCTTGTGGAAAACAACCCTTTAGTCGCTATAGAAATGTTGCTGAAATTAATGCAGTCAAGCCAGATCACTGAGTATTTCTCTGTCCTGGTCAATATGGACATGTCTTTACATTCAATGGAAGTTGTAAATCGGTAAGTTTCTAGATTTGATCAAATGTGTGGGGATAGATACAGATTAGATGGCCAGGAAAGAAAAATTGTAACAGATTTTTGTCTTGGTATTATTGGCATAAGATTAACTATTAAAGAAATAATCTAACCCTTAGCATTCACTACATGTAAATTTAGCATGCATTAATAAGAACTGAGGGTAGGATTTCAAACATATTTAGTGTTAGTAGAAGCATAAATGAAACTTAATTGCTGAAATTTATTTTATTTATTTTTTTGAGAGGGAGTTTCACTCTGTTGCCCGGGCTAGAGTGCAGTGGCACGATCTCAGCTCACTGCAACCTCCACCCCCTGGGTTCAAGCAATTCTCCTGCCTTAGCCTGCCTAGTAGCTGGGATTACAGGTGTGTGCTACCACACCCGACTAATTTTTGTATTTTTAGTAGAGACAGGGTTTCACCATGTTGGTCAGGTGGGTCTCGAACTCCTGACCTCAAGTAATCTGCCCACCTCAGCCTCCCAAAGTGCAAGGATTACAGGCGTGAGCCACTGTGCCAGCCAGTTGCTGAAATTTATTTCCCTATACATAGTCATATCTTCTTTATCCCTGTACAAATATAGATACTATTTTTTCTTAGTGACCAACAGCTGTTAAGTGTGGAAAAATATGGACCTTAAGAGCTGAGAATCCTAGGAATGCCGTCCTAGCTTCCTTGTGCTCTTCTCCCAGCCTTTCTGACCCCCAGTCTCCTGACCCTGCCATCCTTGACTGTCAGGAAAACAGAACGTCTTCCCTTCTTGATGTGTGCTGTACAGTGTTTGCATTTTAAAGTATTTTCCTTACAAATATCTTTTAGGTAAATTGTGAATTAGATGGGCTGGAGGGCTTAAGTTGTTTATGTGCAGGGTGGCCAGAGGTTCAGGTGTGCCTGAGAGTCCTGGTGGAGGCTTTGCATCCTGAGCTCCCTTTCACATGGTATCCTGTTTTGGATGATAAATTATATGGTCTTCCTATATGGGGAAATCCATTCTGAGTGCCAAGCAACTAAACTTCAGTGAGAGCATAGTTTTTGAACACCTGTTTGTAAGTTGGGGATTTTTGAAAAATCTATGTGAAACTAAACTACAGAATGTGTCCTTTTTTCATCAACTATTGGGGGAGAAAAAGCCCAGCTGGAAGCCGAGGGAGTGGAAATATGTGCATACAAGGAGAGTGCGTTCTTTTAGCGGTAGGAGAGGGAGAAGTGTGAGGTTTCCAAATTAATTTTTAACTTTAACCTTGGTCACTGGCAAAACCGGCTAGCTGCTTGTTGAAAATGTGCTGCTGCACATCTCCCCCTCCTTGTTCCAGTCTTTCCCCTACTGAGTGAAGACTTACTCTTTTCAGTGGCCCAGTTCTGTGCAGGTCCTCCGGATTAACCACGCTGAGTATTCACTTCCCTTTCACCATATTCTTAAAGCAGTTCTTGTCCCTACCAGACATTTGGCCCTGAGTCCAAGATGCAGAATCACCACATCTTTTTATCAATGTGATTCTATCTGCTCAGTACCATGGAATTCAAACAAGGTCCTGTTTGTTTTCTCCCGATACCTATCATAGTGCATCATCCCTAAGTGTGAAACACGTTTGTTGGCGACACACAAATCTCGAGACTGCAGCAGCTCATGACAGTGTCCTTGGAGCACTACCTCCTCATGCCTTACTGAAAAAAGTGTTGAGGTCTGATAAGTTTAGAAAAGGCAGCATATATTAATCTTCTTTTGGAAATTTATACTTTGAGTATGGAATTCCTGTTCCCACCCCACTCGTTTTTCTCCATAAAACATTCCATGTAATCCTTTGGAAAATACTGGCTTTGGCCTTTATTATGACTCTAAATTCCAATAACAGACCATGACTTATGATTTAACCAGGGACAGGGCTCAAAAAAATAATTGCAATATGTAAATGGTAAGTAGAGACATTTTAAAAAGTGTTATTTATGAGTAAGTAGGTATGGCTCTTAGGTTAACTTGCCCAAGTATATTTAAAACTAGGGAATTGGATATGTCAGAAAATTCCACCAGATGACCAAAGCAAATTTTGTTATTTTATGGCTAACAGTGTTTTTCAATGTTAGCAAATGAAATTAATGGCCCAAATTTTCTTTTATGAAACAGACTAACTACAGCTGTTGATCTACCTCCTGAATTTATTCACCTTTATATATCAAATTGCATCTCTACTTGTGAACAGATTAAGGATAAATATATGCAGGTAATATAAATTTTTGTAAATTTTATAAATGCCTGCCAGGAAAATGAGCACACTAACATTCGTTTTTTTTTTCCTTTTTCAGAATCGGTTGGTGCGTCTTGTGTGTGTGTTTCTCCAATCCTTGATCCGTAACAAAATTATTAATGTACAGGATTTGTTTATAGAAGTGCAGGCATTCTGTATTGAATTCAGTAGGATACGAGAAGCTGCTGGTCTTTTCCGGTTGTTGAAGACATTGGATACTGGGGAAACACCTTCTGAGACCAAAATGTCAAAATAATACCTCATCAGAACCATCCCATCCATTCACTGTTCAGCTGTACTGTGAGTTTTTACACCGTTAAAACCCTGAGTGGGTTGCTTGGTCTAATGCATATAAACAGTACTTTATCTACTTAAAGCAAAGTTTTGCTTTCTTGGATGACTTTTTCCGTGAGATGAATTTTTTATAAGAACTGGGGAAAACATGTCTTTTAGTTGTCTGCTGATGACTATCCATAGGAGGAATGGCTATCCCAAAAAAAGTTCCGCGAAAAAGTAGATGAGTTTTTTTTTTAAGCACTAAAGAACAAAATGCATTTTTCATTAATACAGGCTTCTGATGAACCAGGAATCCCGTTTTCGTGAAGTTCCAATGTTGATGACAGTAAATTCTTAAGCATTTGTCCTAGAGGTGAAAGCAGCTGAATGTTTCTGAACCATCAAGAGGCAAACAGGAGTTTGGTTCTTTAACCTGCTTATGCACACAGCTCTTAACGCCTCATGAGGCACATAGCTGTTAACTCCTGATAAACCAAGGATTTACTTATAACTTTCTCCTTGTCATGGAGGCTTAATAGACAACAGAATAAGTGCATTTCTTGGGCCTCTTATAAACTTGGGAACTCTTAGAAAGCTGCTTCTATTACCAGGCTGTAATAGCTGGTATCGTTGTTTTTTTTTTCTCTTAAGATGTTCTGTTATTAGTCTGAGAGAGCCATTTTTTTGTTTTAAGGAAAAATGTCAGTCAGTGCTCTGGGAGGTAATTTCCTGTGGGGTCTGCACCCTCCTGTCTGGGTGGTGGATGTGGGTTTGAGAAGTAGGAGAGCAAGGTGGTACCACGTGGGCTCTTACCCTTTATGTGATTTTGGACAACAGTGCCTTCCATTAAAGTTCTTTTTATCAACTGTTATCTGATGTATTTTTTACTTTAAGAAATCATGAGAAATTCCTTTTACTGAGGTATTTTCAAAGTATATTTACAGGGAGATAATCTGTTCAACAGGAATTACTCTCTAACAAACACTTTGAAAAAGTTAAAGGAAACCAAGCCTGTGATTTTAAGATAAGTACAAGTTCCAGTCTTAAAACCCTGGAGAAAGAGCAGTACTAAAGATTTATAATAAATTGTCTTAGTTTTTCTTACAAAAGAAATGTTTAACAATGTTTGCTTAGAGGAAGTAATGAACTAAGCCCATCTATCAGAGGAATGCCTTCAGACAATTAAAATGATGGCAACAGAGATTTCTTTTACACCTAAAAGCGAGCATCCCCGTTTTGCACGTTAGCATTGGGAAAAGAACAGCTTATTACTGAAGTACTTTAGGAGTGGCAGTTGCAACAACCCAGCTTTAGGTTCCAGGACCTACAGGACCTACTGATTCTCTGGCATAGTAAAACATTGAACTCACAGCCAACACCATCACTCATGCCTGAGTGAAGCTGATCTAACAGACACTTAGTCCATGAGGCACATCACAGCCTTGCCCTTAGAGCAGTAGGCAATATTTTGCCACACCTGAGGGCCATTTTAAATAGTGAAATTGCCAACAAAAAGTGCAGAAATGCAAAGAACATGGTACTGAAGAGACTATGAAAGGACACTTGCTTGTAGTGGGAGAGGAAACAAGGCAGGGCATCCCGTCCTTCAGCCTCCATCAGGAACGTGCGGGTCAGGCAACTTAGCTCATTCACTACTCTGTGCATGTCTGAAAATGACCGTATGTGATGATTTGGGGGTTACAAATACATTTTAATAGGGAGGTTCTCAAATAGGGACTTCGTAAGTGAGGATCAAAATCACAATATTGGTGTTTACTTGAAAGACTTTAAAATTTATTTTAAATAGCTTACAAGGAATAGTGGTTATATTTATAGAACATTTTATAAAACAGAGATTTACACTTGTAACACCAACAAAAGCTTGAAAATAAAAGTTTACCTAAAGTAAAATTGGTGGCTGGGTTTGGTGGCTCACGCCTGTAATCCAGCACTTTGGGAGGCCAAGGTGGGAGGATCACTTGAGTTCAAGACCAGACTGGACGACATTAGCAAGGCCTCGTTTATATTAAAAAAAATTATCAGGGTGTGGCATGCACCTGTAGTCCCAGCTACTCTGGAAGCTGAGGTGGGAGGATTTCTTGAGCCTGGAAGATTGAGGCTGCAGTGAGCAACAACGGCACCACTGCACTCAAAAAAAAAAAAAAAAAAAAAAGTCAGTAACTGCAATAAACTTTTTTAAGTATAATCAAATGAGTTCAACTGTCACGTTAAGATGCCTTGAATTCTTTTGATTTTCTAGTTCCAATTTCTAGCTTTAATATCTTCAAATCACCTGTTAAAAAGAAGACAGCAATAAGTAACATCTTAGGGTAGAAAGCAGTTATTTCAAAAGAAAAATAGTTTGAGAGCCTAAAATGTAACTATTAGAAATAATTAAGTTTGTTTTAGCTTTAAAGAAATGGTATCGATTTTTATTCTTATAGTGTACATACACATTTACACCTAATTTTAAGTAGCACACTAAATGATTCACATTCTCTTGGAGAATGATGGTCACATGTCTCTTTTAAACAGTATTTTGAATTACACTCCTTAAACATTTTAAGGGTATCTGGAAAATTAATGCATGGGAAGAACTTTTTACACATTTGTTAAAATTTCAGCACCCTCTGTCTACTAAGATATTTTACTGATTTCACTTTACATCCTGTCTGTTCTTTTATGCAATCACTACTGTTCTTATCAGGAAAATCCCCAAGACACTTCCAAGAGTACCTGTATAATCCCGGATCTGATAGTGGCAATCAGCCCACACAAAGTCCTAGTGTTCCCAGGCTTCTCACTAGCCAATAATACAGCCCTACATCTCAGCAAAGAAAAGCATGGGTTAGCTTTTTTTTTCCTAATGTTTAAATAAATGTAGTGCAAATACCTTTTTTTCACAACTTTGCTGTACAAAGAGGGCAAGTCTCCAGCTGCATGGCTGATTATGACACAGTAGAAATTACACTTTTATAACTAGTAATCCAAATGTTAGTATTTTTCAAAATATGGTGACAAGTGTTTTAAAAAAAACTTTTAAAACTTAAGTAGCTGGGAATGTTGTAGGTGGCTTTCCTAGTTGATTAAGTCACAGAAACACAACACATATTAACTATAAAACTAGTTTTGGTTTGAGTCAACATCCTGTGCTTTAGCAAATCACAAAGGAGGGTTTATACCAAGCCCACAGAAACTGCTTTTGACTAAGACATATAATTACCTCAAGTTCTACTTAGTAATACATATATACTGACTTATAATTTCAGCCTTCATTGAGCAAATAAACTTCAACGTGCTCAAAAGAAAAGACTACTGCCAAACAAAAGACTATTGCCAAACTAAGTGATCTTACTGGGGAATTTGGTTACACTGGGTATTTCATCCCCAGTATATGGGGACAATCACCTATTCCTGAAGGTCTATTATTATTTTTAAATTTCAGTTCTCTTTGGGATGCCTTTCCTGACAGCTCCCATGGCATGAAGCTTCCAATCCTGCTACTGAGGTCAGACTAGTGGTTCGCTTCAGGATATTTTGTCATCGTGTGCCCACAGAGAGCAAACTGCTGATGGAGACACTGCAATTCGGCCTTTTCTTGTCATCATTTCTCAGTAGCTGGAGAGAGCAGTCTTTTGGGAAAGGCTGCGTGTTCAGGATCCCTAAAAAGATAGCATGTGGGGAAATTATTACCTGCCAAGTGGTGTGTGGTTTTACACCTCTCTGGCCCATCAGTTTTCTGCTGGGAAACTCAGAACGCCAGTCCAGACACCGAGGAGCCCAGGAAGCAGAACAGCAGGCAGGGGGCTGCGGAGAGCGGCACAGTCATGGACACTGCCTCCTCCATGACACCCGCGGTTTCCACAGTTAAATACTGGTCCACATGACATGTGAACACATGGCTCCTACGACAACGGTTAGGAGGAAAGTGATTCATGTGATAAATAATATAACTAAATGAAATCTGATTTATTATACATTCCCCCAATTCTCTGCATCTTATCAACTTAAAACTTTTAGCAAAAACTCTTGTAATATTTGTCCCTTCTTTTTTTTTTTTTTTTTTGACAGGGTCTCACTCTTGCCCAGGCTGGATTACAGTGGTGTGATCACAGCTCACTACAGCCTCAACCTCTTGGGCTCAAGCGATCCTCCCACCTCAGCTTCCCAGGCAGCTGGGACTACAGGCAGGTGCCACCACACCTGGCTAATTTTTAAAATTTTTAGTAGAGATGAGTTTTGCCTTGTTGCCTAGGCTAGTCTTGAATTCCTGGGCTCAAAAGATCCTCCCATCTTGGCCTCCCAAATTGTTGGTGTTAAAAGTGTCAACCACCACACCTGGCCTGTCACTTCTTTATCATGTTAATTTTCATCTAAAAAAACTTCTATCAATGAAAACTTTTTCCTTTCAAAGTACTGAACAGTCTTCTTCTCTTGCTAATTTCTTTTTTGCTACTAAAGACTTGTGTACTAGAGATATAACCGTAATTATTCCAACCTCTCCAATTTATAATTTAGTGTTCAAGCTTTTAAATTAAGGAACACTATGTTTGACAGCTGCTGATTAAGAAATCACACTTCTGTAATTATCAAGAACAATTTACCTTGGTCTGTCACAGTATTTTTTTTTTTAAGAGAAACACCAGTCAAATTTATTGCAGTTGTCCAGTCAGCAATGGTGATCTTCTTGCTGATTGCTAATCTTGCCATTCCTGGACCCCAAGTGCTCCATGACCTCCACAATATTCATGCCATCTTTCACCTTGCCAAAGACCACATGCTTGCCATCCAACCACTCAGTCTTGGCATCTTGGCAGTGCAGATAAAAAACTGGGAAACGTTCATGTTGGGTCCAGCATTTGCCATGGACAAGATGCCAGGACCTGTATGCTTCAGGATGAAGTTCTTGTCATCAAATTTCTCCCTGCAGATGGACTTGCCACCAATGCTGTATGGCGTGTGAAGTCACCACTCTGACACGTAAACCCTGGAATAATTCTGGGAAAGCAGGAACCCTTATAACCAAATCCTTTTTCTCCAGTGCTCAGAGCACAGAAATTTTCTGCTGTCTTTGGAACCTTGTCTGCAAACAGCTCCAATCTGTTAACATAGTTTTATGGATTAGATGAGCAGTCACTTCTTGCTTTCCAGGCCCCTTACCTTGAAGGAGACACAGCCCAAGGGCTCGCCATCGACAGCAATGTGGAAAAACATGGTGGGGCTGACCATGGCTGGAAGCAGGGGGCTCTGGGCGGCAGCAGCATCTGCAAAGCTCACAGCCTTCTTTTTAAAAGTCAGCTTCATTAGCTACTGGGAAGAATGACTAGTTAAAACATTTTCCCCTAGTGTTTCTTTCTTTTTCTTTTCTTTTCTTTTCCCTCCCTCCCTTCCTTCCTTCTTTTTTTTTTTTTTTTTTGAGATGGAGTTTTGCTCTTATTGCCCAGGCTGGAGTGCAGTGGCACAATCTCGGCTTACCGCAACCTCTGCCTCCCAGGTTCAAGAGAATCTCCTGCCTCAGCCTTTGACCTCAGGTGATCCTCCCACCTGGCCTCTCAAATTTTGTTTACAGGCTGAGCCCCATGATGGACCTCCTATTTTTCTGTGTCAGAGTCTTGCTCTGTCACCCAGGCTGCAGTGCAGTAGTGCAATCTTGGCTCACTGCAACCTCTGCCTCCCAGGTTCAAGTGATTCTCCTGCCTCAGCCTCCTGAGTAGCTGGGACTACAGGCACACGCCACCACGTCCGGCTAATTTTTTGTATTTTTAATGGAGACAGGGTTTCACCGTGTTAGCCAGGATGGTCTCGATCTCCTGATCTCGTGATCTGCCTGCCTTGGCCTCCCAAAGTGCTGGGATTACAGGCGTGAGCCACTGCGCCCGGCCCTCCCCTAGTATTTCTTAAAGACAAAGAGCAAACAATTTACTTGGTACAGAATCAGGATGTATTTTCCTATTTATAATAAACTACAGAAGGTAGATTTCAAAGGTAGTGGCTGTTATGGAAACCTACTTGGGGCTGTCTGCTAAAACAAACTCAGTATGCAAAGCAAAATACATTTTCTACTTCAATAGCTCCTCATACTGCATCTGTCTGTAGAGTTTATTTCGGTAAAACTGTTTACTATTTCATGATGAGTATCTAGAATTAAAGCATTAAGTAGCTTGAGAAAATAATCTATATAAATCTTTATATCCTACATATGGCTATAAAAATAAATTTATAATTTTAAAAATTGTTTTAAATAAACATTTATTTTTACCTACAAAGTAAAGATATACAGAATAACCACAAGCAACAAAAGACTGTAATTCCACACTCTAAAAAATAACTGCCTCACACTCCTTGACTTCTACCTCCAAGAAGTGAGAAAACAGTAGAGTGTGTATTTAATCACTTTCTAACACTTAGCAGTCTCCAAAAGCTTTGCATTAGCTTGCTCCTTTGACCCAAAAGAAAAGCAAGCAAGTAAAAAAGAAGAAATGGTTAAGCAAGGTCATGGTATTAAATCTGCTTAAACTCTAATCAAGAAAACTGGTTATTTCACGTCAACAACAAAAATTAAAATTCTACATCTTTCACCCTTTTAATTGTAAAGATTAAATTGTAACCGAAATCAATAAAACATTATCAGTCTGCCTACTCATTTTCTTTAACAAGGCAATGAAGAACTTAATGCTCATGTGCAATATAGAATCTTAGCTTTTTATTTGTAGGAAAAAATAAACAGATTTCCCTCCCCATCAAGGCATCACAAGAAATGAGGCAATAAAGGGAAAAATGCAAATCCTAAAGTCATCTAGTGCCTTTCTCATAATTCTAAACAAAGAAAAAGTGCTCTCAGGTTTTGAAATCTCCACATACACTACAGATAGGCAAAAAAGCTACACACATCTCAGTTTACAAGTTTCAAGTTCTTAAAAAAAAACAACAACAAAAACCTTTCCTCCAGGGAAAGCCCATGAGATCAATTATCGAATTGAATTATACAATTCCACTTCAACTAGTCTAAAATTGATGTGCTTTGCCAAAAACCTTGAAAAATAGAATTAACCGGTTTTTTACAGAACCGTAGCAGCCAGTCTATTATTTAGAAACACCACCTGTCCTTTACATTAGAGTACCTGCCCCAGTTGTCTTTGTAATAGTCTGAAGCAACACACTGTTCATGGTAAACACTCTATTTTAGTAGATAAATATATGAGGACTAATCAAAAAGTCTCTTTAAGAAGAAAATATCTTAGTCCTTTGTATATCAAATCAGAGTCTAATAGGTAAAATAATATACATTATTTTCAAATATACAAATTATGTGCTAAAGTAAAAAAAATAAAATGTCCTTTAGTTCAAGCCAAACTTCTGTTGGTGCCACTTCAGTGGGCACGTGTGCTAGGAGATGGGTCCTCCATGCCGAGAGTCACTCCTGCCGGCTTCTGCAAGAGAGCAACACAAGCTACTCCATCAGAAGAGGGCAGCATATTCCGAGCTTCAACTATGCAAACACACTTATTCACTTGGAGATAATTCAAGATGGTAAACAGAAAAATTTTTTTCTTTTTTTTGAGATGGAGTCATGCTCTTGTTGCCCAGGCTGGAATGCAATGGCACCATCTTGGCTCACTGCAACCTCCACCTCCCGGGTTCAAGCGATTCTCCTGCCTCAGCCTCCTGGGTAGCTGGGATTACAGGCACCCGCCACCACATTCAGCTACTTTTTGCATTTTTAGTAGAGATGAGGTTTCACTACGTTGGCCAGGCTAGTCTCGAACTCCTGACCTCAGGTGATCCACCCACCTCAGCCTCCCAAAGTGCTGGGATTACAGACATGAGCCACCGTGCCCGGCTAACAGAAAATTTTAAATAAAACACACATGGAAAACTGATAACCCATTCCACTGATAGCCAACAGGAAAAATCAGTAAACATCTTCATCACATGAGGAGTTTTCTAGCATTAGCCTAGCCAACATTAATCTCATCAGCAGATCAGTCTTTAAAGACAGTCAGAGGTGGTGGTAACCAGAAGATGTTCCCAAAAGTTGAACAAGTAGCTAAGGTGATGGTGACGCTGCCACCAATGAAAACAATAGCCAGTATTTATATTGACCCTAAGAGGTAGAGATTAACACATCACCAGCCCCGTTTTATAGATGGCAAGGAAGAGGAGAAGCTGGTACTGAAATCCAGACAGTTGCTATTACTAAGTATACAAAATCACTTCACACAAAAGGCTCTTAGAATAGAATACTTCCTTAAAGATAGCAGCAGATCCCACTACTTTTTATTTTGCCAATTTAAAGTTTCTTTTTTCTTTTCTTTTTTAATATAGGGTCTCACTCTCTCACCCAGGCTGGAGTGCAGTGACATGATCATGGCCATGGCTCACTGCATCCTCGACTTCCTGGGTTCAAGTGATCCTCCCACCTCAGCTTCCCAGAGAGCTGGGACTACAGTAGGCACCTGCCACCATGCCCCGCTAATTTTTTGTAGAGACAGAGTTTCTGCATGTTCTCCAGGCTGGCCTCATGCAATGCAATCTGCTCCCCGCCACCCTACCTCCAAAAGTGCTAGGATTACAAGTGTGAGCCACCATGTCCAGCCTAAAGTTTCTATTAAATGGTGAAATAACATAAGTAATCTCATAAAATGCTTCCTCTTGTTTTATAAATATAAGTGTATATTTATAAATACAAAATTTGTATTTACTGTTTAAATTGACAAAAACTGTATATATTTATGGTATACAACATGATGTTCTGAAACATGTATACATTGTGGAATGGCTAAATCACACTAATTCATGTGCATTACCTGACATTTATTTGAAGTGAAAACATCTAAAATCTACTCTTTTGGCATCTTTCAAGAATATTATACACTGTTATGAACTGTAGTCACCATGCTATACAATGGAGCTCTTCAATTTACTCCTAACTGAAACTTTGTACCTTTTGACTAGTATCTCTCCAATCCCCCCCACACCCAACCAAATATTTTGCACTCCCCTTCAAGGAGGTGAAGTAGGTGGAGAGTGATGTAACTGGAGAGTGGAAGGTGCACTTCCCCAGGGAAACACCTTCTCCAGGGTCTACCATGAGTAACCACATTCATTTCCTAGTTGCTCCTGAGAGTCTAGTAAATGTTTTCTCAACTATAACTGAAACTACATTTTTTCTGGAAGTATTAATGCCTGATTTTTCTAATTTAGTGTTTTTCAATTTATATTGTTACCGTTATAAGGCTGAAAGAACATTAACAGATAAAGTCAACTTGCTGTTGCATAATACTTGAGAATTTAAAAAAAGGACAAAGAGAGAAAAATAGAATGTGAGCCCCATATGGGGTGGGGTGGGGACATTGGGGAAACTGGCTGCTTCAGAATGTATCTGACATTTTGCTGCTCTGGAAACCTAGCTGCTTCTTCCACCTTCTTTATTTCTACCCATGATTTCAAATTGTATTATCTTAGTTCTAAGAGGGTATTTCAGGACAGCCAATGGTAAACTGTAAGGCACTGCAAGTTAACAAGGTAGCAAGAATGCAGAAAAATCTGGAGGCTGCTCTTGAAAGACATTTAGTCAGAATAAGAGTCTTAGTATCTCCAGGGTGCTCACGTACTAGAGAAGGCAAAGTTAGTTTCCTTTCTGGAGTTGGAAGGCAATGGCAAAATCACACTGGTATGCACTCTGGCTCTATATAAAGACATTCTTAAAAATAAGAGCCATTTACCAAGGGAACATGCTGCTTTGCAAGGTGGCCCAGTCTTAGCTGGAGAGCTGTTAGGAGAATGCCTACACAGATCAATCGCTACAATTGTATAATTCTCTGAAATCTATTCTCCTTTTTTTGTTCCACAATGCATCCTTTTCTTCCTCTGGTGCTGGTTAACACTTACATTCTAATATTTCTACCTATTTTTGCCTCACAGATCCTAAATGTGCTACAAAAAAACTGACTTAGTTTCAATCTTACTGCTTTGGAAAAATATGCTTCCTCTTCTAGCATGACAAAATTCAAAATCTGAAGCATCAATTCTTCCCACTTAAAATAACCTTTAAGTGAATCCAATTCCAATAAAAATTCTGATGAGATTTTCTTTCACTTGGCAAAATGATTTTAGAATTAATCTTTAAAAAATGTAGAATAGGCTGGGTGTGGTGGCTCATGCCTGTAATCCCAGCACTTTGGGAGGCCCAGGAGGGTGGATCACCTGAGGTGGGCAAATCACTTGAACCCAGGAGGTGGAGGCTGCAGTGAGCTGAGATCGTGTCACTGCACTCCAGACTGGCCGACAGAGCAAGACTCCATCTCAAATAATAATAATAATAATAATAATAATAATGTAGAATAGCCCAGAAATTTTTTAAAAGAAGAATAAAGATGAAAGAATTTGCCTTGCAAATATCAAAACATATTATTTGCAATTATTATTCACTAAACAATATTAGGACAACTGATTAAACATTTGGGTTTAATAAGTGGAATAAAAGGAAAAAAACAGATTAGTTAAATCTCCCCTCACACCTTAAACTATGTATATTAAGATTTAAATGTAAAATGCAAAACCCACAAATACTGGCAAAGTACAGGTCAATATCTTTACAATCCCAACATAAGAAAGACCTTCTTAAGTCGGCAAGCAATCAAAGGCAGAATCATGAGAGAACGGGAAACTAAACTATATAATTTCTATCTGGAAAGTACAATGAAAAGCCAAAGGATACAGAAATTGGGAGAGAAATACATAAAATATATGACAAAGCCCTAGTATTTTCAGTGTATAAAAAGCTCTAAGAATCAATATGAAAAAATTACTATCTCCATAAAAAAAAAATAAGCTAGGGATAAAATAAGCAGTTCATCAAAGAATAAAGATGACCAACAATGTGAAAAGAGGACAAAAATGTAATAAAAAAATGCAATTAGTCTAGACAACATGGTGAACATGGTGAGACTTCATCACTTCAAAAAAATTTAAAAAGTTAGCTAGATATGGTGGCACACCCCTGTGGTCCCAGCTACTTGGGAGGCAGAGGTGGCAGGACTGGTTATGCCCAGGAGTTTGAGGCTGCAGTGAGCTGTGTTCTCATCACTACACTCCAGCCAGGGTGACAGAGCAAGACCCTGTCTCAAAAAACAAAACAAAACACAAAAAACAAAACAAAACAAAAGCCATGCAATTCACTACATTTACCTATCAGAGTGACAGAAAACAATTAGACAAGGGATAGGTATATATACATGATTTCAAAGTGCTACTGATAATACAAACACTCATTAGTTTCAAGAAATTATAGAAAATTCAAAATGTAATACTATGTAGCTATAAAAAATTATCTATTCATCAACATAGAAAGAGCTTCATATACTAAGTAAAAAGTAGGTTACCTAACAGCCCATAAGTGATATTCACTGACCCTTCAACACCTTTCAATTTCCAGAAAAACATCTGGAAAGGTAATTATCGAAGTGTTAAGATGACATCTCTACGTGAGGGATGACTACTTTCATTTTTTCCTTATGCTTTTCTGCACTTTATATATTTCTTTATTTTCTTTCACAGCTACTAATAAATTTTTTTTTTTTTTTTTTTAAAGAGACAGGGGTCTTGCTCTGTCACCCAGGCTCAGGCTGGGGTACAGTGACAGGATCATAGCTCACTGCAGCCTGGAACTCTTGGTCATAAGCCACTCTCCTGCCTCAGCATTCTGAGTAGCTGGGACTGCAGGAGCATGCCACCATAACCGGCTAATTTGTAAAGTTTCTATAGAGATGGGGTCTCACTATGCTGCCCAGGCTGTTCTCAAATTCCTGGTTACTTATTCTTCAAAAGCTCGAACTCAAGCAATCCTCCCACCTTAACCTCCCAAAGCACTGAGATTACAGGTGTGAGCCACCACACCTGGCCACATTCTATTGTTTTATAATTTGCACACCGCTCACCTAGCAATGCCGTATTTTCTCCTGCATCTCCTTTAAAGCTGGGATCACACTGTGGCTCAGATTCAGCAGGGGAGGCTGATGGTGGACTGCTCTCATCACTTCCGTCATCATCTGGTAAAGTTAGACTCAAATTTGCAGCTGGATCCCTTCCAGGAGGAGATTCTGGAGCAGGCATCTCCTGTACATCCCCAGGCTCTCTCTTGAGAATTAGAACAGAAGAAAAAACATGATCAAAGCTTATGTATCATCTGGCTCGTAATTCACATACAATATTATGTACTTCTGTACAATGAATCTGGCAAAAAGCACATCAATGTCTCCCTTATCTAGTATCACAAGAAAATGAATTCCTTCTCGACAACCAATCTCCTAAGGCCTACATGTTTTTTATTCTAAAAAACATTTCCCCTCCTTGATACAAGCAATGCCACCTTTTAAACTATTGACAGAAAGTGAAGCTTTCTTCCACTTCCTTGCCTTCCCAGACACAGAATATGAGGCCATAGCCATGAATTCTGATTACTGCCCTGTGCTGGTTTACAGTGAGGCACTAGGGTTTCAGAGATAAACAAGGCTTTTGAACAACAGATGCCTTCAGACTGTATTATTTTCTTGAAAAAGTTACTCTGGCTCCTTCCATATGGACAGGGTGCTGATCGGCTGTAGTTTGCCTCCACCTTCCCTCCTCCTTCCATTTGCTGCTTTAAAGAAAGGAAGACAGTGAAAGTGGAGGGCTGGAGACACCAGCAGCATCACTACGTTAAGTCTCGACATTTGGGGGACAGCTAGAAACCTTATTTGATTAATACCAGAGTCAAAGCTGTGTTGTAAGTGGATGGAACTCCTGGTAAAGTGACTTATTAGATGAGGGGTTACTGCAGGTTGACTATGACCTTCTGGCTCAGCATCTCACCATTGCTTCAAGTAAAAACACCACTCACGGGCACTCCACCTCCCTCCACTGGGCTGCGCCCCCCACAGCCCTGCTCCACCTGTGTTCTAGAACCTGCCCCTCCTGCCTCACCAGTAACGTAAAGCCCTCCCATCCCTGCTCCTGACACACCAAGCAACAAATCCTGTGGCTGTGACATCACCACAATACCCAAACTCCTGCCCAGCCTAGCCCCAACCTTTTTACCTAAATATCTGCCAACTTAACTACCTGCCAACCTCCAACCCTGTCTGTTCACTCCACAGACACAGCATTAGCCTCAACACTTTGGTGTGTCTTGACGGATAATGCAACACCCAGCTCAACGGCCCTCTCAAATGCACTTGCCCCACCTTCCAACTTCTACCTGGCAGCAGGGCACGTGACCCCTCCTCTGCGCTCCCACAGGCAGCACTTCAAACAGGCCTCTTTGGCCATGTCGTGTCTGTGTGCGTGCCCTGACCCTCCACCAGTCCAGAAAGTGAAATCCTCAAGAGCCCATGAGGGGAGGGGCTGTGTCTTACTCATCTTTGTCTCCCTAGAGCCAAGTGCAGATCTAGCACCTCAGATGGCATTTCTTTGACCCATCCTTGCCAAATGAATGAAAACAAGTGACATGGACACACTGAAATGGTTACAGCTGTAAACCTTTAAAGCCTGTGTGGTTGACTGAGGGTGACTCTCACTACAGTTATGGGGAAATAGAGAACTAGTTACTATAAGAGGGCACAGCATGGCTAACTAAAGCATACACTGCAGGAGGGGGTCAACAGGTCCACAGAAAAGGGTGTACTGTCTAAAGATTCAAAAGTCAAAGGCAAGACAGTAAGTTTCTGAGGTTTAATGTTACTACAGGTTCTGTTCTTCAAAAAATAAATTAGGCATTCTGGGGATATATATTCTAGCTTTCTGAAATTAACATTCTAAGAAAGCAACTCAATCTTATGTGAGATGAAGAGTCTTATCCATCAAGCTCCCTGTATGCTATTATTTAAAATGCTGTCCCACAAAGGCTCATCCTCTCATCTAAGCTACAGTTTCTGGAGTAAAGAGGGGATGAGCCAGGTTCATTAAGAAAGCATGTTATGCCATGCTAATCATAGCTAAAATTACTGAAAACCATGAATATGTGAAGAAATTCTAGAAGAGAGACAAATTTTCTGGACATCAAAACAGTCTCAGTTTCTAATAAGACAGTTCTTGAACACTGACCTCCACCTTCCTGTAAGCAAACAGTGAAGGCGTTCTGGAACTCACATTTAAAAAACAATTCAGTGGCCAGGTGCGATGGCTCATGCCTGTAATCTCAGCACTTTGGGAGGCTGAGGCGGGTGGATCACCTGAAGCCAGGAGTTTGAGATGAGCCTGGCCAATGTGGTAAAACCCTATCTCTACAAAAAATATGAAAAATTAGCTGGGTATAGTGGAGTACACGTGTAATCTCAGCTACTTGGGAGGCTGAGGCAGGAGAATCACTTGAACCCATGAGGCAGAGGTTGAAGTGAGCCAAGATCACGCCATTGAACTCCAGCCTGGGCGACAGAGTGAGGCTGTCTCAAAAAAAAAAAACAAACAAATCATAATTCATAGAGAATGACAGTAGTTGTTAAGGAAGTAGTCTCTTAAGCTAGAAGATGAGGGGGCATTTTAAGCAGACTGCAGTCTAGGAAATAAGTCTCGTTTAACGGGTCAGTTCTTTAATGATGCCACTATAGAAGCTTACATGACCATAATGGCTTAAAGCTGCATAAAGTGATCATCATTTAAAAAACTCCAAATTGTAGTTTCTAATTCTACAATAAACTCTATGAAAAACTCTAAAAATATGTTTAGCAACAAGACTATATTTGATACATTATTTTCCCCAAAGATCTTTATTTAAAAACTTTTTTTAAATTGATTGATTGATTGATTGAAACAAGGTTTCACTCTCGTTGCCCAGGCTGGAGTGCAGTGGCACGCTCTCAGTTCACTACAACCTCTGCCTCCCAGACCCAAGCGATCCTCCTGCCTCAGTCTCTCGAGTAAATGGGACTACAGGAGCGTGTCATCACATCCGGCTAATTTTTTTGTATTTTTAGGAGAGACAGGGTTTCACCATGTTGGCCAGGCTGGTCTTGAACTCCTGACCTCAAGCGATCCGCCCTCCTCAGCCTCCCTAAGTGCCGGGATTACAGGTATTAGCCACCAAGTCCGGCCTAAAATTGTTTATCTTTTAAATGAGAATATGTTGAGACATTAATAGATTGTATGAAGACTCTAAAAACAATAAAAAATATAACCTAAACAAATACATTTTTTCCCTCTATGTTCCCCTCTTTGGGTAGGGTAATAATTAAGTGCTTGGACCCTGGAATTAAGCAAACTTTATTTGAAAGATGATTCCCGATTAACTAACTGTATGACCTCAGGTGAGTTATTTAGCTTCTCTAAGCTCAAGTTTCTAATTAGTAAGATGGGAATAGTGACAGCACTTATACAGCAGCTGTGAGGATTAGACATATCAAGATATGGAAGGCATTTGTTCAGCATGTGGCTAGCTACTACTATGATTTCCTTTTCATTTCACCCCCGTGTCTTCTGTGTAAGGTCCTGTGACCATCGGTGATGAACCAAAGTCAATGCAGGACAAACTGCCCCAGGTCTATTTGATTCTGAAATCTAGGAACAGGGAATATTTGATGTTAAGAAGTATTGGCTTTGTTTTCTTCACATGTAAAATGAGCATATTAAGCCAGACAACCTATGGGGCTCCTTCCTTTTCAAATATTTTATGATTCTTGTTTATACAAAACTAGCATATACACATTCTGTGGTGCAGCATGCCAAAACACATTACTCTCTAAGTAATTACAAACTTTCTGGGAAACATCTGAGCATATTATTCTACCACCATAAATTTATTTCACTGATTTTTTTACACTGCCTTAATAACTCATTTTTAATAATGAAGAAAATTTCTTCAGAGAACTACAAGGATATTAGCAGCATTTCGCCTGTTCCTCTTGTTTCTAGTCAATAATGAATCACTCAGGAAGAACTGGGGCAGAGATTGAATATAAACAAAAACGTAACAAACCCAATATCCTAGGGCTTTGATGACATCAAGTTTACACATTGGACATGTTCGGTGATCCAAAAGCCATGGGTCAATGCATATTCTATGAAAAATATGCCTAAAAAGATTAAATATGTGTTAATGTTTTAAAATCGATGTCTATATAACTTACAAAAGAAATAAGACATTCTACCAACTCCTCCTCTCATTACAAGTTAGCTGACGTCAAATCAACACTCTAGTCTACTTACTTATCATGTCATCATTCTGTCTTCCATGTGAAACAGAATCTGGCACTTCTAGGGAAATTTTCCCTTCACTCTACAAAAACCATGGCTTATTTATGCCCTCACGCTAGGTTGTACATTTTTTATGTGCCTTTGTAAGTTATTTGAAAGCTTTTTGGGAAAAAATGTGGCATAAATCAACTAGTAGTAATAAGTAAACTACTACTAAACTGGCAGTACCTTATATAAGTCCATAAAATGACTCAAATGGAAATACAACAAAAATATTAACAGATCATCTTGCGATGGTAGGCTTACGCAACCCTTATTTTCTCTCTTACACAGTTTTGTATACTCTATTTTTCTATAATGAACACCTCTCACTTTCAGAATAAAAAAAAAAGGCATACGTATTTTCTCCTTTTGCTGATTTGTCTCAGTTGGCTAACTTTTCCTCCTGTGTGATAAATCTATTTTCTGCAAGTGATGAAGAAAAGGAGTTATCAGTATAGTATGGGTTTCAGAGCCAGACAGGCTGGACTCAGATACAAGCTGTGCGACTCAACGGCTGGGACTCTGAACTAGGTTCCTACACTCTGCCCCACACCAGGGTTAGAGGGGCACATGCAATGTGCATACAACTGTGCCAGGCACAGAGCATACTTGGTAATTGTTTGGTATTATTACTGTTGTTTGAAGACTTTTTTTTACAAACAGAAATCTACTAGTGGAGTTAAAAGTAACAGTACTCGCGGCCGGGCATGGTGGCTCATGCCTGTAATCCCAACATCTTGGGAGGCCGAGGTGGGTGGATCACCTGAGGTCAGGAGTTCGAGACCAGTCTGGCCAACATGGTGAAACCCGCTCTACACTAAAAATACAAAAATTAGCTGGGTGTGTTGGTGGACACCTGTAATCCCAGCTACTCAGGAGGCTGAGGCAGGAGAATCGCTTGAACCCAGAAGATGGAGGTTATAGTGAGCCAAGATCACACCCCTTGTACTCCAGTCTGGGCAACAAGAATGAAACGCTGTCTCAAAAAAATTAAAAAAAAACAGTACTTAAGAAATAATTTTTACAAAAACATAAAAGGAACATGTTGGTTTTATTGGGAAATTTGTTACAGAAATAAAGCACAGGAGAAAATAAGGGAAAAGTCAAAAGCCCAGTCAGGAGACCAGGAAATGTGCACATGCACCTGCGTTTGAGGGTTAGGTCCAAACTCCAGCTCAGCCACCAGCATGACCTAGTACTGCTCATCTGGGCAGCTTCCTGGACACTGTTTTTAAATCAGAAAGACCTGCCCTAAACCAGTCTGGAGTAAAAACTCTTTTCTCTACTTTAATAACTTTCTGCATGACATGATCAACTTATACTGATCCAACCCAACATTCAGTACCCATCATACCAATCACATGTAAATGTTTGTAGGTTTAAACCAGCTACCTTTAGTTAGGAAACTTTCATTTGGTTACCCTGATACTCATGCCTTCATTTCCTTCACAGAATTATCGATCTACTATAAAGTACTTGGATATATACTAACATACTTTGTAAACAAAGCAAAATATAATTATATACTGACTTGTGACTTGCTTCTAATAGGTGTGAAGTATAATTAAAATTCATCAGACTTAAAACATACAATTTCTGTACACAAAATGAACCCTTTTAACAAAGCAATTCTTTTAAAAAAGTTATCAATTAGAGTATCCCATTACTTTTTTTGGAGACAGAGTCTTGCCATGTCACCCAGGCTGGAGTGCAGTGGCATGATCTGAGCTCACTGCAACCTTTACCTCCCAGGTTCAAGCAATTCTCATGCCTCAGCCTCCTGAGTAGCTGGGATTACAGGCATGCGCCACCATGTCTGGCTAATTTTTGTATTTTTATTGTAATAGAGATGGGGTTTCGCCATGTTGGCCAGGCTGGTCTCAAACTCCTGGACTTCAGTAATCCGCCTGCCTTGGCCTCCCAAAATGCTGGGATTACAGTCATGAGCCACCATGCCCTGCCTTCCTTCCTTCCTTCCTTAAAGCAACTTCCTGCTACTAAAACAAAACCCTTAGTATAACCAGAATAAAGGAAAAAAAAACTTTTTTTTTTTTTTTGAGACGGAGTCTCACTCTGTCACCCAGGCTGGAGTGCAGTGGCACAATCTCGGCTCACTGTAACCTGTGCCTCCTGGGTTCAAGTAATTCTCCTGCCTCAGCTACCTGAGTAGCTGGGATTACAGGTGTACGCTACCACACCCGGCTAATTTTTGTTTTTTCAGTAGAGATGGGGTTTCACCATGTTGACCAGGCTGGTCTTGAACACCTGCATCAGCCTCCCAAAGTGCTGGGATTATAGGTGTGAGCCACAGCACCCAGCTAGGAATATTGATTCTAAACAACTTTAGAAGGAACGTAAGCCCAGGGTGCAAATAACAGCAGATTACTGCCCTCCCCAACCCATTTCCCTTAGGCTGTTTCAGGCTCTTCTCACTGGTCCCTCATTTTTCTTGCTCCCAACACAGCTTACTTTTTGCACTGCTAAATGTATAATGGAATTCCTAGGATTCTGATAAAGCCTTGCTTAGAAGACTAAAAGTCAATCTATGACAAAGATACTTAATGAGTCTAATGTCACCTAATAATCTCCTAGGCAAAGCAATCTTAAAGAGCAGGGAAGACATTACATTTAAAATCCAAGCTGCTTTTCTAAAAAGAAGAGATGATCACAAATTACAAGATCTTCATACCATAAAAAACAAATAACTATTTTGTCAGACACCTAAAACATGTCAAGTAATTTTTAGCATCTCAATAGGTAAAAAGAACATACTTGCATGGCAGAATTCTAATAATATCCTTTACTTTGAAATTTTCAATACACACTGCACAATTTTCAGCATCAACATCAATTCCCTGTAAAAAGAAAAGGAAAGTGTTACTACTTGGTACATAGTATATCCCTTGGTAAACTCACTACATCCGGACTAAAACAATGACGAATTCCCTTCTATGGTGGTACAACCGGTGAAACTAAAACACAAATAACTGTACTTGGTGTTTACCACTATTAGGGGATTATCTAAATAATACGGTTGAAAAGGAAAAAATTTCATTGCCTAATCAGATATGAACAGTGTTTAAATACAAATACACTGTTCACATGTATTACTGTATTTAATATATTTAGCCACATGCACCACCTGTCAATATGGAAGCAGTAAACATTTTATTTATTATTGTTTTATTTATTTATTTATTTTTAAGAGACAGGGTTTCGGCCAGGCGTGGTGGCTCACGCCTGTAATCCCAGCCCTTTGGGAGGCCAAGGAGGGTGGATCATGAGGTCAGGAGATTGAGACCATCCTGGCCAACATGGTGAAACCTCATCTTTACTAAAAATACAAAAATTAGCTGGGCGTGGTGGCACGTGCCTCTAGTCCCAGCTACTCGGGAGGCTGAGGCAGGAGAATGGCTTGAACCAGGGAGTTGGAGGTTGCAGTGAGCCAAGATGGCGCCACTGCACTCCAGCCTGGGCAACTGTTGAGCAAGACTCTGTCTCAAAAAAAAAAAAAAGAGACAGGGTCTCATTGTGTTGCCCAGGCTGGTCTCGAACTCCTGGACTCAAGCGATCCTCCTGCCTCAGCCTCCCAAGGTGCTGGGATTACAGGCATGAGCCACCGCACCAGACCACGTTTGATTTTATATATAGATATTGTTATCAAAGACTGTATTAAAATGAACTTTCACAGCCAGACACGGTGGCTCATGCCTGTAATCCCATTACTTTGGGAGGCCAAGGCAGGTGGATCACGAGGTCAAGAGATCGAGACCATCCTGGCCAACATGGTGAAACCCCGTCTCCACTAAAAACACAAAAATTAGTCGGGCGTGGTGGCGTGCGCCTGTAGTCCCAGCCACTCGGGAGGCTGAGGCAGGAGAACCACTTGAACCCAGGAAGTGGAGGTTGCAGTGAGCCAAGATCGCGCCACTGCACTCCAGCCTGGTGACAGAGCGAGACTCCGTCTCAAAAAACAAAACAAAAAAAGGAACTTTCAGCAACATTTAAAATTATATGTTTCAATGAAAGTAAATACTATCATTTATTATATGCAGGGCAAGAATGATGAAATAATTTTTAAAGTCTCTAATAATGGTTTGCAAGTTTATCCATTACTGTGAATGAGTCTACAAGAAAATAAAAATTAGACAACACTAGTCTCTCTAGAATAGATTATGATGTAGACTGAAGAAAACATTTTTGTACAGTTTAAAATGTTGAAATACTAAGCAAGTGTTCACGGGTTGTTAAAAAGTATTCATGTTTTAAGTGCTGTAGAAATGCAAATGTCTGCTATATTATGAAATAAATTATTTTTCAAACAAAACTTACAATAAAAAGAGAATAAATATAAATAAGCTACTAGTTTTCTGGAATCATATAAACTAACACATTTACATTTGCTAAAGAATGGAATTACAACTCACAAGTGAGAAAATGTAAATGGCTAAATATTTGAAAAGTTACCTCACTAGTGATTAAAAAGAATGACAAATTAGAGTAAGTTACCATTTTTCATCTAACTACTTAATAAAGGTACAAAGAAACAAAAATTGCTGGAGAAAAAGTAGTCTTGTGACAAAATTTCCACTTCTAAGAATCTATGGGTCATGGACCTCTTTGGTGGTAATCAGCCCTCCCTACTTCTCTGGCTAACCCCTTAACACACCTGGTCTCATCCATCAACCAAGGCAGCCAGGGCCACAGTGGCCATCTGACACAAGACAGGCCAACAGGATTCTCTTTCCCAGGATGCTGGGGTAGGGACTCAGGGACTACCAATCAGTATCAGCATGTGGCTGCAAATTTAGCCAGTTCATTTTATGGAACACAGTTATACTGTTCTTATGTAATTACTGTATTTAAAAATATATTTAGCCATGTGCACCACCTGTCAATATGGAAGCAGTAAACATTTTATTATTAATTAATTAATTTATTTATTTTTTGAGACAGAGTCTCACTCTGTCACCAGGCTGAAGGGCAGCGGCGCGATCTTGGCTCACTGCAACCTCCGCCTCCTGGGTTCAAACGAATCTCCTGCCTCAGCCTCCTGAGTAGCTAGGACTACAGGCTTGCGCCACCATGCCTGGCTAATTTTTCTATTTTTAGTACAGATGGGGTTTCACCATGTTGGCCAAGCTGGTCTCGAACTCCTGACCTCGTGACCCACCTGCCTCGGCCTCCCAAAGTGCTGGGATTACAGGCATGAGCCACCACGCCCAACCTATGTTTTTTTTTTAAGACACAGGGTTTCGCCACATTGCCCAGCCTGGTTTTGAACTCCTGGACTCAAGAGATCCTCCTGCCTCAGTCTCCCAAAGTGCTAGGATGACAGGTGCGAGCCACCGTGCCAGACCACATTTGATTTTATGTGTAGATACTGTTATCAAAGACTGTATTAAAATGAACTTTTAACAACATTTAAAATTATATGTTTCAATGAAAGTAAATAGTATCATTTATCATATGCAGGGCAAGAATGATTAATTTTTAAAGTCTCTAATAATGGTTTGCAAGTTTATACATTACTGTGAATGAATCTACAAGAAAATAAAAATTAGACAACACTAGTCTCTCTAGAATGGAATACAATGTAGACTGAAGAAAACACATTTTTTTGTACAGTTTAAAATGTAAAATTGCAAGAAAATCCATGTACAGCTGCTCTTCAACTTACCATGGGGTCACATCTCACTGAATCCATTGTAAGAATAGATGAAGAAAAAAAAAAGAACTGCAATTTCCTGCTAAGGAGGCTAAGAAGGCATGTTCCAAGAGGAACATAAACCACATGTTTGTCAAGTAACTGACTATGCTGAATGTGTGCAGTTTGTCACAGGCATTAACTGGAAACTCTATCCCCTATGACCTTCTGAGTGATCTGCAAATCAGACACTAATCTTAAGCCATGAGATGTGATCTTTTTTTTTTTTTACTTTTTCTGTTCAACACATTTGTATGGAAAGAAAATAATACCTTGCACAAACTATCAAAATTGAACTGTAGTATGAAAGCAATCAGCAAAGGAATGGTAGCCACCAACACAATTCTCAAAGCCTCATTAGTATCAATTCCAAATTAAAAAAAAAAAAATCAAAGATCTGTAAGCTAATGTGTTATTTTTGCTTTAATCCTTTAAGGTCAAGTAAAGAGATATATACCATAAGTGCATGTACTCTTTCTTTCTGAAAGGGAGTAGAGATTGGAGGGTGGAACAGATTTTTGATAACTTAGTGAGATGACATGAAAATCAAAACAGCTGAACCAAGTCATAGCTGCAAGTCAACATAATTATCAACATTTCAGAGCGCACCAGAAGAACTATGAAAAGAATAAATACTATGCATTAGCAACAGTTTTCCTTTTAAGGCATCTATCCTCCAAGAAGCTGAGCTTCTAGATTCAGGATCTGTCCTATTTCAAAAATGCTTTAAAATTCTGGTATGCTTTTTAACTTTTAAGTGTCAGATTGGCCATGTCAAAATGTTTCTTTTTCCAAAAGTAGTTTTAAAAACATCTTTTCTCTCCTTCTCCACAAATGCCAACATTTTCTCCCTGTAACTAAAGGACTCCAAGGGAGTGGACACATAGTCTCAGATTTAACAGAAATGAACTGAAGCTATCAAGGGTCTGTGAAGACTGTATGCTCCTTCATGTCTTTATAGCTATCTGGTTCTAACCAGTACCACTTTCGTCACTGCTGGGAATGTCAGAGCTGCCCAGGAGGGCAGCAACCAGCCACTGTGGCTCCCAAAGTGCTTGAAGTGTCACCAGTGAGGGGCTCAATTTTAAATTAAATTCATTTAAATGCAAATTGCTATATGTGACTAGTGGCTACCATATTAATATAGGTCTAGAAGGCCCTTCTCAATGGCAAAATATTTCTGCCAATCCTTCTTTAAAATAAACATGTACAGCATATTCTCTACTCTAAACCACAAAAGTAAAACCATGAAAATATTACCTTTTCTCCATGCTTTACAGTATGAAGTAGAAGCTGGCCAATAATTTTCTTAGTTTCTTTCCTATGGCTCTTGGGTAGGAAAATATTAATACGGTTATTGAAAAATTTAAATTAAATCACTATTTTTCTTAAAAGTCACAAATATACACATAAGCATACAGAAAACATTTCATTTGAAAGGCAAAGTCAAATGACTATACTGAAAATAACTTTTAGTGGCAAAACTGCAATTACTTTTGCACCAACTTCATAAAAAAGCCCCTGAACAACAAAAGCCATTCAAGTCTTAATATGCAGAACAGCCATATGTAACTTTAAGAGGTGTTTCACCAAGAGTACTGATTTTAATTTCTTGTCTGAAGACGAAACCACTTCTTATGCTTAAATATTGTCAAGAAAGTAAGAGGCTGAGGATAGGGGTACCATATGCTCATCTATTCAAGTACCTAAAAGGTAAAGGCCTCTTCCTAGTCCTCAAGACAGAACAGTCAACTTTCCACGATGACAGAAATAAGTGGACGTTCAAAAGGCCTGCCTTGGGAAGCCACTGGCTCTCTGATGGCCCTTCTCTTTGCTGTCACTGAGAGAGATAAATGGCTTTATTGCGGCTCCATGATGGATACAGAGAGGCCCCCCTTCCTCTCTGCTCACCTTTAGGCCTCGTCAGAGAATGAGGGCTACCTAAGGACAGGCCCACCCTTAACTCAGGCCTTTTCATCACTCCTTTGTGTCTGGCAATGGACTAAGAGGGTTCCTGCAGGAAACAAATGTGCAAAAGGTAACCCAGACTTAAAGGTATCTAATTTCCCACAAAATAAAAAATTTAATAGTCCAATTAAAAAGTTATTTCCAAAAAGTCATGTTGAATCCTTAAATAATATAAGTGAAAATCAAGAATATGGTCAAATGTAACTTCTAGGAATATATATGCGGCATATCTATGAATTATCTTTTAAAAAGCAAAATTCAGAGTTATCCATTATTACCTGACTTCCAATCTGAGAGCCAGTATATAGGAAACGCTGTATATAGTAAAATATTAGCCAGGCTAACGAGATAATCATCATGGTGATGAAGGCGATGGCCACAAACACCACAGACTGACCGCTGATGAACTCCTGTACATGCCGGGTGCCAACCCCTATGGTCATCTTTACTGGAATTCCTTTTTGCACCAGCTCCAAAATTTCTCTTCCTTTTGGATAGCTAATCATAATGACCACTGTATTTCCTGTTCCTGTAGGAAAGAACAAAGAAATCAATGTGAAGAACACAAAATAAGATACAGAGAACATTAAATTAAATATAAAGGTACTATGTTCATCTACATATATAAATACATTAGAAAAATTCCATGGGAAATATAAGTTACCAAACCTGGTTCCAAAAGAAACTGATTACATTAGAAGTAACAGAATAAATCACTAAGAACTATTCCCCCGGCCGGGCACGTTGGTTCATGCCTGTAATAGCACTTTGGGAGGCCTAGGCGGGCGGATCACTAGGTGAGGAGTTCGAGAACAGTCTGGCCAACATAGTGAAACCCTGCCTCTACTAAAAATACAAAAAATTAGCCGGGTGTAGTGGTGTGCGCCTGTAATACCAGCTACTCGGGAGGCTGCGGCAGGAGAATCGTGTGAACCCGGGAAGTGGAGGTTGCAGTGAGCTGAGATCGTGCCACTGCACTCCAGCCCAGGTGACAGTGCCAGACCTCATCTCAAAAAAACAAAACAAAACAAAAAAACAAGAACTATTCCCCCAAAAGCTAGAGCACTGTTCAGTTTCACAGGTGAAATCTACCACCAAACCTTTAAGGCACAAGTAATACCAACGATATTTAAGTTGTTCCACAGTAGATTAAAAAAAAAAGTTTAAAAACTGCTTCTAAGATAATAAAACCAAACATGGTAATAAACAACCAACAAAAGAACCATACAAGCCAGGTGTGGTAGTTCACACCTGTAATCCCAGCACTTTGAGACACTGAGATGGGAGGATCGCTTGAAGCCAGGAGTTGGAGACCAGCCTGTGTAAGCGAGACCTTGTCGCTACAAATAATTTAAAGAAAAAATGAGTTGGGAGGCTGAGGCAGAAGAATTGCTTGAGCCCAGATGGTCAAGGCTGCAGTGAGCTGAGATCACGCTACTGCATTCCAGCTTGGGCGACAAAGTGTGACTGTATCTCAACGAAAAACAAACAAAAAACTATGCAGACCAGTTCCACTTATGAGTACTAATACATAATGCCTAAAGCATGTTCATTAGACAATATGAGAATTTCTACTATGATCACTATTATTTAGCATTGCTCTGAAGGCATAAGCAGACATGAGACAAAAATTAAGAGACATAGAAAAGAAGGGCTAAAATAAAAAATTTTACACGTATTTAGCTACAAATTAATGCAATAATCACAAAATATCGATAAGATTAAAAAAGAACTAAAAATATTGCTTCTAAGTTCACTTAGAAGGAAAATAAGACGATCAGAACAACATTTTAAACAGTGAAACCTGGACTGGTCTTTAAAGTAATTAAAACATTGTGGCTGTAGCATACGGAGACACCCACAGAATGAGACAGAATAAAAGTCCAGAAATAGACCCAAATACATGAAAGAATTTAGTGCATAAAAGCAGAATTCCAAATGCATGAGGCAAAATGAATTATTTAAAAAATCACGTGGGGCAACTGGGTATCATTGGTGGGGTGGGCCGGGGGAAGCTGCATCCATTTCTCACAACTTAACGCCAAAATAAATTCCAAATTAAAGACTTAAGTGTATATATAAAAAAAGAGGAAACATATAATGGCCAGAAGAAACATGGGAATTAAAAAATACATATTGAAGAAAAACTTCTCCAAGTATAAAAACTACCTCAGAGGTTCTTAAAAAATTTTTTTTTAATTACATAAAAATGAAAATTTTCGCCATGAGTAAAAGCAAAACCAAGTTCAAAAGAGTAAATGGTCAACCAGGCGCAGTGCCTCACGCCTGTAATCCCAGCACTCTGGGAGGCTGAGGCGGGCAGATCACCTGAGGTCAGGAGTTTGAGACCAGCCTGGCCAAAATGGCGAAACCCCGTCTCTACTGAAGTTACAAAAATTAGCCAGGTGTGGTGGTGGGCGTCTGTAATCCTAGCTACTCAGGAGGCTGAGATAGGAGAATCGCTTGAACCCAGGAGGCAGAGGCTGCAGTGAGCCAAGATTGCGCCACTGCACTCCAGCCTGGGCGACAAGAGCAAGACTCCATCTCAAACAAAACACAAAAAGAGCAAATGGTCAACTTGGAAAAAATAGATGTAACATAACAAAGACAAAAAACTAATTTCCTATAGGAGTAATAGAAAAACAAAGAAAATGAAGTTGATTTGCAGAAAAGAAAAGAAAAAGGGTTTTTTGATTTGTTTTTATTTTTAAAGAGATGGGGTCTCTCTCTGTCACCCAGGATGGAGTACAGTGGTGGGATCCTAGCTCAATGAAGCCTCAAACTCCTGGGCTCAAGTGATCCTCCCACCTCAGCCTCCTGAGTAGCTGGGACCACAGGCACATACCACTACACCTGGCTAATTTTTTTCATTTTTTTTTTTTTAGAGATGGGGCCTCACTATGTTGCCCAGGCTAGCCTTGAACTCCTGGCCTCAAGCAATTCTCCCACCTCGACCTCTCACAGTCTTGGGATTCTGGCATGAGCCACTCTATGCCTGACCAAATGGATATTTTAAATAGCAGCTTTATTGAGATATAATCCACATACCACAAAATTCACCCTTTTTAAGTGTACAAGTCAGTGGCTTTTAGTAGATTCGTAAGGTTGTACAACCATCATCACTATCTAATTTCATAACGTTTTCATTACCCTAAAAAGAAACCCTGTGTCCACTGGCAGTCACTCTCTCCCTGCAAAAGGGATTTTAAACACGTGAAAAGTCTTCCTTGGTAACAAATGAAAACATTTCCTGTAAGATTGGCAAAGATCAAAAAGTCTGACACACTATAATGGCAAAAATAGGCACGAGTCAGCACTCTCACATACTGCTGGATGAGGGAGTGAATAAATTACTACACTCTTCTACGAAAGGCAATGGCATTCAAAAAATTCTAAAAGTCCGTGTCTCTTTGGCCCAGCAATTCTGTGCCCAGGAACTTAATTGCACAGATGTAACCAACGAAGTATCTATAAAGATTTTGGCCGGGCACAGTGGCTCACACCTGCAATACCAACACTTTGGGGGGCCAAGGAGGATGGATCAGGAGTTTGAGACCAGCTTGGCCATCATGGCAAAACCCTGTCTCTACTTAAAAGAAATGCAAAAATTAGCTGGGTGTGGTGGTGCATGTCTGTAGTCCCAGCTACTAGGGAGGCTGAGGCAGGAGGATCACCTGAGCCTAGGAGGCAGAGGTGCAGTGAGCCGAGATCGCGCCACTGCACTCCAGCCTGGGCAACAGAGCAAGACACTGTCTCAAAAAAAATAATAATAAAATTAAATAAATAAAAAAGATTTATTGCCAATGTTTTTTCCTAAGTTTTTGCTATCACAATCTAAACGTCTATCGAAAGGAAAAAAGCTATATAAATTACAGTATGTGTATGAAGGCTGAAGTAGCAGCTCTGTAAGTACTGACAGTACTCAAGATAGAAAACACACAACATGTAAACTGTGTGGACAGCATGCAGTCCTTAAAAACAAACAAACAAAAAAACCCAAAAAACAAAAAACAACGAAAACCCAAAGACCTATATGCTCCTATCAACACATACTACCCTCTGGAAGGCTACCCCAGAGACCAGAGACCATGACTGTTTCTGGGGAGAGGCGCTTCGGGATGCAGGACAGGGTGGGGGGTCTTATTTGCACGGTAAGAATTCTGTACCACGTGCACATATTAGCTATTCAAAAAATAACTTTTAGGCATGGTGGCTCACGCCTATAATCCCAGCACTTTGTGAGGCCAAGGCAAGTGGATCACTTGAGGTTAGGAATTCGAGACCAGCCTGGCCAACATGGTGAAACCTCGTCTCTACTAATATTACACATGCAAAAAATTAGCTGGGCATGGTAGCTCATGCCTGTAATCCTGGCTACTCTGGAGGCTGAGGCAGAAGAATTGCTTGAACCCAGAGTCGAAGGTTGCAGTGAGCCAAAATCGCGCCACTGCACTCCAGTCTGGGTGACAGGGCGAGACTCTGTCTCAAAACAAAACAAAAAATAACTTGAAAGGGTATATAAAGAATGTTCCCTGACATTACACTAAAACCACACTCTAACACTATTTTACTGTGGAGAGAAATTTCATCTGTAGCAAATCCACTGTGGATCTCAAGCTTTGGGATTTAGTTACTGAAACACCAGAAGGGCACCCTTCTAAGGTAGCCCCTGTGTGGAAGCTGATCCTATCATCTGATGACCTGCCTGTCTAAAAGGGTCCCTTGGCAAGAACTGTAGTTTCCGAGGCACCCACACAACCAACCATGTCATCACAAGGGGACACAACAAAGGAAGAAGGCATTTTCTGCCATCAGGAAAATAAACATCTAGTAGTTAAGAAGGATGTATATAGAAAGAATTATGATGGTTATATCTGATATAACTATATGGCACTTTGCAAGCTAAAAGTCTTTTTTGTAAACTTGCTTTTGTGGAAAATTTCAAGCACATACAAAGTAGAAAGAATAGTACAACGAACTCTCATGTTCCCATCTCAGTTAAAAGCTTTTACACAGAAAACTAAACTATGCTATGATGATAGCTGAATCAATTTCTGATACTGACACCACGTTCTTTGTGTGGTAATGGGGAAGAACACGTTCACATTTATATCTCACTTAAAGCAGGAAAAGGCCACAATATCATTCTACAGCCGAGTGTTCAGAAATCCTAGGGAGTTGCTCAACGTCACACACCACCTGAAAAAGCCAGTTCTAAAGTCTGAAGACTCAGCTCCGAGGTAGCGTCCCTTCCCCGCCCCCTTCATAGGATCACAGGATTCACAGCCAGACAGACCTGGGTGCAAAAATCACTGTTATCCACTGCCTGGGAGGTTGGACCAATCTATGGTCACTGAGAATGCTTCTGCAGCTAGAAAATGGGAATGAGAATGACTCTATTTTGGACTACCACTTTTTCAATAAGAAAGCACAGTAACAAAGAGCTACAGAAGTAAGGAGACAATTTTGCTTGGGGTGGAGGGAAATCTCCCCAGGCACACTGGAGCCACATCTCAAAGGAGACAGAAAAGTTTACAAAGCAAAGGAAGAGGGTTTCTAGACTGTAGACCACAACAAAATATATTTGGGATGGTGACCAGCCCAGTTTGGCTGGTGACTAAGATACATGTAAAGGTACCTTGCAAATAAATGAACAGATGAGTGGGAGACAGAAGATGAACTGAGATTGAAAAGGTTCTTTAACACCTACAATCTCAAGGCTGGGGGTGGGGGAAGTGATACTGCTGCAACAAGTATCAGGACACCCTGCGCAGAAAACACTTGCAATATCAATCCGAAATTTCTCACCTAGGAAATTAATCTTAGTTTGCTGAGTTAAAAGAAATTATTATTTTTTAAAAACTTCCTAGCATTAGCTGGGTGCAGTGGGTCATGCCTGTAATCCCAGCACTTTGGGAGGCCAAAGCAGGTGGATCACTTGACCCCAGGGAGTTTCACACCAGCCTGGGCAATACGGCAAAACCCTGTCTCTATTAAAGCAAACCAAAAAAACCTGCCTAGCATGAGGGCTAAACAGTTTGCTATATTATAATCATAGCAGCAAGATTGCTTCTGGGAATTATTTTAAATTAACAAAACCCAGAACGAAGACTCTTTATACCCTGAGATTTGCTTTTCCAGAACATTTCAGGGGATGAACTAGAGGCAGGGCAGTTGGGTAAAAACACGCTAGTTCAGGGGTCAGTATGTGCACAACCGCAAGGGGTGCCAGGCACGGGCACTTTGTGGGCCCTACTCGTGCCTCCGATGCATCGCCGCCTCTCTGGCCAACACTAAGGAGCTAAGCTGCTCAAGTTATTGTGCACGACCCTTCCTTAATTGGCACATGAGATCAAATCACAGCTTATTTCCAAACTAAATGGCTGCATTTCTTCACAGAAACTCAAAAGACCTGGGATGACAGAGAAAAAGCCCTTAGAGGTTATCTCTTCCTTCTTTAGGCCTTAACGTTGTTACCAATATTGCTTGACTAAAAAATGTCACCTTGCACAATTCTTCCCCAAAAGAACCTATACACCTTGGCATTAAGACAGGAAAATTTCTTGAAGGCAATTTCTGTTTTATTTTTGTTTTATACTTAGCACAATATCTTTGCACATAGTACATAATCATAAATCTACTTGCTAAACAATACTATAATACCAAATATAGATTTTTTTTTTTTTTGAGACACGGTCTCACTCTGTTGCCCAGGCTGGAGTACAGCTGCATGATTATAGCTCACCGCAGCCTTGACCTCCCAGGCTCAGGCGAACCTCCCATCTCAGCCTCTCTAATAGCTGGGACTGTGCCACCACACCCAGCTAATTTTTATTTTTATATTTTTTGTAGAGACGGGGTTTCACCATGTTGCCCAGGCTAGTCTCAAGCAATCCGCCTGCCTCATCCTCCCAATGTGCTAGGATTATAGGTATGCATCACGATGTCCCACCTCAAAGATAGTATTTTTAACAAACCAAATTACCTGTAACATAATTTAACATTCTTCTGTGCCAAAAAGTAAAGTTGTGTTTACGTCTGTTTTTTTTGTTTTTTTTTTTTTGTTTTTTTTTTTCAAATTTCTGTGTTCCTCTTATCACCTCGTCAAAATAATAATAAAAAGGAAAAAAGTTCTGACTTGGTCAACAGCTTTAAAATTCTTCTGGATGACATGAGTCTAGTGTACTATTTCTCCTCCCAAGACAACTATTTAAAGTAGATTTCAACATTCTCTTGAAGGAGATGGGAGTTACTGAAATATTTAAAGTAGTGGATAAGATTTCTGTTCTAGGAAACTAATTTAGGCAGCAAGAAATCATTTTAAAGTTCCAGAAAGAGAATACTATAAACTCTCAGGTTTTATTTTCCCCAATAACTAACTGCAACACTCTCTCTACTTTTTTTCCCCTCCTCTCTGGAGAATTTCTGGTCAAATCTTTAAGGTTCAGCATAAGCTCAACTTCAGGCTTTTCAGCACCATCTGCCTCCTAGATACCTCTTTTTGCACACCTACTATAATTTACTTATAGGTCTCCCTCACTAGACAAGTATTACCTGTTCTTATTTATTAATTTTTGTAGCCCTAGCATCAAGCAGTGATGGCCCATAAAAAGGCTTCTACATGAATGAATCAATCTGAAAAACCGGCTCATCTTTTAGTGCTATAGTTAAAATGACCCAATAAGGAGAATTCCCAATAAAGAGATTCCCTAGCAGGTGAATTTGGTGAATTCATCAATATGAATGTAAATATCATGGAAATCTGAAGCCATTATGCAAAACAAACGTTTTTATGGTTGGTTAGGGTGAGTTAGGGGGACCCCAACATAACTGCAATCCTCTTCTTGGCATAGAATTTTAAATTATGTTTTGGACAATTTGTCTTGCTCAAAAATATTTTGTATTTTTGAATATAATACTATATTCAATGTTAATGTAACTTGACAATGTTAAGAACTCTTTTGCAATTTTCCCAAATGCATTGCTTTATCTCAGACCTTCTGCCACCCAGAATGTACTATAGCCCACTCACCTCTACCACACACAATACACCTTCCCCATCGACTTTAACTTGTCCTTCAAAACTCAACCTCGGCCAGGTGTGGTGGCTCACACCTGCAATCCCAGCACTCTGGGAGGCTGGGGCAGAAGGACAGCTTGAGTCCAGGAATTCGGAAGCAGCCGAGCAACACAGGGAGACCCCATCTCTACAAAACATTTAAAAAATTAGCCAGGTGTGGCAGCAGGCACCTGTAGTCCCAGCTACGCAGAAGGCTAAGGTGGGAGGATTGCTTGATCCCTAAAGGGCAAAGCTACAGTGAGCTATGATTGTGCCACTGCACTCCAGCCTGGGCAACAGACTGAGACACTTGTCTCAAAAACAAAAACAAAAACAAAACCCCAAAAATAACCAAAAAAACCTCAACCTTTCTGGGTAGTGTCCTAGCTAATCCCACCCTCTGTGAGGCTATGAGGTGCCATTTCTGTCTTCCTATAGCACCAAAATACATTTTATTTTATTTTTGAGAGAGAGTCTTGCTCTGTCGCCCAGGCTATAGTGCAATGGTACAATCTCGGCTCACTGCAACCTCTGCCTCCCAGGTTCAAATAATTCTCATGCCTCAGCCTCCCAAGTAGCTGAGACTACAGACACTTGCCTCGACGCTGGCTAATTTTGTTTTTTTTTTTTTTGTATTTTTAGTAGAGATGGAGTTTTTGCCATGTTGGCCAGGCCAGTCTCGAACTCCTGACCTCAGGTGATCCACCCGCCTCAGCCTACCAAAGTGCTGGGATTACAGGTGTGAGCTACTGCGCCCGACCCCAAAATACATTTTAAATTCAAATCTAAATTTTTCGATCATTTGTGAGACTGTAGCATTACAGAGCATCAAGAATTTATTATCCATTCATAAAAGACTATTTAACCTGCTCTGCAAATACAAACTGCACACCCGTCTCAACATGTGAACTCTCTAGAGGTCAGGAATTTTTTTTTTTAATTTTATTTTTATACCTCAAATCAATAGGAGGGATTTCTTATACCTCTTTGTAACCTCCCCTGCCACCTAACTCTGGCAGATTCCCAAATATAGCTCCAAGCCTTGCCAGTACTTGGCACTCAGTAAATAACTGTTAAAAAATGAAAGTGCCATTCTTAAAAGACCACGCTAAGATTTCAGTTAAAGGATCAGCCTATTTGTTAACAAACATATGTATGTTAATTTAAGGCCAATATCCTGTAAAAGCTTTTGTTGTAGTGCTTTGATGTTTACTAATTTCCACCTACCTTGGTCAAGCTTACTTTGATACTTTTGCAATACCTGCATTAAATCCCTTTCCTTAGCCAGGTGTGGTGGCTTACACTCCCAGCACTGTGGGAGGCCAAGACAGGCAGATCACTTGAGCTGAGGGGTTCGAGAACAGCCTGACCAACATGGCAAAACCCCATCTTTACAAAAAATACAAAAATTAGCCAGACATGGTGGCGTGCGCTTGTAGTCCCAGCTACTTGGGAGGCTGAGGTGAGAGGATCACTTGAGTCCAGGATGCAGAGGTTGCAATGAGTCAAGATCATGCCACTGCACTCCAGCCTGGGTGACAGAGCAAGAGCTTGCCTCAAAAAAACAAACAAACAAACAAAAACCCTTTCCTTTATGCTTCCTAAGCACCTGTGCATACTGGAATTATATAAGGTCCAAACCATATTGTCTGGAAAGTTCTGTGTATCACTCCTACTAGACCTCTCAAGGCCTACAACTCTCAAGGGCAGGCCTGTGTCCTACGCATTTCTATCCCTCAGGAGGTATAACACTTAACCCAAAGTGGCTGCTGAATATATGTCTGCTGAAGTAAACGGAATTGACTTTGGGCAACAGCAACAGTCCTTACAGTTGTTCGGACAAAAAAATTCAAGTCACATTTTTTTTTAGAGCCACAATACTGATTTAAATCCCAAAAGCATCTTGTACTGGATTCTAGTAGAGACGAGCAATAGGTTTCAGAAAAACTGGAGAAATTCTCCTGAGGCTTGGGAAAAGACTACCAGTAATTTTTTTTTTTTTTTTTTTTTTTTTTTTGAGACAGGGTCTCACTCTGTCACCCAGGCTAGAGTACAGTGGTGCAATCTCGGTTCACTGCAACCTCTGCCTCTCGGGTTCAAGCGATTCTCCTGCCTCAGCCTCCTGAGTAACTGGGACTACAGGCACACACCACCACGCCCGGCTAATTTTTGCATTTTTAGTAGAGACAGGGTTTCACCATGTTGGCCAGGCTGGTCTCGATTTCTTGACCTCATGATCCACCGGCCTCGGCCTCCCGATGTGCTGGGGTTACAGGCATGAGCCAACGCACTCGGCCTAGTATTCAATTTTACAGGCAGGCCACCTCTACCTATTTCATAGAAAACCAGTGTTACATAGAACAATGAGAACCACTGAATCAGTGGTCTTTCCTGGCTCTAGTCACACTCTGACTAAATACAGAAACCTAAGTCTGAGCTGTCTTCAGGGCTGTCTGTACACAGTCACCTTGTGAATTAATTCCATTCTCAAAAAGTTATACCCAATGTGGCCACATTCTGTAAGGGTCTTTTCATTTTTGCAGTCACGACTATAGTACTGGCCCTTATATTTCTACTTAGACTAGCCCCACAGTCTAAGTGGATTCTGTTTCCAGCTTTTGCTCTGTTTAATCCATGTGTCACACTGCTACCAAACTAATTTCCCTTTAATCAGTGCTTCAAAATGTTGGATAATTTTGTCAGCCTCTCCCCCACTCTCTAAACATTTGGCAATATCTGGAGACATCTTTGATTGTCAGAAGTCGAATTTAGTGGGTGAAGGCCAGGGATGCAGCTAAGATATCCTAAATGCACAGGGCAACCCCCACCCCAAAACACACAGAGACATACATGGGGTGAGGAGGGTAGGAACAGGGAGGGAGAGGGAGAGGAGGGGGAGAGGGAGAGAGAGCAAAGAATTATCTGGCCCTAGATTACTAGATTACTGTGTTGTCTCTGGCTAATCTTTTAAACTCCTTGAGCATCAGTTTCCTCATGTACTCCGTGGTCAAATACCTACCTTAAAGGCTGTTGGGAAGAGTGAGTCACTCTATGCAGAACACTAAGCTGTGTGAGCTGTCTGCAGACTGGACACTTCACACATCTTTAAATTGTTTTGTTGGTCTTTTCTCTCAAACAGAATTATTCTCTCACTAAAAAGGCTAGAATGGACACCGATAATGGGAAGAGAAGCTCCCAAGAAGTGGATTTCTCATGAACATCATGGTTGTTTTTCTGGCCCTGGATAAATTACATGTCAATAACACAAGCAGGCAAGGTTGCTGAACCGTGGTTACAACAAGTGCTATTAGCCCAAAAAGGTGTTTCTTAATGCTATTATCAAAAAATGCAGTAAGTAGATTTGGAAAACTGTAGGCTGATGAACCTGCTATTTGAAAAAAGTCTACATTAAGATGGGTGTATAAGAACCCAGCATCAGAGAATCATGGCACACTAACCTCTTTTCTTTGACGAACTACTAAAGCAGGGAACACCGTTGATAGTATGTATGTGGAGTGCTATGTCAAATCTGACAGGACCTTTCATGACATTCTTGTGGAACGCAGCCTGGGTACCGCGACAATTAAATAGATTTGTAATCACTGGAATAACCGCACCGAACGTGGTGCCTAGCCCAGTGCCACCACATGGACATCTGCTCTCATTCCCATGCCCTCCTTTCTGCTGCAACTGAGAAAATGTCCTTGGACCGCCTGTGACCAAGCCTCCAGTGTTCTGGACTCAGCCTTCTTGCCTTCTGGAAGGCTCTAGTAGATCACTCCCACCCAATTTCAAACACACCATACCAACTCTGTCCCACCATCCCGTACTCCCACAGTTTCTGCCCATTCCTCTGCATCTCCCTCAGTCTTCAATCTTCTTGAAAGAGTTGTCCTAACAGTCCTTACTTCTTCTCAACAGTCTCTCAACTGGCTACCTTTCCCATCACTTCACAAAATAGGCAAATCCAAGGTTATTTTTCTGTCCTCACTTTGCTGTTAGGACCTGAACCTGCATTCAGGAAACCAAAACAGAACAAAAAACAGAAGTATAGGAAAAAGAATGTCTGACTTAGTAGCAGTGGAAACTGAAAACAAAAACCAAAACTAACCACATTAAGCTGAGAATGAGTCAACCAGTTGTGTGATGCATAAAGTGATGTTATCTTACATAACAGAGTACGTTCACTCTCTGTTGTACTGGTCGTTATTTTACCCGGAACTTAGTTTCAAGGATATTTTGCAAAATAAGACTTAAACTATGACTACTGCCTGAAGATACAACCTGCTGCCCTAGGGAATGGTAGGTGTAGGAAGGGTTGCCTGGCAAATAGCAAGGTCTTTTTTGTCTTTTTTCCTTGAGGTCTTGCTCTGTCGCCCAGGCTGGAGTGCAGTGGCACAATCACAGCTCACTACAGTCTCGACCTCCTGGGCTCAAGTGATTCTCCCATCTCAGCTCCTGAGTGCCTGGGACTACAGGCGGGCGCCACCACGCCCACGCGATTTTTAAAAATTTTTGTAGAGATGGGGTCTATGTTGGCCAGGCTGGTCTCACACTCCTGGCCTCAAGCGATCCTCCCACCTCGGCCTCCCAAAGTGCTGGGATTACAGGCGTGAGCCACTGTGCCCGGCCCCAAGGTCTTTTCTTGAATGAATACAGTAATTTAAAAATTTTGATCGTAACTCAAGACTCAGTGAATCTGACTGGCAGTACAGCCAGTGTTATAACCCTAAATTTAGCAAGTCAGAAAGCATAGGTCAAGGCTTACTGACTCAGTCAGATGCAGGTTTTCTGACTCAGAGTTTAGAATATTCAGACATGATTCAAGAAAGTGAAGAAACCAGAGTGCCAACGAGCCATCACTTTATGTTGGTGAAGGGACAACTGATCGTGAGGCGCACTGGGGGAAGAATTTGGATTCCTATTCACCCCTCCGACTTTGGGAAGCGGTGAATGGAAAAGGGGCCCATGATTAGGAATCATGAGATTTCCCCACCTGTTAGAACCACAAGCCCCTTCTGTGGATTTTAACGCCTTTAGTACTCCCTTCACCTCATCGATCAAAAGCGAAGATTACATCTTGTCTGCAGACTTACCTCCCTCCCAACAGCGCTCGGGGAGCCGCACCGAGCAAACGAGGGGCTTCCCTGAAAGTTCCAACAGCCAGAGGCCTGAGAGTCGTGCCAGGCCCGCTTTGCGGCCTGCGGTTCAGGGCCAACCCTGAAGACCCCAGTCTCGGCTGCGGCGCAGAAGTCCCCCTCCCGTCCTCGCGCCCCGGCCTGCTCACCCGCGTGAGACATGGGCAAGGTGATGTTCCCGTAGCGCTCCTCATTGTAGAGGACGACGGCCGAGGCGTTCCTCCGCGCCGCCACCAGCACCTTGTCCTTGAAGGTGCAGCCTCCGCGAGCCACCAGGGCGACCCAGGGCGCGGCCCCTCGGCCGCCGGGCTCGGGCACGAAGAAGCGCGTGTCGGGCGCGCAGCCCTCGAGGTCTCCGCCGGGCGCCCACGGGACGCCCACCAGGCCCTGCGCGCCCTCCTTGGGCGAGCTGTCGCCGAAGCGGCCACTCTCCGAGACGCTCCACACCGTCAGGTTGGTCTGCGGGTCCACGTACTCGATGTTTACCACGGCCGAGAACCACTCGAGAGCCCGGCCCCGGGCCCCGGGCACGCACAGGGCCAGGGCGAGCAACGCCAGAGCCAGCACGCCGCGGGCCCCGACGCCGGCTTCGGGCCGCCGCCACGACATGGCAGCACCGCTGAGCTGACTAGGGGGAGTCAGGGTCACGCGCGAGTGCGGTGCGGTCAAAGAGCAGAGAGAAGCAGACACCCACCGCCGCCCAGGAAGACTGAGGCGGGGTCGGGGCCGGGGCCGCTGCGCACGCGCACCTGGCGGAGTGGACGAAGGGCGTGATCGGCCCTGGCTCCGCCCCCGCCCGACCGGTCGCGTTGTGCGCAGGCGTAAGCTCCGCGGAACCTCGGACCGCGTTCTGTACCCGGGTCTCGGGCGCCTGTGGGCCGAGGCGGGGCGGGCAGCCTATACCACAGCTTGCGCCACGGCGGACCTCTTGGCCAGGGGCCAAGTTTGCGCAATAGGACGTCTAGCACCCCCAAAGTGAGGGGAAGTAACTCCATGGAAACGGGAAGCTTCCCTGAAAGCAGGCGTGGGGCCGCAGTTCTGTAAAATCGCTGAACAGATGTTTGTGGAGAGTTTATTGTGCAAGGCACATGGCAGAGGCCTTGTCTAAGTCGTTTCAAAGTTAATTAGCCAAGCCTACTGGCGCCCAACTAGAGTTCCCACTAGGGAGGCCGAGTGGGAGGATCACCTGAGCCCCGGAGGTCGAGGCTGCAGTGAGCTGAGATCACCACTCCACTCCAGCCTGGGCGACTAAGCGAAACTCTATCAATTGAGAAAAAAAAAAAATCCAAATATATTTTGTAAAAAAAAAAAAAAAAAAATCCAAAGCTACGCACACATTATCCAACTGCTTTTTGCTACTCATATTATGATGCTAATTGATTCCTTACAGCTTAAGTATATTTACAACAGCCCTTTTTGTTATAGTATTTTATGTATTATCTGTAATTTTGAAATAATCAGGCATGAGCATACAACATAAGTGCTCATTTAAGTAGTCTGATGCCTACTACTGATGACATACAACGTAAGTGCTCATTTAGGCATCAGACTACCTAAATGAGCACTTACGTTTTATGTCAATAAAAAAGGGAAAAGGATTTATTGTTTGGACATCAATACCCAATGATACAGAATCCATGTAAAACTACTATTGAGTACAAAGCCTACTGCTTTCGGAAAGGAAATTCAGAACATTGATTTTCTGATAGACTCATCTTCCTGCGTTAAGGGTCTATAACTGTGGGAAGTAGGTTGTTGCTGCCCGCATCACGTGTTTTTTGTTTTGTTTTGTTTTGACGGAGTCTTGCCCTGTCGCCCAGGCTGGAGTGCAGTGGCGCGATCTTGGCTCACTGCAACTTCTGCCTCCCAGGTTCAAGTGATTCTCCTGCCTCAAGCTCCGGAGTAGCTGGGATTACAGGCGTGCACCACCCAGCTAATATTTGTATTTTTAGTAGAAACAGGGTTTCGCCATGTTGGCCAGGCTGGTCTTGAACTCCTGACCACAGCCTCCCAAAGTGCTGGGATTACAGGCATGAGGCTGTGCGACCGGCCTGCACCATGTTTTTTGTTGGGCCTTAAACCTTCTCCATTTCCTCTTTGTTGCTGTCTCTGTGCTCCAAAATGTAGTCTGACCCACAACCCATAAGTTTTCCATGAAGTTGGATCTCCTCTCCTTTCCCATCAGGAAACTGAATTTTAAAAAGCCCAAAGGGCCTCAGGCTTAAGCAATCCGGCTTTCCAAGTTTTGGGCCTTCTTTTAATGTTGTGAACTTTGCAAGGGATGGGATTGTGTCCTCGGTCTTTTCATGAGCCTACCTCAACTAGCACAGTGGTGTATGTGTAATTGATAATTTCTGAAATAGGCAGAATGGTTTGTTTTTTTTTTTTTTTACTGTGCCAGAGTTCAGTACTCAGGATTGGTTACAGGCTTGTTGAGCAAAGTCCAGCAGGCTAATAGGAACAGACCTTGCAGCTGTTGAGCTCTTAAGTTGAGCACGGTTCCTTTGTCTTTATTTTTTATTACTAGCTCCAGGCCTCAGTTGGTTTTCCCTGATCCAAAGTTGCCACCACCACCTCAAACCTCCAGGACCTTCTTTCCCTACACTGGCTGCCAGGGGCCACCCAATCTCGTTAATTTCCCTTTCGTATTGCCCCAGAAGAAAAACTAACCATCCTTCCCCCTCACTCTTCAGTGGGAGGACGGAGAGAAAGGGGGGAGAGTTGTCATTATCATTTCTTTTAATCATTTTATTGTAGAAACTTTCAGATACTTTCAGAAGTAGAGAGAACAGTATAATGAAACGTTATGCACTTGTAACTTAGATTCAACAATGATCTGTAACTGTAATAGGTCTATTGCCTGAAGCACATGGTGAGTCAATACGCTGATACACCAGATTGCAGCAGAGAGAGGTTTAATTGTAGAGCTGCTGAACGAGGAGATGGGAGAAACCTCAAATCCATCTCCCAGAGGAGTTTGGGACTAGGGTACTTAAGAGTTTTGGAGTGGGCTAAAGTATGGAGATCATTGATTGGTTGAAGAGTGCAGGGTAAAATCATGGGATAGGGAGCTGAAGAAATTGTATTCTCATGATGATTCTGTTCCTCTGTGGGGGTCTTCAGATTGGTTGGCATCATCTGTTTTACTGGAATTAGGGATCTCAAAAACATCATACACAATTCTTAAACAAAAGCCTTCTGACGCTAACGTTAGAAGTCCTATCAATAGGAAGAATGGGTCTACAGTCAGTGTCTACTGCCACATGACTTGTGGTTACAAGGAAGTGGGTCAAAGTGCAGCCTGATTACTGCTTACCTATATTTCTGTCCAGAATTCTTGTTAACCCTGTGAAGATGGCTTCAGATCAACTCACGGCTAATTTGATTTCAAATATATACCTGGCCACTTCCTGTCTCCTCCAATGGATTGCTTTGAAGGTGTGAAATTAAATAATTCAAACTTAAAGCTGTTGGAACTTGAAAGTATTCTGAGCCTTGAGAGGGATGTCTCTGTGCAACCTGAGTCACATGGCATGCAGCTGCAACTTCTGCCTTTTTTCCTGTAAGTAATTGGAAAGGCCAAGCAGCACCAGAGATAGGACCCCCGCAGATTTTTACCCCTCTTCACAGAGCAGTAAAGTAAATTAATAAATAAACCTTCCTTGGAATGTAGCAATCAATTATTTGTAGTTGTCAAATAACTATAATATATGCACTGGTCTGATATGGAAAATATTGTAATCCTGCTAAAACTTCTCTGTTTCTACCTATACAAGTAAAACCTTAACTTTCCTACTTTGGAACACTGACCCGGCTCATTTGGACTCTGTGTTTCTGGATGGCCATCATCAAGCTTTGCACTTGAATTATAGAATTTTCTATAATTAACTATATGTTCTGAATCTCATGAGTTGAGGTTGACAAAGGAAATCCAAGATATTATGTCATTTTATTTGTAAACATTTTAATATGTACCTTTAAAGCATAGGGACTCTGTAAAAACATGAAAGCACAATATTATTATCACATTAAAAAATGTGACCACAGTTCTTTAATATCATTGAATATCCAGTCAGCACACAAATTTCCCCTGCTTGTCTCCTGAATGTTATTTTACATTTAGTTTGTTTGGATCAAGATTCACACATTGCATTTGGTTGAAGAGTCTCTCAAGTTTCCTTTATTTATAGGTTTTTTTCTTTTCAGTTTTTAAAGGAAGAAATTTGATGATTTGTCCTGTATAATTTCCCACATTCTGTATTTGGCTCATTACATCCTCATGCTGAACACAGTATTACCTATGAGTATGAACGAGGGTTTCCTTCATAATATGCAAAAAAAGCCTCCAATAAAGAAGCACTTTAGAGGGCAAGGCTGATATAGAATGGCACGTGTCATTCACAACCTCCAATTGAAAGAATTTTGTATTCATCAAAATGGCTTATTGTCTTATTTGTTGACCTTGTAATACACGTAGTGGGGAAGATTCTCAGTCTACAGTCTCAGGTGTACAAGAATTCTCCAGTTCCTTATTCTTTTGGGTGGTGGTATATTTTGTTGTTGTTTCCACTGTGTTGCCCAGGCTGGACTGCAGTGGCTATTCACAGGTGCAATCATAGTGTACTACAGCCTCAAATTCCTGGGGTCAAGCAATCCTCCTGTCCCAACCTCCCAAGTAGCTGGGACTACAAGCCATCATGCCCACCTCGTTTTTAATAAAAATAAATTGATCTGTGGGATACATCCTACGATGGGCGTCTCAGTCAGTATAGGGGTTCCTCAAATGGTGGTAGCCCCCATGGGGTCCAGAGGCCAGGGCTGGGGGTTTCGGCAGGGGCCTCTGGTTAGCAGCCCCAGTTAACACATTGCCACTCCCACTGTCTATGCACTGTTTCCTGGCCTGTTGTGGGTGGCATGGGGCAGGAAAAGGCTTTGCTGGGCCAGGATCCTGAGTGCCACCTCACCTGAAATTGTAACACCCCCTCAGGTGCAACCCGGGAGCCTCACGTGTCCAGGGGGCTTACTCCCTCCTTCTTTCTTCTCCCCAAAGGTGAGCGCACACCTCCACCTCTGGAATCCCTCCTCTAACCTGATGGTTTTCACACTTTAATGTGCATACTCATGGCCTGAAGAACTTGTTAAAAAAAGGTTCCTCAACCTCACCCCCAGAGATTCTGATTCCGGAGGTCCGGTGGGCCCATTTGTTCCCACTGCTAATGAGCTCACAGGCCCCTTAGAGGAGTCTCCTTTCTATAATACTGTCTGTGCCCTCTTCAGAGGGTGGAAGAGCCTTAGAACCGCTTTTGCTGTCCACTCTGCACACCTTCCTGGGTCAGAGGAACATCAAACCTGGCACCTGCTGTAACTGGCTGTGGGATGATATGGGAATAGAGGGGACAGCAAACAAATTAGTATTTCAAAATAAATATCACTAATTGGAAATCAAATTCTACTAATAAAACATCACTTATCTGATTTATATGTAGACTGTATACATACTGGCATTTTGTTGAAATTGGGAAGAAAGAAGTTTCTAAAGAGGCTTAAAACCCATTTTCCTTGACAGGGGGCCTTCATGATGACAGGGACTGTGGCTTTTAGATTTGTCTACCCAGATAAGCATAGGGTTGAATGAATAATAACTTATTGAAATATTAAAACACACATATTCACCTTCATAGAACTCACCTGTGTATGAAAAAAGCTTGGTATTACGTAATTGCTAATAATGGTCATTTTGGATGTTGATACTGCTCTGAGTGAAAATTTTTCTGAATTTAGTTTTATTTTATTATAAATTTAAAAAATTGGCCAGACATGGTGGCTTACACCTGGAATTCCAACACTTTAGGAGGCTGAAGGAGGAGAATCATGTGAGGTAAGGAGTTTGAAACCAGCCTGGGCAACACAAGGAAACCCCATATCTACAAAAAAAAAAAATTTTTTTTTTTGAGACGGAGTCTCGCTCTGTCGCCAAGCTGGAGTGCAGTGGTGTATCTTGGCCCACTGCAACCTCTGCCTCCAGGGTTCAAGTGATTCTCCTGCCTCAGCCTCTCAAGTAGCTGGGACTACAGGCATGTGCCACCAAACCCAGCTAATTTTTGTATTTTTAGTAGAGACGGGGTTTCACCATGTTGCCAGGATGGTCTTGATCTCTTGACCTCGTGATCCACCTGCCTCGGCCTCCCAAAGTGCTGGAATTACAGGCATGAGCCACCATGCCTGGCCCAAAAATATTTTTAAAAATTAGCTAGGTGTTGTGCTGTGTGCCTGTAGCTCCAGTTACTTAGGAGGTGAGGCAGGATAATTGCTCAAGCCCAGTAGGTGAAGGCTGCAGCGAGCTATGGTCATGCTGCTGTACTCCAGTCTGGGTGACAAAGCAAGACCCTGTCTCTAAAAAAATTAAAGCACAAATTATTTTGTGTATTTCAGACATTTTCTTTAATGCACTTACATGATTTTATTGCTGATAAAATAAATATTACAATCCTGGCCAGGCACGATGGCTCACGCCTGTAATCCCAGCACTTTGGGAGGCCAAGGCAGGCGGATCATTTGAGGTCAGGAGTTTGAGACCAGCCTGGCCAACATGGTGAAACCCCATATCTATTAAATATATAAAAATTACCTGGGCGTGATGGCACACAGCTGTAATCCCAGCTACTCCGGAGGCTGAGGTAGGAGAATTGCCTGACCTGGGAGGCGGAGGTTGCGGTGAGCCCAGATCATGCCACTGCACACTCTAGCCTGGGGGACAGAGTGAGACTCCGTCTCAAAAAAAGTACAACCCTAAGGAATACCTGGAAAGGTCTACAAAATCTTTGTTCTGTTTGGGGTGGTAGGTGTATACTCAGGGAGAGTTATAGGGTAAGGGACACTTGGAGGTACAAAGAATGGATCTTCTCTAAGCTATTTTGGAGAGTGTGTGAAAAGCACCAGACATGTGACCTCCCAGATGGATTGGCAGAGCGGCCACAAAGTGGATTTCTACCAGCTTATATTCAAACCAGAAAATCTAGCGGTGGCTCCTGAGAAGCAAGAGTCTCCCCAGGCTCATCTAGGTCTCCAGTGGCCTAGATGAGTATGGCCAGGCTCTAATATGGGTCAGGAGTGCCTGCAGTCCTCTCAACTTTTTAATCTCTGTTTGAAATGAGTACTAATGGAAGAGCCTGCAAATACGGTATGAAAGCACCTAAGGGGGTAGTTTGATAACGTTGGTCATTCGGCCATAAACAGGAACATTATCAAACATCCTTTCCAGGGGTTAAATCAAACTATAATCAGACCCAGGCCTGGGCACCCCTTTACACGGTAGCCTGTTTTTTGTTTATTTGTTTACATCTTTAGTTTTCTGAACACTACCAGCATTAAGAAAAGTGAAGAAAACCAGATTCCATTGTCCACCAGTTCTCTATGATGAATTTTTCAGGAAGAAAACGTCTGCAGCCATTCCTGGGCATTCCTGCAAGTCTGTGATGCCAATTCCAGCATCTTCCAGTGGATGCGTCAAGTAGTCTGTGATAGACTAGGTCTTTGCAGTCCAAAAGACCTACAAGATAAGCCACATATATAATTTAGAATGTTTGAGTAGCCACATTAAAAAAAGAACAGAGGAGGAACAAAAGGCAGCAGAAACTTCTGCAGACTTAAATGTCCCCATCTGACAGCTTTGAAGAGAGTAGTGGTTCTCCCAGCACAGTGTTTGAGATCTGAGAATGGACAGACTGCCTCCTCAAGTGGGTCCCTGACCCGCGAGTAGCCTAACTGGGAGGCACCTCCCAGTAGGGGCCAACTGACACCTCATACGGCCAGGTACCCCTCTGAAAAGAAGCTTCCAGAGGAAGGATCAGGCAGCAACATTTGCCATTCTGTAATATTTGCTGTTCTGCAGCCTCCATTGGTGATACCCAGGCAAACAGGGTCTGGAGTGCACCTCCAGCAAACTCCAACAGACCTGCAGCTGAAGGTCCTGACTGTTAGAAGGAAAACTAACAAACAGAAAGGACATCCACACCAAAACCCCATCTGTTCATCACCATCATCAAAGACCAAAGGTAGATAAAACCACAAAGATGACGAGAAACCAGAGCAGAAAAGATGAAAATTCTAAAAATCAGAGTGCCTCTTCTCCTCCAAAGGAATGCAGCTCCTCGCCAGCAACAGAACAAAGCTGGACGGAGAATGACTTTGATAAGTTGAGAGAAGAAGGCTTCAGACGATCAGTAATGACAAACTTCTCCAAGCTAAAGAAGGATGTTCAAACCCATCACAAAGAAGCTAAAAACCTTGAAAAAAGATTAGACGAATGGCTAACTGAATAAACAGTGTAGAGAAGACCTTAAATGACCCGATGGAGTTGAAAACTATGGCACAAGAACTATGTGACGCTTGCACAAGCTTCAGTAGCTGATTCAACCAAGTGGAAGAAAGAGTATCAGTGATTGAAGATCAAATGAATGAAATGAAGCGAGAAGAGAAGTTTAGAGAAAAAAGAGTAAAAAGAAATGAACAAAGCCTCCAAGAAATATGGGACTATGTGAAAAGACCAAATCCACGTCTGATTGGTATACCTGAAAGTGATAGGGAGAATGGAACCAAGTTGGAAAACACTCTGCAGGATATTATCCAGGAGAACTTCCCCAACCTACCAAGGCAGGCCAACATTCAAATTCAGGAAATACAGAGAATGCTACAAAGATACTCCTCGAGAAGAGCAACTCTAAGACACGTAATTGTCAGATTCACCAAAGTTGAAATGAAGGAAAAAATGTTAAGGGCGGCCAGAGAGAAAGGTCAGGTTACCCACAAAGGGAAGCCCATTAGACTAACAGCGGATCTCTCAGCAGAAACCCTACAAGCCAGAAGAGAGTGGGGGCCCGTATTCAACATTCTTAAAGAAAAGAATTTTCAACCCAGAATTTCATATCCAGCCAAACTAAGCTTCATAAGTGAAGGAGGAATAAAATCCTTTACAGACAAACAAATGCTGAGAGATTTTTGTCACCACCAGGCCTGCCTTACAGGAGCTCCTGAAGGAGGCACTAAATATGGAAAGGAACAACTGGTACCAGCCACTGCAAAAACATGCCAAATTGTAAAGACCATCGATGCTAGGAAGAAATTGCATCAACTAACGAGCAAAATAACCAGCTAACATCATAATGACAGGATCAAATTCACACATAACAATATTAACCTTAAATGTAAATGGGCTAAATCCTCCAATTAAAAGATACAGACTGGCAAATTGGATAAGGAGTCAGGACCCATCAGTGTGCTGTATTCAGGAGACCCATCTCATGTGCAGAGACACACATAGGCTCAAAATAAAGGGATGGAGGAAGATCTACCAAGCAAACAGAAAACAAAAAAAAGCAGGGGGTGCAATTCTAGTCTCTGATAAAACAGACTTTAAACCAACAAAGATCAAAAGAGACAAAGAAGGCCATTACATAATGGTAAAGGGATCAATTCAACAAGAAGAGCTAACTATCCTAAATATATATGCACCCAATATAGGAGCACACAGATTCACAAAGCAAGTTCTTAGAGACCTACAAAGAGACTTAGACTCCCACACAATAATAATGGGAGACTTTAACACCCCACTGTCAACTTTAGACAGATCGAGACAGAAAATTAACAAGGATACCCAGGAATTGAACTCAGCTCTGTGCCAAGCGGACCTAATAGACTTCTACAGAACTCTCCAGCCCAAATCAACAGAATATGTATTCTTCTTAGCACCACATCGCACCTATTCCAAAATTGACCACATGGTTTGAAGTAAAGCTCTCCTCAGCAAATGTAAAAGAACAGAAGTTATAACAAACTGTCTCTCAGACCACAGTGCAATCAAACTAGAACTCAGGATTAAGAAACTCACTCAAAACCACTCATCTACATGGAAACTGAACAACCTGCTCCTGAATGACTACTGGGTACATAAAGAAATGAAGGCAGAAATAAAGATGTTTTTGAAACCAATGAGAAGGAAGACTCAACATACCAGAATCTCTGAGACACATTTAAAGCAGTGTGTAGAGGGAAATTTATAGCACCAAATGCCCACGAGAGAAAGCAGGAAAGATCTAAAATTGGCACCCTAACATCACAATGAAAAGAACTAGAGAAGCAAGAGCAAACACATTCAAAAGCTAGCAGAAGGCAAGAAATAACTAAGATCAGAGCAGAACTGAGGGAGATAGAGACACAAAAAAACCCTTCAAAAAAATCAATGAATCCAGGAGCTGGTTTTTTGAAAAGATCAACAAAATTGATAGAGCACTAGCAAGACTAATAAAGAAGAAAAGAGAAAAGAATCAAATAGACCCAATAAACAATGATAAAGGGGATATCACTACCGACCCCACAGAAATACAAACTACCATTAGAGAATAGTATAAACACCTCTATGCAAATAAACTAGAAAATCTAGAAGAAAAGGATAAATTCCTGGACACATACACCCTCCTCCTGGACACATACACCCTCCCAAGACTAAACCAGGAAGAAGCTTAATCTTTGAACAGACTGATAACAGGTTCTGAAATTGAGGCAATAATTAATAGCCTACCAACCAAAAGAAGTCCAGGACCAGATGGATTCACAGCCGAATTCTACCAGAGGTACAAAGAGGGGCTGGTACCTTTCCTTCTGAAACTATTCCAATCAATAGAAAAAGAGGGACTCCTCCCTAACTCATTTTATGAGGCCACCATCATCTGATACCAAAGCCTGGCAGAGACACAACAAAAAAAGAGAATTTTAGACCAATATCCTTGATGAACATCGATGCAAAAACCCTCAATAAAATAATGGCAAACCGAATCCAGCAGCACGTCAAAAAGCTTATCCACCATAATCAAGTTGGCCTCATCCCTGGGATGCAACGCTTTTTCAATATACACAAATCAATAAACGTAATCCAGCATATAAACAGAACCAAAGACAAAAACCACATGATTATCTCAATAGATGCAGAAAAGGCCTTTGACAAAATTCAACAGCCCTTCATGCTAAAAACTCTCAATAAATTAGGTATCGATGGGACGTATCTTAAAATAATAAGAGCTATTTATGACAAACCCACAGCCAATATAATACTGAATGGGCAAAAACTGGAAGCATTCCCTTTGAAAACTGGCACAAGACAGGGATGCCCTCTCTCACCACTCCTATTCAACATAGTGTTGGAAGTTCTGGCCAGGGCAATCAGGCACGAGAAAGAAATAAAGGGTATTCAATTAAGAAAAGAGGAAGTCAAATTGTCCCTGTTTGCAGATGACATGATTGTATATCTAGAAAAACCCATCGTCTCAGCCCAAAATCTCCTTAAGCTGATAAGCAACTTCAGCAAAGTCTCAGGATACAAAATCAATGTGCAAAAATCACAGGCATTCCTATACACAAATAATAGACAGAGAGCCAAATCATGAGTGAACTCCCATTCACAATTGCTACAAAGAATAAAATACCTAGGAATCCAACTTACAAGGGATGTGAAGGACCTCTTCAAGGAGAACTACAAACTACTGCTCAAGGAAATAAGAGAGGACACAAACAAATGGAAGAACATTCCATGCTCATGGATAGGAAGAATCAATTTCATGAAAATGGCCATGCTGCCCAAGGTAATTTATAGATTCAATGCCATCCCCATCAAGCTACCAATGACTTTCTTCACAGAACTGGAAAAAACTTCTTTAAAGTTCATATGGAACAAAAAAGAGCCTGCATTGCCAAGACAATCCTAAGCCAAAAGAACAAAGCTGGAGGCATCACACTACCTGACTTCAAACTATACTACAAGGCTACAGTAACCAAAACAGCATGGTACTGGTACCAAAACAGAGATATAGACCAATGGAACAGAACAGAGCCCTCAGAAATAATACCACACATCTACAACCATCTGATCTTTGACAAACCTGACAAAAACAAGCAATGGGGAAAGGATTCCCTATTTAATAAATGGTGCTGGGAAAACTGGCTAGCCATATGTAGAAAGCTGAAACTGGATCCCTTCCTTACACCTTATACAAAAATTAATTCAAGATGGATTAAAGACTTAAATGTTCGACCTACAATCATAAAAACCCTAGAAGAAAACCTAGGCAATACCATTCAGGACATAGGCATGGGCAAGGACTTCATGACTAAAACACCAAAAGCAATGGCAACAAAAGCCAAAATTGACAAATGGGATCTAATTAAACTAAAGAGCTTTTGAACAGCAAAAGAAACTACCATCAGAGTGAACAGGCAACCTACAGAATGGGAGAAAATTTTCACAACCTACTCATCTGACAGATGTGGATATCCAGAATCCATGAAGAACTTAAACAAATTTGCAAGAAAAAATCAAACAACCCCATCGAAAAGTGGGCAAAGGATATGAACAGACACTTCTCAAAAGAAGACATTTATGCAGCCAACAGACACATGAAAAAACGCTCATCACTGGCCATCAGAGAAATGCAAATCAAAACCACAATGAGATACCATCTCACACAAGTTAGAATGGCGATCATTAAAAAAAGTCAGGAAACAACAGATGCTGGAGAGGATGTGGAGAAATAGGAACACTTTTACACTGTTGGTGGGACTTTAAACTAGTTCAACCATTGTGGAAGACAGTGCGGTGATTCCTCAAGGATCTAGAACTAGAAATACCATTTGACCCAGCCATCCCATTACTGGGTATATACCCAAAGGATTATAAATCATGCTGCTATAAAGACACATGCACATGTATGTTTGTTGTGGCACTATTCACAATAGCAAAGACTTGGAACCAACCCAAATGTCCATCAATGATATACTGGATTAAGAAAATGTGGCACATATACACCATGGAATAGTATGCAGCCATAAAAAAGGATGAGTTCATGTCCTTTGTAGGGACATGGATGAAGCTGGAAACCATCATTCTGAGCAAACTATCACAAGGACAGAAAACCAAACACCGCATTTTCTCACTTATAGGTGGGAATTGAACAATGAGAACACATGGACACAGGGCAGGGAACATCACACACCAGGGCCTGTCGTAAGGTGGGGGGAAGGGGGAGGGATAGCATTAGGAGATATACCTAATGTACATGACGAGTTAATGGGTGCAGCACACCAACATGGCACATGTATACATATGTAACAAACCTGCACGTTGTGCACATGTACCCTAGAACTTAAAGTATATAAAAAAAATAAAAGTAGTAACTACTTCATAAAAAAAAGAACAGAGGAAATTAATGTTAATAATGTATTTTATTCATCCAGACTTATGCAAAAATAGTTCAACATGTAAGGAATATAAAAAATTTGAGATCACTTACAAGGTTTTTTTTTCTTTTTCTTTTTTTGAGACAGAGTCTCCCTCTGTTGTCCAGGCTGGAGTACAATGGTGCCATCTTGGCTCACTGCAACCCCCACCTCTGGGTTCAAGCTATTCTTGTGCCTCAGCATCCTGAATTGCTGGGACTACAGGCACCCACCACCATACCCCACTAATTTGTGTATTTTTAGTAGAGATAGGGTTTCACCATGTTGCCCAGGCTGGTCTTGAACTCCTGGCCTCAAGTGATCCACCTGCCTCAGCCTCCCAAAGTGGTGGGATTATAGGCATGAGCCACCGTGCCCAGCCCTACAAGTTTTTTGTACTAAGTCTTTGGAATTCCTTGTGTGTCACACTTACAGCACATCTCCATTTGGACTAGCAACATTGCAGGTGCTTAACAGCCATATGTGGCTTATTGAAAAATGCAGGGCCAGGTAAATGCAAGCGGATTTCCTGAAACATCGCTATTGTGTTTAGCAAGAACATATTATTTGTTAATGAACTCAAAATACAACTGTGCCTTCACATTACACTCAAAGTCTTCAAAGATCTTTCCTGACATTTGGTGAAGAATCAATCTTCTTTCTCAAGTACCAAAGATCTTAATTCCCAGGAATTTTATGTACCTCGTATTTTCTGTGTTTAAAATGTGACTCTCACAAATTTTTTTTTTTTTTTTTTTTTTTGAGACGGAGTCTTTCTCTGTCTCCCAGGCTGGAGTGCAGTGGCGCAATCTCGGCTCACTGCAAGCTCCGCCTCCCGGGTTCACGCCATTCTCCTGCCTCAGCCTCCCGAGTAGCTGGGACTACAGGCGCCCGCCAACATGCCCGGCTAATTTTTTGTATTTTTAGTAGAGACGGGGTTTCACCGTGTTAGCCAGGATGGTCTCGATCTCCTGACCTCGTGATCCGCCCGCCTCAGCCTCCCAAAGTGCTGGGATTACAGGCTTGAGCCACCGCGCCCGGCCAGACTCTCGCAAATATTGCAGAATGGATCAAAGAAAAATTTGCCTTACCACCATTTGAAAATTTAGCTCCAGTATATGAAAAAAAAATTACCGGATGATGAAAAATTATGAGGTTATATATTTACCAAAACATTTGTATTAACCCTTTCTTATCCTTGTGGAAAAAGCAGGCTATGACATCCTACAAACTCCATAAATACACAGATTTGTAAATGGTTTTGGAAAGCCCATAAACGGGCTACGGTATTATCCACAGGTTCAGGCTGCAATTTATAAGTTCTTTAATACACTCCTAGCACCAGGTCGTGCAGTGAATATAGCTTGTCTTGGCAGAGCCTGTTATATAATGATAGCCCACCATAGTGAGAAATTCTTCCATTTCCTCAAGTCTGTAGATTGCTCTGCTCTCCTGGAAACAGGTAACATATTCTTTTATACTCATATAATGAGCCACTCTCCTGAGGTTATTTCAAAGAAAAGCCAATATTATTCAACTGTACTTCATTCATCTTATATAATCAGTTGTAGCTGTAGAGCTCTACAAACAAAATTAAAAAATTAAAGAAGACATGTGACAGACTCATCTGCCAATATTCAAAATGCAGCTATCTCCTTCCATAGTTTTCAGTTAATCCTTGGAAATATCTATTTATGAACAGGTAAATAAATACAGCTCCCTTGTGTAGACAACTGTGTTATATTTGTCTTTCTAAGAATTTGTTTCATCTAAGTTATCTCATTTGTTGGCATATAATTACTCATAATATTCACTTATAATTCTTTTTATTTCTGTAAGGTTAGTAGTGATGTCCACCCCCCACCCCCCACCCTTTTTTTTCTGAGACAGTTTCACTCTTGTTGCCCAGGCTGGAGTGCAATGGCAAGATCTTGGCTCACTGCAACCTCTGCCTCCCGAGTTCAAGCGATTTTCCTGCCTCAGCCTCCCCAGTAGCTGGGATTACAGGCATGTGCCACCACGCCCAGTTAATTTTGTATTTTAGTAGAGATGGGGTTTCACCATGTTGATCAGGCTGACCTCAGGTAATCCACCCACCTCCCCCTCCCAAAGTGCTGAGATTACAGGCGTGAGCCACCATGCCTGGCTGATGTCCCTTCTTTCATTCTTGATTTAATAAAGTGAGTTATCTCTCTTTCTTCTTGGAGAGTCTACTACATTCTTGGACAGTCTACTAAAGGTCTGTCAATTTTGTTCATCTTTTCAAAGAGCCAACTTTTGTTTTAATTGATTTCCTCTTTTTTTTTTCTATTCTCTGTTTAGTTTATTTCTGCTCTAAGTTTTGTTGTGGTCTGCTTGCTCTGGGTTTGGTTTGCTTTTCTTTTTCTAGTTTCTTAAGGTGAAAGATTAAGGTATTGATTTGAGATATTCTTTTTAATAAAGGTGTTTGCTGCTATAAATTTCTCTTTATGTAGTGCTTTAGCAGTATCCCAGAAGTTTTGGTATTTTTTTTCATTTTAATTCATCTCAACGTATTGTCTAATTTTCCTTGTTTTTTATTCTTTGATGCATTGGTTATTTAGGAGTGAGTTTTTAAAATTTTCACGTATTTGTGACTTTCCCAAACTACTTTTTGTTGTAGATTTCTAATTTTTTTGTTTTGTTTTGTTTTTTGAGATGGAGTCTCACTCTGTCGCCCAGGCTGGAGGGCAGTGGCGTGATCTCAGCTCACTGCAATCTCTGCCTCCAGGTTCAAGTGATTCTCGTGCCTCAGCCTCCTGTGTAGCTGGGGTTACAGGCGCACGCCACCACATCCAGCTAATTTATGTGAGTGTGTATGTTTTTAATAGAGATGAGGTTTCACCATGTTGGCCAGGCTGGTCTCAAACTCCTGACCTCAAGTGATCCACCCGCCTTGGCCTCCCAAAGTGCTGGGATTTCAGATGACAGCCACCGCTTCTGGCCCTAATTTAATTTCATTGTGGTTGGAGAACATACTTTACATAATTCTAATACTTTTAAATCTATTCAAATTTAAAATTCAATTGTTTTGTGAGCTAACATACAATCTATTCTGGGGAACATTACATGTGCACTTGAGAAGAATGTGTACCCTGCTGTTGCTGGGTGGAGTCTTCTATAGATACCTGTTAGATCTAGTTGGTTTACAGTGTTATTCCAGTCTTCTGTTTCCTTGTTGATCTTCTGTTAAGTTGTTTTTCTCATTATTTAAAGTGGGGTATTGAAGTCTTCAATTATTATTATTATTTTTTTCGAGACAGAGTCTCGTTCTGTCGCCCAGGCTGGAGTGCAATGGCACGATCTTGGCTCACCACAACCTCCGCCTCCCAGTTTCAAGCAATTCTCCTGCCTCAGCCTCCCGAGTAGCTGGGATTACAGGCACATGCCACTATGCCCAGCTAATTTTTGTATTTTAGTAGACATGAGGTTTCACCATGTTGGCCAGGCTGGTCTTGAACTCCTGACCTCAAGTGATCCACCCACCTCAGCCTCCTAAAGTGCTGGGATTACAGGCGAGAGCCACTATACCTGGTAAAGTCTTCAATTATTATTGTTGACTAATTAGCAACAACAGAGTCCGAACATACGTGGAGCAAAACCCAACAGAACTGAAGGAGGAAATATCGACCTTTTAAATTTACATTTAATGTAATTACTGATAAAGTAGGATTCACATCTGCCAATTTGCTGTTTATTTTCTATATGTCTTGTTTTTCTTGTTTCTTTTGGTTCTGCTTTCTTTTGTGTTAGGTAGATACTTCTAGTTTATAACATTAATTCACTTGTCATTTTTCTTGTTGTCTATATATATGAGTTATATTCTCACTGATTGCCCTGAGGATTGCAAGTAACAACTTATATCCATCTAGTTCTCAATAATGCCAGCTAAATTTCAAAAGAATACAAACTTTGCTTTTATACAGTTTTGTTTCCTTCACCCTCCTTTTTTCCTATTATTGTCATACAAGTTATATCTTTATACATTATAAGCCCATCAACATAATTTTATATACACTGGTTTATGTGGTTGTTTAAAAATCTATCAGGAGAATAAAAGAGTTACAAACAAAAAATACAGTTAAACTGTCTTTTATATACACCTCTGTAGTTAACTTCACAAGTGTTCTTTATTTTTTTGTATGGATTAGAGTTACTATCTGATGTTTTTTCATTTCAATCTGAAGCATCTTTTTTAGTATTTCTAAATACAACGGCAGATTTGCTAGCAACAAATTCTCCTATTTTTTTGTTCATCTGAGAGTGTCTTAATTTCTCCTATATTTTTGAAGTATAGTTTTGCTGCTATAGAATTCTTGGTTATCAGTCTTTTTTTTTTTCCCCAGCATTTTGAACATGTCATTCCCAGTGCCTTTTGGCCTCCGTGGTTTTTGATGAGAAATTAGCAGTTAATCTTATTGAGGATCACTCATGTGTAGTAAGTCACTTCTCTTTATTGCTTTCAAGATTCAGTTGCTGTTTTCAAGATCCTCTCTTTGTTTTCCAACAGTTTGATTATAATACATCTAGATGTAAATCTCTATGAATTTATCCTACTTGGAATTTTGTTAAGCTTCTTGGAATTTTGTTTAGCTTCTTGGAATTGTAGAATAATGTTTTTCATCCAATTGGGAAGTTTTTGGCCTTTATTTCTATAAGTACTTTTTCTTCCCCTTTCTCGTCTCAACATACTCTTACCATATGATCTGGCAATTGTGCTCTTTGGTATTTACCCAAAGATGTTGAAAACTTATGTCCACACAAAAACCTGCATACGGATGTTTATAGCAAACAGCTTTATTAATAATTGTCAAACCTTGGAAGCAACCAAAATGTCCTTCAGTAGGTGAATCGATAAGTAAACTGTGATATATCCAGACAATGGAATATTATGAGACTGAGCTCTTAAGTCATAAAGGGACATAGATACTATAGTGGTAGATACATGTCCTTATACATTTGTTCAAACCCTTAGAATATATAACACTGAGAGTGAATCCTAATGTAAACTGTGGACTTTGGGTGATAATGATGTGTCAATGTGGGATCATCAATTGTAACAAATGTTCCACTCTGTTGGGGGATGTTTAGTTGGGGAGGCCTGTGTCGGGGCAGAGGGGATATGGGAACTCTCTGTACGTTTTGCTCAATTTTGTTGTGAACCTAAAATAAGTCTTTAAAAAAACTCTGTTGAAAGGTACTGTTCCTAAGGCAATACGACTTAACGTGTGAACTGTGGTCCGGTGCCAGTCAATGAACTGTTTGGTACTAATCTGCCATGAGATAAGGCGCTTGTTCCAGAATGTACATCAATCCACTATTGACTTTATCTAAACAGCCTGGCTATAAAATAAAAAAAAAAACTTCAGCTGAATTGAACAGTGTGCTTAATGATGTAGACCATACTTTGAGTATGAAGAGATGCATACCATACTGTATAAGGAGATGCTAAGAGAAATCTGACATAAGCTTATTTACAAATGAGTAGCAGAGACAAGATCTTCACTTTAGTTGTCTTGTTATTAGGTAAGTTGTAGTAAGTACCATAAGATGCTCCAAACAATAAGAGAGCTTCCAAATGGAAAAATTGGGCACTGTTTCATGGAAGTAGTGAATTTGAAGTCAACTTTGAATAATAAAGATTTCAATGGGGTAGGCAGGGTGAAAAGGAAAGGCATTTGAGATAGGACACAAAATAAGCCAAGGTTTGGAAGTGGGAAAATGGGGGTTGTGTTTGAGACTAGTTAAATTTTGAATGAAAAATAGGGTATACAGGTTAAATCAAGTAAGGCAAGGTCAGAAAGCATTTGAGGCCATACTACAAAGGACTAGGATTCTATACCATGGAGTTTTTCTTCCATTTGATAGATAATAGGGACATAGTGACTTTTTTTTTTTTTAATACCAGGAAATGACATGGTTCTACTGTGATGTAAAAGATGTACCTCAGCCAGGCGCAGTGGCTCAAGCCTGTAATCCCAGCACTTTGGGAGGCCAAGGTGGGTGGATCACCTGAGGTCAGGAGTTTGAGACCAGCCTGGCCAACATGATGAAACCCCATCTGTACTAAAAATATAAAAATTAGCCGGGCGTGGTGGTGGGCACTTGAAATCCCAACTACTTGGGAGGCTGAGGCAGGAGAATCGTTTGAACCCGGGAGGCGGAGGTTGCAGTAAGCCGAGATTGTGCCACTGCACTCCAGCCAGGGCAACAGAGTGAGACTCTGTCTCAGAAATAAATAAATAATAAAATAAAACAAAAGATATACCTCGTATCATTGAGGAGAAGGCACCTAAAGAGGAAAAGACTAGTGGAAGGAGACTAACTAGGATGCTATTTAAATAATAAAAACCCAATAATGAGGCACTGAATCAGAGTGGTGGCCTGAAAGGGATCTGAAAGGAATGACAGCATGTAAGGAGAGATGATGGAGGCATCTCAGGTCCTGAAAACTGCTCAGATAGGCACAAAGGAAAAGAAGGATGTCTGAAAATAATGATGATGCAAAAACTAAGCTAGGTAGGGCAGCAGGAAGAACCGGTTTGGTAGGAAGATGATGAATTTGGCTTGAGGTGCTTGGCAAGACATCCAAGTCTGCTGCACAGGCAATGTAGGTCAGCAATTTGAGAGAAAGGTAAACTTTCACAATCCTAATTTGAGAAGCAACAACAGAGATGATTATGCAGCCATGAGGGCTGAGACACTCCGCGGGGGAGACAAAAGACAAAAGAGACTCTTAGCCAGGAGAGAACTGTGGTGGTGGGAGGGGAGAGAAGGAGCGGTGGTTGGGAAGGGCAAGGAAATGAAGAGGAGGCCCTGACAATGGCAGATAAATGTTCAGAGAAGAAGACCCTAAAGACTACAGCTTTATGGCACCCAGGGCAGGATAGGCTCAGAAGGCAATGGGAATAATGTCCTGTGCTGCAGAGTCTTGTTATTGGCCTAAGTGTTGGGGGCCATAAGCATAGACCACTTTAAGTTGTTTGAGAAGAAGCAAGATCAGTAATTCCAAGAAGTAGAAGGGTTGAGGGAAGTGTTTTCTTTCTTGGGGAGTGGCAGACAGTAATGTTTGTCAGCTGAAGAGAAGGAACCAGGGGTAAGGGAAGATTGAGGCTGCAGAGTAGAGGAAGTGGTTGTGGGAACAAGTTTGCAAAATGAGCTAAAGGGTGGGGTTGATGTACAGAGGTAACCCTGGGAGGAAGGAAGTGTATTTCCTTTTTTGACACAGGGAGAAGGATGAGAAGGTCAGTGTGGACACAGACATTTTTGACATGCAGAGGCAGGAAGCTGAAATTGTTCTCGGCAAGTGACTCTTCTCTTCTCAAAAGAATAGGAAGTGAGGTCACCAGAAACTAAGATGGGGCAAGTGTTGGGATTACAGAATAAGGGAAGGAGCAAAACAGCTGCTAGGAATGAGATAAGGAGTCCACCAGAAATGGGTAAACAGATTTCTGAAGACCTCTGAGAACTCCAGTGAGTCTAAATTCCAGAATGTGCAGTAAAAACCACTGGTGCCATTACCCCCATGAATTAGAGGAAGCAGATGGTGGGGTCTCCCTGAGATACAATCTAGTCAGCCATCTGGATATTTCACATTATTGCTGCAAATAAAAAGGAGGCTCATACCTTATTCATCACTATGTTCCCAATACCGAAGACAATTAACCACACTCATACTTAACACATATTTATTGAATAAATGAATGAATTGTGCAGCAAGATCAAAGTTCTCATTAACTGCAAAAGGAGATATCAGAAGGAGAGAGTGTTATTACTAAGGCTGAGTCAGTACTCTGTCAGCACCTGCCAGACAGAAGGCCCCAGAAACTTGCATCCCTCTCCTCTTGCCTGCAGAAGCTCACCCTGCCTGGCCTAGGCCACAAAGGAGATGCACAAAAGCCCCTTCACCCTCTTTCGTATGTCGCCATGCTTATCTTGCAATCTTGAGCTATAATTTGGCTGCCTGAAAATCTAACAGGTGTAACATCAAGGCCACAATTGTTGTGCGCTACAAAGATTTTATCTGCTTTTAACATTAATAAATTGTGATGACGGTGTATAAACCAGTCGTGTGAACTCGGTTCATGGGAGGCATAGTAACTCATGGGCGAGTTAATAAAACAAGTTCTAAAGCTGCACAGCTGGGAATCAGCATCAGGATCAGAGGCAATTTTCTGTAATTATACTTCTTCCAGAAACTACCTTCCTACATTGCTAAGGCTAAAGTCAAGAAATATAGAACCTAGAGCTCCTATTCATAAATATCTTGTATTTTAGCAAAAGATAGCTGCTTCTCTCAAAACAAAAACAAACAAAAAACAAAAAACAGCAGAGACCCCATAAGGAAGGCATAAAATGAAATCAATAATCATTTATATATTATATGAATATTTGTAGTCTACAGACCTAAATTCTCAGAATTTCATATTTCTGGGCAGAATACACCCTTAAGGTTAAGTGACTTTGAACTTGCTGTGCTCATAGAATGCATCTTATAGACCTCAAACTACAGGGGCATAAATGACCAGGGCTGCTGGCTGCTCTAAGTCAAGGACTGGGCACTTTAGCCAGGCATTTTAAGGCAGTTCCTGGAAGATGGGGACTTCTTCTGATGGCCAGCTTTGTCTTGAGGGCTTTCCTCTGGCCTTGTGGAACCTTCTTTAGTTCACATAATGGTCTAGGACACCTCCAGCTAGTCTTTCTTCCGTTTCTCCTTCACTCAGATCAGACTTGCACGGGGTCTAATGTTGCTCTCAACCTTTCCCAGCTTCCTCTCTGTTATCTCTCACAGGCATAATAAAATCCTTGCCCTATTCATTCCATCTTGGAGTCTGCTTCTTGGAGGACTCGGACGGATGTAGAGCCTTTGCATCAGAGCCCAGAGGCCAAGAGAGGCTGATGGCAGGTGAGAGTTTCCGTAGCATTGCGTAGCCACTGCATAGGCTTATGCATTTGGAAATCAGCAAAACATCATTAGCAAACAAGCAAATATGTCTGCACACCCAATTTCCCTTCCCTCTGACTGAGAAATAGATACTCCTAGAGTAGTTGGCCTGGAAGCAGAGACTGACCAAGCTGCGGAGGGCTGGGCTGCCCCACCAGCCTTGGAGCCCTGTTCTCTGAACCTACACTGAGATCAGTGGGAGAATGCAGCCTTTGTTCAGCCCATTTGCAAGTCTCCCTACCCCCGCCGGCAGGACCAGGCGGGTGAGCTCAGCATAGTGGGTGTCTGCTAGGCATTTCTGGCCAGGCCTATTTCCTTTTCTGGTACGAGCATGACTATTTTGCTTTGTGGAAATAGTCTTCCACACAGGACTAGTTTTGATGAATAGCACTCAAGTGCTTCCTTTTCTTTTGGTCAAAGGTTGGGTAAGTAACTCAGTGTAGTGCAAAGCAGGGCCCTCTCTCAGAACCTGAACTGGAGCAGCACAAAACTGGAAATTGTTGAAGAATCATGCAGGGGCCAGAACCCTGAAGCGCCACTCCCTGTGCTCCTGTGTAAACCTAGTTGCTCTGTTTCTGCCCTTCAGAAGCCAGGAACTTCAGCTCTCAAGATCTTCCTCCTTCTCCTCCCCAGGGGTAAATAAAGCTTGCCCAGAATTACATAGGTAGGGAGTGTTGGGTTAGCACATAGAGTCAATCTGCCAGACTCAATGGTGACATGCTAGGATCTCCCAAACCACTCCTCAGAAAGCTCATCCTGGCCTCAGATGATTTGCATACCACCATTTATACTCTGTGGTACCTGGGCTTCCTTGTCCGTGTCTCTAACATGAAGATGTTGGCTTCCTTGCCTCCTAATAGCTACTCATTCCCTCCTCAAATTTTCTCTCTTTCTGTGAGAAATTGTGGATAGAAAATAGAATGTAAGACAAACTCACATTTCCTCTGTGCTTACGATGTGGCGGGCCCTGTTCTAAGCACTTTATATGCATGAACTCATTTAATCCGCATAACAACCTGAGGCACCAAGTTGACCCATTTTACAGGTCAGAAAACTGAGGCGCAGAAAGTCCTGAGTAACCACATGGCTAGTGAGGGCAGGTCTGCTAAATGTGGCACATTCTGCTGCAACAGAGGCTCCCTGAGGTCATGGGCTTTGTTTGGCTCACAACTGCATCTACTGTGCATTTGGCATAAAGTACATGCTTGATAAATGTCAGAACACATGAATAAACGAGTTAAAAAATAAGATAAAAAAAGAAGCAATGAATGAATGGATAGGGATGGGAAAGAAGGTCTAATTTTCTCCGAGTCTAATTCTGTGGTGTTTTGGTTTTCTTGATGCTTATTTGTTTTTCTTTTTTTCAATCCTGCTCCTTCTGTAGGTGCTCATTTGGGTTCTCATTACTTCTGAGGTAGGCTCTGGGTGTTTTAAGGAAATTCCTGAATTAGTCCCCGTTTTTCCAGCTGATGTAAAGGTATGATTTCTGAACCTGCTTCGTTACAATAACTATGTAAGAGCCCAATGGTGCAAGCGCTTAGATGAAAAACAGATGTCATTTATCTCACCAGGATTTAGATCAGGAAGCCTCTAAGGGTTGTGAGATGATGTGTTAGGGCCCACATAACCTAGTTCTCCTGGGGAGTTTTCCATTCTTATGGGGAGTTTTCCATGATCAGTTCATTGAGGAAAAACCCAAACAAAACTTGGGCTTAGTTTATAAAATGCTGGCATCAGCTGGAGGGCACAGCTGCAGAACATCCCTGAAAGCCAACAAGGAAATCTTTTTTTTTGAGACAGAGTCTCGCTCTGTCGCCCAGGCTGGAGTGCAGTGGCGCGATCTCGGCTCACTGCAACCTCTGTCTCCCGGGTTCACGCCATTCTCCGGCCTCAGCCTCCCGAGTAGCTGGGACTACAGGCGTCCGCCACCGCACCCAGCTAATTTTTTTTGTCTTCTTAGTAGAGACAGGGTTTCACCGTGTTAGACAGGAAGATCTCGATCTCCTGACCTCATGATCCACCCGCCTCGGCCTCCCAAAGTGCCAGGATTACAGGAGTGAGCCACCGCGCCTGGCCTACAAGGAAATCTTAGACCCAGCTTCCTGGATGGAGAGGTGGCCAAAGAGATGGTCTCCCCTGATACAAGTGCGGGTGGTGGCTAACTTTACAATTTGGTGTTCAGTTTACAGAATACCAAGGCAGGAACTAATATTACACAGAGTAGGATACAGTGGCTGATGGGATGTCAGGTTTCCCCTTTTCAGGGGGAAAGTGAGAGTATCTTTATTTCTGCAAAGTATAACTGCATCTTGTAAGGCAGAGCGTTTGGCTTGTTAGCTCTTTTAGCTGTCTTTGCCTTGAAGGGTGCAGGTGCTGAGTAGTCAAAGCGGTGGGCTGTGCCCGTTATTGGCCAATTGTCTCCTATAGCCACAGTGGATCTTTTCTACTTGGCTCTGCGGTGTTAAGGCTGGGAGTTTGCAAATTCCCTTGGGTGTGGGATCTGGGTGTCCCAGGCTCTCCTGCCAGCAGACTTACTGTTAGATTCCACCAACAGGAGGTACTGGCGGGAGCTCCAAATGTAGGAAGGGAGAAATTGCACTTTTTAAATAGGTGAAATCTAATAAGTGTTTAAGAATGTTTATCGGCCGGGCGCGGTGGCTCACGCTTGTAATCCCAGCACTTTGGGAGGCCGAGGCGGGCGGATCACGAGGTCAGGAGATCGAGACCGCGGTGAAACCTTGTCTCTACTAAAAAATACAAAAAAATTAGCCAGGCGTGGTGGCGGGCGCCTGTAGTCCCAGCTACTCGGAGAGGCTGAGGCAGGAGAATGGCGTGAACCCGGGAGGCGCTGCTTGCACTGAGCCGAGATTGCGCCACTGCACTCCAGCCTGGGCGACAGAGCGAGACTCCGTCTCAAGAAAAAAGAAAAAAAAAGAATGTTTATCTTCCAATGAACCATTTAACTAGCTTTTTTTTGAAACAGAGTTTTGCTCTTGTCACCCGAGCTGGAGTGCAATAGTGCAATCTTTGCTCACTGCAACCTCCGCCTCCTGGGTTCAAACAATTCTCCTGCCTCACCCTCCTGAGTAGATGGGATTACAGGCACCTGCCACCACACCTGGTTAATTTTTGCATTTTTAGTTGAGATGGGGTTTTACCATGTTGGCCAGGCTGGTCTCAAACTTCTGACCTCAGGTGATCCTCCCACCTCGGCTCCCCAAAGTGTTGGGATTACAGGCATGAGCCATCGCTCCCGGCCAGCTTTTCCAGATATTTGAGTGTTATATTTGAAGTTGCTAATTAACCAAAGAATTGCAAGACCAAACTATACAGTACTAAAAAATACAAACGCCAGCATGTAATCATTACTGCTAAAGTCACTTAAAACCTATCAATTTACTCTGGAAATTCTGACTGCTCTCTCTCAAAAAGCCTGTGGAACATTACCCACCCTGTAGGTCATTGAGCTTTCCTGACTTTTTCAAATGTGTAAAGAGAGCATCAGTTTTTTCTCAGCAGCAACATTAACAGCATATTTGATTTCTGTTGACTTTTTCTACTGAAAAGAGTTGAAAGTCTTTGTCAGCATCAGAAAAGACAAAGAATTGTCACTGTTAGATAGCTGTTTGATATTTGGCCTCTTTTAGCTGAAACGACTGAAGTCTTTATAGAAATCATGTATTAATATTTGGTGAATAACTCTGTGCTTAATGATCTGTGAAGATAAAGGTGTTTTAAAAACAGTATTTTTGGCTGCACAATATTGTGAATGTACCAAATGCTACTGAATTATACACTTCAAAATGGTTAATTTTCTCTTATGTAAATTTTACTTGAATAAAAATTATTTAAGTATCTTTTTCACATTGAAAAACTTATTTAGCTGTAATTTCACCAGACTGAAGAATGCTTAAAAGATTTCTTGGCCGGGTGCGGTGGCTCATGCCTGTAATCCCAGCACTTTGGGAGGCCGAGGCTGGTGGATCGCGAGGTCAGGAGATCGAGACCATCCTGGCTAACACGGTGAAAACCCGTCTCTTCTAAAAATACAAAAAAATTAGCGGGGCCCGGTGGCAGGCGCCTGTAGTCCCAGCTATTGGGAGGCGGAGGCAGGAGAATGGTGTGAACCCGGGCGGCGGAGCTTGCAGTGAGCAGATATCGCACCACTGCACTCCAGCCTGGGCGACAGAGTGAGACTCCGTCTCAAAAAAAAAAAAAAAAAAGATGATTTCTCACTGCCTGCATCAGCTTATTTTATACCCAGAACCATTTGATAGCTTTTAAATCATGGCAGTTTTTATTTTCAGTAAAGTTTATGATTTTTAATCACATAATAGATGAAACAAGATGTGAAGGATGCACTTGCACTGGTTACTTTTTTTCTTTTCCTGAGACAGAGTCTTGCTCTGTCTCCCAAACTGGAGTGCAATGGTACGATCTCGGCCTGCAACCTCTGCCTCCCAGGTTCAAGCAATTCTCATGCCTCAGCCTCCCGAGTAGCTGGGACTAGAGGGGCGTGCTGTGCCTAATTTTTTGTATTTGTAGTAGAGATGGAGTTTCACCATGTTGGCCAGGCTGGTCTTGAACTCCCAACCTCAGGTGATCCACCCTCCTCAGCCTCCCAAAGTGCTGGGATTACAAATGTGTACTGGTTACTTACTGCACTGGTTACTTACTTAACCTAACTACTTCAAAAGGATCAACTATGAAAAATGCACAAAAGTCTCAGGACACTTTTTTATGAGCACTCAGAAAAATTGCCTATTTTAAACTTGCATGAAATCATTATAAAGGGACTTTGGAAAAGAATTAAACTCTGCAAAGATTTCTTAAAATAGTTACAACGGGCTGGGTTTGGTGGCTCACGCCTGTAACCCCAGCACTTTGAGAGGCCGGGGCGGGTGGATCGCCTGAGGTCAGGAGTTCAAGACCAGCCTGGGAAACATGGTGAAACCCCATCATTACTGAAAATACAAAAATTAGCCAGGCATGTTGGTGCACGCCTGTAATCCCAGCTACTTGGGAGGCTGAGGCACAAGAATCGCTTGAACCCGGGAGGCAGAAGTTGCAGTGAACCAAGATCACACCCTTGCACTCTAGCCTGGGCGATAGAGCAAGACTCTGTCTCAAAAAAAAAAGAAAAGAAAAAAAGAGATAGTTACAATGAAATAATAAATTATATTTTTATTTCTCACAATTCTCGCCTTTATATATAGCCGATTGTTCTTTTTACAAAATAAAGCTATTTAGAAGAAAATAATGTCTACCAGAATTAGCATGGCTCTTCCTCATATGTTGTTAATGATTTCCTAATGTCAAATTATGACAACCATCATTATAAGTTTGTTTGGAAATTTAAATTCTCATGAATTGGAAGAATATATCCTTTTTACATTGTATTTTATCTTTAATCTAGGTTGTAAATTTCAAAACAGATAGTCCTGTTTTGTTTATAAAAAAAAAATCACATTGTTATAATAGTGATGGCAATTTATAGCAAGAAGAGCTCTTTTTATTATATATGGGGAGCCTGGCTACATCAGACTTTCTCTCATTTCTCCCCATTTTTACTATTTAGGCCTCTGGCATAAAGAATAAAAGTCAGCTTGTAATCCTAGCAGTTTGGGAGGTCAAAGTGGACAGACTGCTTGAGTCCAGGAGTTTGAGACCAACCTGGGCAACATGGTGAAAACATATCTCGGCCGGGCACGGGGGCTCATGCCTACAATCCCAGCACTTTGGGAGGCCGAGGCGGGCGGATCACGAGGTCAAGAGATCGAGATCATCCTGGCCAACATGGTGAAACCCCGTCTCTACTAAAACTACAAAAATTAGCTGGGCCTGGTGGCGCGCGCCTGTAGTCCCAGCTACTCGGGAGCCTGGGGCAGGAGAATGGCTTGAACCTGGGAGACGGAGGTTGCAGTGAGCCGAGACTGCACCACTGCACTCCAGCCTAGCAACAGCAGGAGATTCTGTCTCAAAAAACAAACATACAAACAAAAACTATTTCTATTAAAAAAGTGCAGAAATTAGCTGAGTACTCCTGTACTCCCAGCTACTGGGGATGCTGAGGTGGGAGGATCACTTAAGCTAGGGGAAGTCAAGGCTGCAGTGAGGTGTGATTAGGCTGCTGCACTCCAGCCTGGGTGACAAAGTGAGACCCTGTCTCTGAAGAAAAAATAATAATAATAATAAAAGTCAATTAGCGTTATTATTTAAAAAAATATCTTACAGGGCATCTTATTCAATTGAATTGAGCAAGGTCTAATTTATTCATTTGAACTGAGTTTTGTTGTTAACTGGATCCTATCCTCCAGCTTTTATTCATTTTTCATGAGAATGAATTTGTCATCAATATCTACTGCACTTGGCAGGGCATGGTGGCTCATGCCTGTAATCCCAGCACTTTGGGAGGTCAAGGCAGGTGGATCATCTTAGGTCAGGAGTTTGAGACCAGCCTGACCAACATGGCGAAACCTCGTCTCTACTAAGAATACAAATGTTAGCCGGGCATGGTGGCACACGCCTGTAATTCCAGCTACTCGGGAGGCTGAGGTGGGAGGATCTCTTAAACCTGGGAGACAGAGGTTGCAGTGAGCCGAGATCGTGCCACTGCCCTCCAGCCTGGGCCACAGGGCGAGACTCTGTCTAAAAAAAAAAAATGTACTGCACTCATTTCCTACTGCTTCTGTAACAAATGACCACAAAATCAATGGCTAAAAATGACACAGATTTATTGTCCTACAGTTTTGGAGGTCAGAATTCTGAAACTGTTCTCAATGAGCTAAAGCTGAGGTCTCAGCACAGCCTCCCAAGTAGCTGGGACCACAGGCACATGCCATCATGCCTGGCTAACTTTTTAATTTTTTTGTAGAGATGAGGTCTCACTATGTTGCCCAGGTTGGTCTCAAACCTCTGGGCTCAAGTGATCTTCCTGCCTTAGCCTCCCAAATTTCTGGGATTACAGGCATGAGCCACCACACCTGGCCCCCTTGTACATTTTAAAATTCACTTGCTCCCCTGTTCTCTTGCTTAATTTTTACTATCTGGTTTATTTTTTTAAATCAGTACCTTTTTTTTTTTTTTGAGACGGAGTCTTGCTCTGTCACCCAGGCTGGAGTGCAGTGGCGCGATCTCGGCTCACTGCAAGCTCCGCCTCCCGGGTTCACGCCATTCTCCTGTCTCAGCCTCCCGAGTAGCTGAGACTACAGGCACCCGCCACCTCGCTCGGCTAATTTTTTTGTATTTTTAGTAGAGATGGGGTTTCACCATGTTAGCCAGGATGGTCTCGATCTCCTGACCTCGTGATCCGCCTGCCTCAGCCTCCCAAAGTGCTGGGATTACAGGCATGAGCCACTGCACCCGGCTTTTTTTTTTTTTTTTTTGAGATGGAGTCTTGCTCTGTCGCCCAGGCTGGAGTGCAGTGGTGCGATCTCGGCTCACTGCAACCTCCACCTCCTGGGTTCAAGCATTCTTTTGCCTCAGCCTCCTGAGTAACTGGGATTACAGGCATGCACCACTATGCCCAGCTAATTTTTTGTATTTTTAGTAGAGATGGATTTCACCATGCTGGCCAGGCTGGTCTCACACTCCTGACCTCAAGTGATCTGCTCGCCTTGGCCTCCCAAAGTGCTGGGATTACAGGTGTGAGCCACCACGCCCGGACTCAATGAGCTAATTCTATTTTCCTCACTCTCACTCCTTTCTCCCATATGTTACTTGTCTTATTTCAACTTTGTCATAACATATAACATTTGTACATTAGTCTTCCACATTTGTCTCATTTTTGTTTTAATCTTAGATGTATATATACTTCTATGTTCTTAAATGCTCACCATCAGTCTGATTGCTAAAGTTTTCCCAGTCATCATTTGGTTAGATAACAGTGATTCTTGGCTGGGTGTGATGGCTCATGCCTGTAATCCGAGCACTTTGGGAGGCTGAGGCAGGTGGATCACCTGAGGTCAGGAGTTCGAGACCAGCCTGCCCAACATGGTGAAACTCTGTCTCTACTAAAAATACAAAAAATCAGCTGGTCATGGTAGCACACACCTGTAATCCCAGCTATTCCGGAGGCTGAGGCAGGAGAATTGCTTGAACCCCAGGAGGTGGAGGTTGCAGTGAGCTGAGATTGCGCCATTGTACTCCAGCCTGGGTGACAAGAGCGAGACTGTCTCAAAACAGAAAACAACAAACAAACAAGCAAAAAACAGTGATTCTCTAGTAGATTCTTCAAGAAAGGTAGATAGGTACAGATTTCTCTCAGTTATTATCTGGTGAAAACTATGTTTCTTTAGCCTTGATATTTAAAGGACAATTTGGGTATAATATCCTTGGATCACATTTTCTTTCTTTTTTTTTTTTTAATAATGCCCATTGTTGCTTTGTTTGTATTTTGGCTTTGAAAAGTTTGATTCCAGACTAATTCTCTTGCTTTTGTAAGTTATCTAATATTTTTGCCTGGGGGGCTTTGGGATTTAATCTCTGTCTTTGAGATCTAATCATTTTCTTGGGCTATGTCTCAGAGTTGGTATTTCTGGGTTAGTTTTCCCCTTCCCCTGGCAAGCCCGTTCACTAGGCAATTTTGTTTTCATTTCTTCCTGCCATTCCTGTGAGTCATGAAATTAGTACTCAGATCCTACAACTACCCAGATAGTTAGCAAAAGCTATCAGGAATCAGATAAAAGCAAAAGGAATCAGAAAAGAGCAATTCTTTGAATTAAGATATCAATGTGCATGGTAAACACTAGACTATATTAGTTCTAACTAGCAACCTAAATATTGTATAGAGAAGCTGACTATGATAAATGTTACTGACAGTTCACAGCGTGCTGGCAGTCCTCACAGCCCTCGTTTGCTCTCGGCGCCTCCTCTGCCTGGGCTCCCACTTTGGCGGCAGTTGAGGAGTCTTCAGCCCACTGCTGCACTGTGGGAGCCCCTTTCTGGGCTGGCCAAGGCGGGAGCTGGCTCCCTCAGCTTGCACGGAGGTGTGGAGGGAGAGGCGTGAGCGGGAACCAGGGCTGCGTGGGGTGCTTGCGGGCCAGCTGGAGTTCTGGGTGGGCGTGGGCTTGGCGGGCCCCTCACTTAGAGCAGCCAGCCGGCCCTGGGCAATGAGGGGCTTAGCACCCAGGCCAGCGGCTGCGGAGGGTGTACTGGGTCCCCCAGCAGTGCCAGCCCACCGGCGCTGTGCTCGATTTCTCACTGGGCCTTAGCTGCCTTCCCACGGGGCAGGGCTCGGGACCTGCAGCCCGCCATGCCTGAGCCTCCCCGACGAGCGCCACCCCCTGCTCCACAGCGCCCCATCCCATCGACCACCCAAGGGCTGAGGAGTGTGAGCGCATGGCGTGGAACTGGCAGACAGCTCCACCTGCAGCCCTGGTGCAGGATCCACTGGGTGGAACCAGCTGGGCTCCTGAGTCTAGTGGAGATGTGGGGAACCTTTATTAGACATAATAAATCAGGGATTGTAAACATGCCAATCAGCACCCTGTGTCTAGCTCAGGGTTTGTGAATGCACCAATTGACACTCTGTATCTAGCTGCTCTGGTGGGGCCTTGGAGAACCTTTATGTCTAGCTCAAGGATTGTAAATGCACCAATCAGCGCCCTGTCAAAACAGACCACTCGGCTCTACCAATCAGCAGGACGTGGGTGGGGCCAGATAAGAGAATAAAAGCAGGCTGCCCGAGCCAGCAGTGGCAACCTGCTCGGGTCCCCTTCCACGCTGTGGAAGCTTTGTTCTTTCGCTCTTTGCAAATCTTGCTACTGCTCACTGTTTGGGTCCACACTGCTTTTATGAGCTGTAACACTCACCGCGAAGGTCTGCAGCTTCACTCCTGAAGCCAGCGAGACCATGAGCCCACCGGGAGGAACGAACAACTCCAGACGTGCCGCCTTAAGAGCTGTAACACTCACTGCGAAGGTCTGCAGCTTCACTCCTGAGCCAGCAAGACCACGAACCCACCAGAAGGAAGAAACTCCGAACACATCCGAACACCAGAAGGAACAAACTCCGGACATGCCGCCTTTAGAACTGTAACACTCACCACGAGGGTCCGTGGCTTCATTCTTGAAGTCAGTGAGACCAAGAACCCACCAATTCCAGACACATTATGAAAATAAGAGCCTGGAGTAGTGGTGCACACCTGTAATCCCAGCTATGTGGGAGGCTGAGGCAGGAAGATTGCTTGAGCCCAGGAGTATGAGACCAGCCTGGGCAAAATAACAAGACCCCTGATATGGTTTGGCTGTGTGTCCCCACCCAAATCTCATGTTGAATTCTGATCTTTAGTGCTGGAGGAGGGGCCTAGTGGGAGGTGATCGGATCATGGAAGTGGATAACCCCCTTGCCATAAAGCAGAGGGTCCGTTGAGCTGATGAACACACAAGCCATCTGCAGACGGCAAATCTAAAAGAGCTTGGTAACACACACGCCCACTTGCGCGTCAGGAGTCCAAGACACCCATCCACAGCCCAAAAGGGCTTGGGTGGGCCTCTGCGCCTGCCCATTTGCATGCTGCCTTTAGGGGTTTAAGCTGCCGGGCAACCAAGCAGGCAACACCCCTGTCACATGTCCTTTGGGGGAATCAGGGAATTCTCTTGTTTCACTGGAGCGTAACACAAATTCTATTTGTATTACTAACCCGAGGAACATGAATATGCTGTTACACTAAAACACAATCTTCCACAAGTTTGCATTCATATGAGCTTACTGAAGTAGATAATATCTTCATTAAATAAGGAATAGTATTGTTATACCCAAGCAAGTTAGAGAAAACGCCACACTTTGAGACCAATTAAGAGTCCTTTAAGCCGGCGGCTAAAGAGATGGCTAACGCTCAAAATTCTCTCAGCCTCAAGGAAGGGGCTTGATTAACTTTTATACCTTGGTTTGGGAAGGGGAGAGGAGCTCAAATGCAATAATTCTACAGAAGTAAAAACATGCAAGAATCAAAAAACAAATGGTTACAGAGAGATAAACAATTTAAAAGACAAATGGTTACAAAAAAACCAGGTGAGATAGATATGGATGCTATGCGGGACACAGACTCGAGGCTTTATGTTGTTATCTTTTTGAGCAAAATCCTGGGAACTTCATACATTGTTCCAGTACCTTATCAGTTAATTGGGCTCCTTTGAAATGCTGAGGATCTGCTTACACAGGTTAACTCCTTGAGGAAGGGGGTTGGGTAAAGAGCCCTTAGTGTCTTGTAAATCAAGGGGCCAGATGGAGTTTGTCCGGCTTTCCCAGCTAAGGGAGAGTCTTATTCATACGGGAAACAAGACTAGGTAATTAAGGAGACAAAAAGGGAAAATTTGAAAATAGGGTTAGTAAAAAAATAAGGTTAGGCATTACAGTATCACATTTATTTTTACCTGGATTTGGACTCCCTAAAAATTCTAGCAGTGTGCATAATATGCATTGCTGGCCTTAGAAACTGTATGACATAATACATGTTTGTTGTTTTAAGCTGTTAAATTTTGGGGGTAATTTGTTACACAGCAATAGATAATGAAAACAGTGAGATATAATCTAGATTACTTAAGCAGAGTATTTGGAAATTGTTGGTTGCCATGGCAGGACATCCCGGGACTTACTGAGTAGTTCTAATTAAATCAATATATAATACATTGTTGGAGATAGAGTATCTTATGGCTTATAGTACAGTGTCTTGAAATACAGCTTCATTAAGCATTTCCCCACCCCTGTCTCCTAGTGGGAGAGAGGCACTACATCTGGATTATGAGAGCAACTTGTCTGCATTGTCTGTTGGAAAATAAAGATGAACTTACTTGCCTGTTTCTAAATTTAGGTGAATAATACCTTCTGTTTGTATGCTCATCGAACAACTCTGAATAATCACTTGGCTTTCCTGGTGGCTAGGAAGGAGAGTGGGGTGCCCTGGTTACGAAGTGCGAGCATTTAGGTCTGTGGATATTGTCCTAGCTAAAGGTCATCGGGACAGATCTGATGGACAGGACAGAAGTCCAATGAAACCAGGCTTATGGGCTCTTGGAACTGAGGAAGACTGCATGTCAATGGAACTACTGGGCATTTCACCAAAGAAAGAAGAGATAAGGTTACGTGATTTGGGGGGAAGGGAGGCCCTTAGGTAAAATTTAAATGAAGCAATGTTTTGGTGGAGTCCAGGCAAACAGGCTGTGGGTTAGGGCTCAGCATTGGGCCTAAACTGCAAAGTTCTCTGTTTCTTGGAAATTAGAAAGTTAAGATAGCTTTGCTGTGTTGTGTCTAGAAGCCCTTGTCTGCAGCCTGCATCTGAGTGGGAGACTGAGGCTGCTTCTCTATGTTAAAAGACTTGGATCCTCCAGGCAAAAGTGGAACATTTCATTTTTACTGATTTGATTTCAAGCAGCTAAGTTTCTGACTGCGTAAGACTTCAGAACAAGGTTTCTCACTGAGGCAGAAAGCAGAAATCACTCAAAACTGGGTTTGTGACATTTTACAGATGTAGCATGACCCTGGGAGAAACACTGTTTCCAGTTAACTTTGCAGCAGCCTCTGTCTGTGTTAGGCCAGCCTGATTCATAGCAGGGAAGATTTTTCCTTTTTCAATCTGACTTGATTTTTACTTTCTCAATAAAATGTCTGGAAGGAGAATTGTTTGGGACTTTATAAAAATATCACCAGTTATTTTTGCAGAATATAGTACACCACTGATGAATACAATAAAAAATTTTTCTGTTAAAAACCAAACAAAAAACCCAAAACATTCATACTTTTTTTTTTTTTTTGTACCCAAACACTTTCAGGTCAACTACATGATTCTTTCAAAAGTATCTTGGCCAGCCGCGGTGGCTCACGCCTGTAATCCCAGCACGAGGCTGACGGATCACTGGAGGTCAGGAGCTTCAGATCAGCCTGGCCAACATAACGAAACCCCGTCTCTACTAAAAATACAAAAATTAGCCGGACGTGGTGGTGGGTGCCTGTAATCCCAGCTACTCCAGAGGCTGAGGCATGAGAATCGCTTGAACCTGGGAGGCGGAAGTTGCAGTGAGCCGAAATCGCACCACTGCACTCCAGCCTGGGAGACAGAGCCAGATTCTGTCTCAAAAAAAAAAAAAAAAAAAAAAAAAAAAAAAAGATCTATTAAAAGATTAAAAGTGGCTTTCATACTAAGACAGATCCAGAGCCTGGTTTCGGAAGTAATTAAAACATAATAAGATGACACAGGAAATGTGAAATGTGGTCATGATAGAACAAATGCCTTCATTCCATGAGAAATTAAGAGATGAATGCCCTGAAAATGTCTGTTAGTCCAATCAGGAAAACAGACACACTATTTCAAACAGAGAGGTTTAATCCAAGGGATTCGCTATAGAGAAGTTGGTAGGCACGACAAAAAGCAAAAGACCCAGGAAAGGAAGGGGCAGAGCCGGGTCGGGGCCAAAGCTCCCCAGCCTGGCTAGAGGCCATCATGAGTCCACACTGAAGTTATGGTTCTTGTATCATTGAATTAAAATCAAAATTTCGATCATAGTCGAATACCAAAAAATACATAAATATGCCAGGGTAAGACTATTGGGTGGTAGTTCAGAGCATGAACCTGGGCTCACAATGCACCAATTATTACCTGTGTGATTCTGGGCAGCTTCTGAGTTGGCAGTTAGCGAGAATAGGAGGACTTGCCTCACAGGGTCGCCGTGAGGACCAGGGAAGGCACTACTTGTGAAGGATGCGGATGGAGCCTGGTCTCCGTCCGCTGGAGCTGCCCCTCTCTGAGCCTGGGGCCATTGCCAGGGACAGCCACTGTCGAGAGCAGGGAGAGGGTGGGGTGCTGAGAACGGAAGGAAGAGAGGGGAAACTCAAGGAGGGGAAAATAGGTGTGACTGCGTTCTGGAAACCCCCAAAGCATTGAGAGAAGAAAAAGGAGGTTGGAGTCGGTCATGGGTTTAATACCTGCTCAGCCTCCTCCCTGGCCCTGGAAGCCCAGGAGACCAGGTCTGTGAGTTTGCTGAGCCTCAGGTTTCCCATGTGAAAAACTGAAGCATTTCTTTCTTGCAAGGTGGATGTGAACACTAGATGAGGTTAATGTCTGCACCCAGCCCCTGGCAGGATGCTGGGCTCCGGGAAAGGCGAGGTTTCCAAGATGGAGCCACCAGGGGGCGCAGTGGTTCTTTGCCTTGGCTGCCGTGAAAAATTGCCAGGCTTGCAAACCCGGGAGTTGATCAGAAACTCCGGAAGGCTCAGCGGCTAATCTGGAAATGGTTAGGAGGGTGGGAGACCTCAGTGAGGCGGGGTAAGAAGGCGAGGGAGGGAGTCGCGCGGGAGAGCTGGAAAAAAGCAAGCGTGTCCGTGAGGCTACCCACTGAGACCAGGGCAGGGGGTCCGGCCCAAAGCCCTCAGAAAACAAACTCATCCCTTCTTTCTAGTCGTTTGCTGAGCACCTACCAGGAGCCATAAACGGCCGTGTGCAAAATCAGCCCCTCCACTGGCTCCCAGTCTTGCTAAGGCGACTGACACGTGGACAAATGTCATCTATACTATATGCAAGTGAGAAGTCCTATAATGTCACCATGTCTGTAACCTTTATGGCATGCCAGGCATTGCATAATAGTTATCCCATTTTACACGGGACGAAACTGAGATTCGAAGGATTCTCTCATTCCCGAAATTCACAAAGCTAAGAAACAGTGGATTCAAGCTACGTTAGTCTATTATAAAGCTATGTTCATGCTTTGCAGATCATTCCTCCTCCAGTAAAGCAACACGAAACAACCCTGCTCCTTGAAAGTTCACATCAGTAGCCCTCGGCAGTAGCCGACAAGCAGGATGGCAGCACGCTCCCCTACCCGCATGGCTCCCAGTCAGCCTCTTCCCTCCTCTCTGCTCGCCTCGCCCCTCCTGCTCACCTTCACTGTGACTGCGGCATCTGGCTCACCCCAGCCACCATGTTCCCGGTCACCTCCACCGTCCATTGCCACAGCTTCAGCCTGGCCTTGTCATCGCTGTTATCTCTCTGGAACTGGGCGTTCACATGTCTCACTGTGGGCAATGGTGGTCTCAGGTCCCCCGCTGCAGCTGTCACAGCCGCCTGCTGCCTGCACTACCTTCCTTCCCATCCTATCAGCTCTTAGAAAACACCCTAAATGGCTGGGCACAGTGGCTCACGCCTGTAATCCCCGCACTTTGGGAGGCCGAGGCGAGTGTATCACCTGAGGTCAGGAGTTCGAGACCAGCCTGGCCAACATGGTGAAACCCCATCTCTACTAAAAATACGAAATTAGCCGGGTGTGGTTGCGCACACCTGTTATCCTAGCTACTCAGAGGCTAAGGCAGAATTGCTTAGAACCCGGGAGGCAGAGGTTGCAGTGAGCCGAGATCACGCCATTGCACTCCAGCCTGGGTGACAGAGCAAGACTCTGTCTCAAAAATAAGAAAAAAAAAAGAAAGGAAAAGAAAACACCTTAAATGCCCCCTTGTTTCCTCTTCTTCCATCACACCTGTCTCTACCTGGGATGAGTCTGGACCAGCTCCTGCCCATATCCAGGCCGGGAACCCTGCCCTGGAAAACCATCCAGCAGGGCAGGCAGGAGGAGGAAGGGGCTGCAGCCACTGGAGGAATTCTCTAGGGAGTTGAGGGAGCGCTCACTGGGGACAGCCCATTTTCCCAGGAGCATATAGGAGAGAGTGGGAGACAGCTGCAGGGAAAGCCCTGCTACAGGGAGGGCCTAGTCAGGGATGGCAGCCCTTGGATTTAAGGCTAAAGCAATCCCTGTGAATGCTATTCAGCTGCAGAGATGAGTGCTGAATTTATCCAGGCTGGAGTTTGCCACGTGGTTCTGATGAAAAACAGTGGGGATGCTGAGACTACTGGCTGAAGGGATGGGGCACTGAATCTACAGAATGATGACCTGAGGTCCAAGCGTGCTTGTTGACTTACGGTTTAGAAACCATTCGTATCTTGAGTGCAGGGCCTGGCCGTGTTCTCCACTGCAATCCCATCCTGTAGTCAGTCACCTTCCTGAGCAAGTGCTCTGGCAGCAGGGGAGAAAGGCTGGAGGGACAGAAGTGTGGGTGGAGATGTCTGAGTGCATGGTCAGAAGTGGGTCACCCTGGAGATGGCCTGCTCCAGGGGGTGGCCCAGGATGTGGGAGACAGAGAGGTGGCGTCAAGGGAGGGGTACCAACCTCTCTCAGTATGCTAGGATTTTCCTGACTTTACCACTGAAAGCCGCACGTTCCAGGAACCTCCCCATTCCCAGGTGAACCAGGCCAGTTTGTCACCCTAAGTGGAGGACAAGAATATCCTGGAGAAGCCAGGGTGTTGGCAGGTGGTCTGTGGAAGCTACAGTCACCCAGGGTTGACCTCGTGGACACACATCATTTTTTGCCACACTTTGTATGTGTGACCCCTTGTGCATGTTTGTTCATCAGTGGGATGGGGCTTTTTCCTAGCCCTGAACTCCAGGAATAACAACTATGTTGAAAATGGCAAATATTTTCAAGAGTGGGAATACCAAAGCGTGGCTACATTGGCATTTTCGAGTCTGCAAATTAGGTGCATTTTACTCAGAGCCTTAAGAAATCAACAAAAGTAACCTGGCTAATTCTTTCTTTTCTTTTTCTTTTTTTTTTTATGTTTTTGAGACTGAGTTTCGCTCTTGTCGCCCAGGCTGGAGTGCAATGGCACAGTCTGGGCTCACTGCAACCTCTGCCTCCCGAGTTGAACCGGTTCTCCTGCCTCAGCCTCCCGAGTAGCCGGGATTACAGGTACCCACCACCACCCCCGGCTAATTTTTGTATTTTTAGTAGAGACGAGGTTTCACCATGTTGGCCAGGCTGGTCTCCAACTCCAGATCTCAGGTGATCCACCTGCCTCAGCCTCCCCAAATGCTGGGATTACAGGCGTGAGCTACCGCGCCTGGCCTAATTCTTTCTTTTCTATTGGAAAATTAACTGCTGATTCTCTGTAGTAGTGTCTATTTTCTTAGAACCTCTAGTAATGGTAATTTGTAGTATGACATGAAAGGACTATATATCGATATCATAATTTCATTTAATCAAGCACACAAATCATATCAGGAATGAAATAGTCTTTGGTTAAATAGATCTAGTTTTGAAAAGAGATTTTACATTTAACATGCATTACATGGCACAGACAAATAATCACATCATTACAATTCAAATTGTACAATAATTGACTTTCTGGTATAGCAATCAAATAAGCATCAATAAATTATCCTAGAGAGGTTTTATTTTCAGAACAGTATTTGATAGTTCAATTATTTAAATAAATACAGACTTTTTGGAAAAATTGTAGAAATACTTTTGTTTTTTAAGAGACAAAATCTCACTCTATCACTCAAGTGTGGTGGCATGATCATAGCTCACTGCAGTGTCAAACTCCTGGCCTCAGAGCAATCCTCCCACCTCAGCCTCTCGAGTAGCTAGAACTACAGGTGTGCGCCACCATGCTGGGCTTTTTTTTTTTAATAAACATTTTTTGTAGAGATGAGGTCTCACTATGTTGCCCAGGCTGGTCTTGAACTACTGACCTCAAGTGATCCTCCTGCCTTGGCCTCCCAAAGTGTTTGGATTATAGGCGTGAGCTACCTTGCTTAGCCTAGAAATACTTTTCAACCAAAAAGTGACTCTCTTATAAACAGCTAATATACACAAAGCATATTGAAATAAGTAACATCAAAATTATACTCTATGTCAAAATCATGGATATATATAGTCACTGTAAATAAAAACATGGTGGTCTGGATAGACTTTAATTAGCTTATTCACTAAAACAGAATTATTTCCCACAATATTTAGGGGAAGATTACTGGAAATATAGTTCTCTATAAAATCAGTGGAGAACCATTATATACACACTTGGATACTTATATACACCTATAGCTTACTCAACATGTTTATACCAGAAATTTGAAGATGTCCTCTCCTCCTAAGTGACCCACTTAAAATCTATACAGCAGATTTGTTGAATTCTTATTAATTTGTATTTAACATTAAAGTGAACATATTTAGGAAAATTTTAAAGAATTTTACACCTCTTCTGCAAATGGATATATTAATGGTTAACAAATGAAATGCTGTCTCTTTGTACTAGGTTTTGGCTTAGCTCAGTTCCTCATTTTATTAGGGACTAATAAGAGAGAGAGTATAAATGCTTTATTAAGCTAAGCCTTAAATCTTGTTTATGTTAAGCTTTTTACTCAGAGATAATTATAGATTCTGAGATAGTTGTAGATAACTATAGATTCACATGCAGTTGTAAGAAATAATACAGAGATCCTATGTTCTTTTTACCCAGTTTTCCCCAGTGGCACATCTTGCTAAACTATAGTACAATATCCCAACCAGGATATTCACACTGATTCGGTCAAGATACTGAACATGTCCATCACCACAAGGATCTCTTGTGCTATCCTTTTACAGTTATGCCCAACTCTCTTGTTCTCCCCACTCCTGCCTGGCAACCCCTAATCTATTCTCCATTCCTATAATTTTGCATTTCAAAATGTTATGTAAAATGGAATCATACAGTGTATAAACTTTTATGATTGGCTTTGCTCACTCAGCATAATTCTCTGGAATTCATCCCAGTAGTTGCCCATGTCAGTAATTAGTTCTTTTTTATTGCTGAATAGTATTCCAGGCATAGAGGCACCACCCACTGTTTCACCAGCCACCCTTTAAAGGCCATCTGATTGCTCCAAGTTTTTGAACATTATGGATAAAGCTGATATGAACATTCATGCACAAGTTTTTGTGTGAACCTCTTTTCATTTCTCTGGGATAAATACCCAGGAGCAATTGAGGGTCAGTATGGCAGTTGTATGTTTAGTTTTATGAGAAACTGGCAAATGGTTTTGCAGAGTGGCTGCTCCATTTTACATTCCCACCACTAGTATATGACTGACTCAGTTTATCTGCATCCTTGTCAGCATTTGGTGTTATCATTATTTTTTATTTTAGCAATTTTGGTAGCTACGTAGTGATGTCTCAATGTAGTATTAGTTTGCAGTTCCCCTCATGACTAGTGTTGTTGACTGTCTTTTCATGTGCTTATTTGCCATTCGTATATCCTCTGCAGTGAAATGTCTGTTCATGTGCTCCATTTTCTAATTAGAATTTTTTTAACTGTTCAGTTTTGACAGTTCTTTATATATTCTAGATACTAATCTTTTGTTGGATACGTGGTTTGGAAATATTTTCTCTCAGTATGTGGCCTGTCTTCTCGGCCTTTTAACATGGTCTTTTGCAGAACAAATGTTTTAAATTCTGATGAAGTTTAATTTATCAAATTTTTCTTTTATGAATTGTGCTTTTGGTATCAAGTCTAAGAACCCTTTGCTTAGCTCTAGTTCCAAAAGATTTTCTATATCCTATAGTTTTATAGTTTTACACTTTATGTTTACAGATATGATCTGAGTTAATTTTTGTATAAGGTATGAAGTTTAGTTCAAGGTTCATTTTATTTTTCTATGGATGTCCACCTACTCCACACTTATTGAAAAGGCTATCCTCTGTTGAATTAGTTTTGTACTTTTGTAAAAAAAAAAATCAGTTGAACATATTTGTGTGGGCCTATTTCTAGATTCCCTATTCTGTTCCATCAATGTGTGTTCCTATGCCTCCACCAAATACCACACTTCTTGAGTACTGTAGCTACATCATAACTCTATATTAAATAGAATGATTTCTCCTACCTTATTCTGCTTTTACAAGATTGTTTTAGCTATTTCAATGCCTGTGTCTTTCCACGTAACTTTTAAAATAAGCTCGTATAGGTCTACAAAATCCTTGTTGAGATTTTGATAGGAATTGCATTAAACCTAGAGATGGAGATGGGGAGAACTGATATCTTTACTGTTTTGTATCTTCCAATCCAAGAACATGGTATCTCTCTTTCTTTGTTTAGGTCATTAATTTCTTTTCTTAGCATTTAAAAATTTTCACTACACAGGTCCTGGGTAAGTTTTGTTCACAGAAGTATTTCACTTTGGAGTGACTGCAAATGGTATTGTGTTTTTAGTTTTTTCCACACATGTTCATCATTAGCATAGAGAAATGCAATTGACTTTTGTATGTTGATCTTGTGTCCTTGCTGCACACTCACTTACTAGTTCCAGAGTTTCTTTTTTATAAAGTAGATTATTTGGAATTTTCTATGTAGGCAATCCTGTCATCTCTAAATAGTGGTACTTTTTTTTTCTTTCGATCTGTATGCATTTAATCTCTTTTTCTTGCCTTATTGCCATGTCTAGAACTTCCAGAACAGCCTCTAACATTTTAATCAATGTAAATTTCTAGAGATTTGCTGAAACACACTTGCCTGAATGGAGTCCATCAAACTTAAAACTATGAATTTTCAACACTATCCTTACCCAACCTTTTCAGGTTTCATTTCCTGTAATTTGGATACGTAGCCGATAACACTCGTCAGTGGTTATAAATGGCATCCACTCGGCAAAGTCCTTTGAAGCAGCAGTGACCTTTAATGAGCTAAACGGAACCTGACTATAAACGCAAACCTAGCAAGAGGACCTTACCTGCAAGACAGGATCAGGAGGCAGCGAAGCTCCTAGTATTAAGTGTGAGGTTGACTTATGCATACATTTGAGCATGTCATTTGTTCTTCCAGCTTTCTCCCCTTTCTTCTAAATTGGGAGTAGCAATAATTTTAAACTCTGAAAATATAAAATTCCCTCAGAGGTACCTTATTCTTATGTATTAGAAATCACCACTGTTAGGGACTCTTTTGAGGACTGGCTTATGACAAAGAATTCTCTGCATCTTCCTATGTTTTTAGCAATAGATAATTAAAATATATTTTGACAATTCAAGCTCTCATCATGTGTTATTTTGTTAAGCAAAAGTTTATAATCATTAATAACACTTTTATTTACTTGAAAAATGTATATTTCCTATATATAGTGATGTGATTTTTATGTTGTACAACCTCCCTAACCTACCAAAGAAAGTTTGTAGCCATTACAGAAAGACAGAAAACTTGGGACAGCTCAACCCTTTATAGGTTTTAATGATCACAGGTCTTAGATATATATACATAGGTCCATGTAGGCCTTAGAAGTGTACACAGGTACAGTCTAATTTCTTGAAAACACTAGGAGCTCCTACATATAATATGTAGAAAGTTTTAAATCTCTAGTAACAATCAAATTTCAGAGACTTTTTTTTTTCCCCAAAAGCAAGAAACATCATCTCCAGGCAAGCTAGTCCTTCTTTTTTACAGTCACTTTACTGATTTTCCTTGTTCAATTTCCACCCGTGCATTTCAATAGCTCTTTTGTTGTTAAAACTGGATATCTTCTAGGAACCACTCCACCTGTGTCTGCAGTGAGCTGTCTGGGATGTGGACTCAGCCTCTCTGAGTCTAGTTTTCTTGTCTGTAAGAGCCAATGATGACGTGCATCTCATTGGTTGCAGGGCTTAAATGAGATGGCTTCTGTTGAAGGCCTGGCCCAGGGCCGGGCAGGCAGTGGGCCCTCAGTTACTGGCTTCCTTTCTTCCTTCTGTAACATGCTGCCTTTACTTTCCCAGCTTCACCCTCTCCCCTCTCCGCTTTCCCCACCACAGAATGGGGAGCTTCTTATTTTGGATGCCCCTGTCTCTCATGCATGAGAGAGGGGAACCCTTGCCAGAAGTATGAGCAGCAGGGATCTGGGGAGCTTAATGTCAAAGCTACTCCTTTCTCTTTAATGGACTGCCATGGCTGCTTACATAGAGAAGGGCTGTGCACAAAGCACCCTATGTTCTTACACTGTTTTCATGTTATGGTGGGAAAAAAGCTGCATTCTAGCCAGTATGACCTAATAATGCATCTGCAATCCACCAGCAGGAGGAGTAATCTACGGACACACAGTCCTCCACCCTCAACCTAAAAACAATATCGTGGCTGCGTGATGCACAGTCAGCTGCTTCGTGGTCACAATGAGCTTAGAACCAAGACTCCGTTTGGCACAGCAAGCAACAAAGATACTCTCACAATACAAAGCAATCACATTGTAGGTACAGGCATTTTTTTTCTTAAAGAATGAAACAACAATGATCTCAACATGTCATTTTGACCACCAGCTATTATATGATTTCTGAATCGGTGAGTCTGGATTGAATACAATGGAATAAAGACTATCTACGTGAAGTATGCATGTGAGTTGGAGATCTGCAAATGACCACTTTAATCTCAAATCTAGCATGGAGTTCCCTGTTCACCCTCTCTCATTCTGCTGCAGGGATGGCAGGGCTGCTATGAACCCTTCGACAAAGAGACAGTGATCAATAGCTGTCTGGCTGCATCACTGAAAAGGTTTTCATTTAAGTGCAAACACCAAGGACTTTCTTCTTACTCCATCAGGCCTTTCTGGGAACTGCTTTGAAATATTCCTCCCTTGAAATATTGGATACGCCTCCATACCATTTCTGAAGCCAGATATGTTCTATCCTCATCTTCATAAAGAACCATTCATATTGACGAGGCCACTTCCTCATCCCTGGGTGCCTGCAGGAATAAAGAGAGACCACAGTAAAGATGCTCTTATCAGAGAGGTACACCCTGGGCCAAATCACAGGACCTCCAGAGTCCAGGCCTCATTTGGGCTGACAGCTGCTCAGATAAGCCGGAGGGAGAACCAGGGAGCTGAATGTCAGTGCCTGGGACCACTGTAGGAAGGCAGGGACTGTAGACCCTACCCCATGTGGCTAGAGGCTCAAGTCGTGGGCCAGGCTCCTTGGTGTGAATCTCAGTTCAGCTGCTGAAGAGCCATGATGCCGTGGGCTGTTGGCACTCACAAGCCTCTGTCTCATTACCTGTCACATGGAGTGATGCTGATGCGGCTCTTCATAGGGCTGTGTGGGGAAGCAGGCAATGAACCACACAGAAAACACCCGCAGAGAGTAAGTGCTCAGTGGAGGCTGGTTACCATTCTTTGGAAACATAAAGAAAGGCTTTATGCATCTCTATATGAAATGTTAGCAAAATGGTGAGCCTATGAAACCAGTTTGTTCATGGGAAGATTTCCAGTCTTGCAGCAGGCTGAGAACTACTGAGGCAAGTGAGAGCCAGCTAGAGTTGACAGGCAACGTCACATCCTGTCTTGTGCTGTTGACTGTCTTGCCTCTCCCCAGTGCATACCCCTAAACAGGCTGCAGTATCATTGAGGGCAGGGGCTGTGGCTCACTTCTTTTTTTTAATTTCATAAAAATTTCCTTTTTATCTAAAAATGTCATAAACATAATTCAAAGACCAAGTCCAAACTGGGAAAAACATTTATTACAAAGCAAATGCAATAATAGGTGGATGATCTTTATTTATTAAAAAAAATTTTTTTTAGAGATGGGATCTTGCTCTGTTGCCCTGGCTGGAGTGCAGTGGCAGGATCATAGCTCACTGCAGCCTCGATCTCCTGGCCTCAAGCAATCCTTCTGCCTCAGCCTTCCAAAGTGCTGGAATTATAGGTGTGTGCCACCACAACCATTCAATCATCTTTTTGAAGAATAATTTATTTTGAAACAATAATAAACATACAGGGAAATTGAAAGTACAGTATCCAAAACTATTTTATTTTCTTAATCCGTTTGAACAGAAGTTGCTGATCTGATGCCATAACACCCTAAATATTATGCAGCCACGATAATAACATGATTGTTGTTGTTTTAAGAAACCTACTTTTGTACTGATAACTGGAACAAAGTTTGATACCTGGAAGCGGTGCTGGTGCAACAAACCCTAATCCATGGGGCACTGGCTCTGGGCCCAGGCAGTGGATGGAAGCTGGAAGGACCCTGAGGAGACTGACAGTGAGGGCTTATAAGAAGGTAGTGCCTGGCTGGGCGTAGTGGTTCGTGCCTGGCTGGGCGTAGTGTTTCATGCCTGTCATCCCAGGACTTTGAGAGGCTGAGGCAGGAGGATCACATGAGGCCACGAGTTTGAGACCAGCCCGGAAAACATGGCAAAACCCCGTCTCTAATAAAAATACAAAAACTAGCCAGGCGTGGTGGCACACACCTGTAATCCCAGCTACTTGGAAGGCTGAGGAATAAGAATCACTTGAACCCAGGAGGCAGAGGTTGCAGTGACCCGAGATCGTGCCACTGCACTCCAGCCTGGGTGACAGACCGAGACTCTGTCTCCAAAGAAGGTTGTGCTTGTGGGTAGTCCCAGCTACTCTGGAAGCTGAGGCAAGAAGATCCCTTGAGCCCAGGAGTTGAAGGCTGCAGTGAAATATGATTACACCACTGCACTCCAGCCTGCACAAAAGAAAAAGACTTTGTCTCTAAAATTAAAAATAAAAGCAGAGAAAGGCTACTGAAAGCTGGAGGTAAAGGGATCTACATAGGCAAACTTGGCAATGCTGTTGTCTGTAGTTAGGTAGAAAACAGGAAATGATCACATCCTTCACCCACTTTTTGATGGGGTTGTTTGTTTTTTTTCTTGTAAATTTGTTTAAGTTTCTTATAGATTGTGGATATTAGACCTTTGTCAGATGGGTCGATTGAAAAAATTTTCACCCATTCTGTAGGTTGCCCGTTTGCTCTCTGATGATAGCTTCTTTTGCTGTGCAGAAGCTGTTTAGTTTAATTAGATCCCATTTATCAATTTTGGCTTTTGTTGCAATTGCTTTTGGTGTTTTAGTCATGAAGCAAAAGAAGACATTTATGCGGCCAACAAATATATGAAACAAAGCTCATCATCACTGGTCATTAGAGAAATGCAAATCAAAACCACAGTGAATACCATCTCATGGCAGTTAGAATGGCGATCATTAAAAAGTCAGGAAACAACAGATGCTGGCGAGGCTGAGGAGAAATAGAAATGCTTTTACACTGTTGGTGGGAATGTAAATTACTTCAACCATTGTGGAAGACAGTGTGGCGATTCCTCAAGGATCTAGAACCAGAAATACCACTTGACCCAGCAATCCCATTACTGGGTATACACCCAAAGCATTATAAGCCATTCTACTATAAAGACACATGCACATGTATGTTTATTGCAGTACTATTTACAATAGCAAAGACCTGGAACCAACCCAAACGCCCATCAATAATAGACTGGATAAAGAAAATGTGGCACATATACACCATGCAATACTATGCAGCCATAAAAAGGATGAGTTCATGTCTTTTGCAGGGACATGGATGAAGCTGGAAGCCATCATCCTCAGCAAACTATCACAAGGACAGAAAACCAAACACTGCACGTTCTTTACTCATAAGTGGGAGCTGAACAATGACAACACATGGACACAGGGAGGGGAACATCACACACCTGGGGCCTGTTGGGTGGTGGAGGCAAGGGGATGGAAAGCATTAGGACAAATACCTAATGTATGGGGGCCTTAAAACCTAGATGATGGGTGCAGCAAACCACCATGGCACATGTATACCTATGTAACAAAGCTGCAGGTTCTGCACATGTATCCCAGTACTTAAAATTAAAAAAAAAAAAAAAAAAAGGAAATGAACCTAATGAACCCACTGATCTAGGGAAGATTTTGGCCTGTTCTCATTGCTTATAATAACATGTGAGAGGAGAAGAACTAAAGAACTAGAGTTGAGTTTAAAAGCTAGCAATAAAAAATAAAAATTAAAATTAGAAACCTTTGTGCACACGCACACACATGCACACCGACATCTGTTTCTTTAGGTATTGAAAGCCATGAGCTCGTGTGAACATATCCAATCCCAATCATTCTAGTTTTCTCCAATTGTGACTTTAGCCTTTTTCCGTGTCCTTACAAGCCTTGCTTATTCACTGCATCCCTGCGTGCAGGATCTTCCTCTTCCCGTGGTGTTGTGGATCGCCCCTCCAACTGACCACTTACCTTCGTGTTACTCTCCCACTAATGCAGACCAATGCCTTCTAGCCTATTTCCATTGCTGCACCAGCCCACACCCCAGCTCCGAGCCTCCACCTCCGGCTGCCCCTGCATGGACACCTGTGGAAAGGCCACCCCCCGTGTACATGCGCCGTCCTCAGCTTGCACAAGCTCTGACTCCAGGCTGGGCCGCCCTCTCACTTGTGTGGACCCCTGCAGCAGTGGTTCTCAAACTTTAGTATGCACATCAATTTCCTGGAGCATGCCTTTTACAGATTCCTGAGCCTTATTTCCGGAGAGTTTGATTCAGTTAATAGGTAGGGGTGGAGCCCAGAAAGCTGCGTCTAAGTCAGCATCCTACTGATATAAGGGTGAGAACACCACACTGAGAAATGCTGCGCTGGCATCCGCAGCAGGCAATGTGCTTTGTTTCCAGTGGATGCTTGAATCTGTTTGTTGTGTTGACGAGGAAGGCTCAGCTATTTTCATGGCAAGGCAGGGCATTGTCAAAGGTTGGAAGTAGGTAGGAATTGTACCTGGAATAGCTCAGTGCGGTGCTCTCCAGAGGCATTTACCCGGCTTCTGCTGCCACTGCTAGTGATCTCCACAGCCAGGCTGAGCTTGGCCCTATTACCACAGAAGGGCAGTGGAGACCAATCACTGTCATTTGCATCAGAGGCATCAAATGGCACAGCCTGACCTCTGCTTATTATTATTGTGTATTTCTGGGCATATCAATTTTAAAGCATTTACACACCTTGAAAACATGGCTTGCTTGGCAAATTCTACTTCTTCTGGAGACACTGCGATCATCTGGCCAGTGAGCGTTAACTGGACACATCGGGGATCTTCTGGATCAACGATGTTTTTTCTGCATGTGAAAAACATTTTTCGTATATCAGAACAAGGATAGAACATCAGCCGGCAATTCTAACGATTTTATAAAATTAAAAATAGTAGTCACATTCCTGGTTATATCATTCAGGTTTTGTTATGGACAGTTGCTTTAAAATACTCAGGCCTTGCAATAGGTGTGCTTGTGTAGGTTAGATATCAGTCTGTATTCTGGGGCAGTGAGATAACATCCGAAGCGCCCTAGGCAAAAGTGCACATTTGAGGGTGGAGGAAATTGAGATGGGAAAGTTTCCTGACCCTCTGAGGGACTTACGACAGCAGGGTAGGGTGGGGTTCAGAGGGTGGGGGTGCTTGTTTTGCTGAGCTCAAACCCCTTGCAGGAGGAGGAGTACACAGGTGAGCAGGTGCAGGAGCTGAGGCGAGTGATTTTTTAGGCACTGGCAGGAATGAACCCTGTACCAGCCTGCGGCAGCGTCTAACAATCGCCCACAAACTCTGGAGCCCCAGAGGGCATGTATTACAAACAGTGCTCTTTTAGTGGTTGCCGTCAGCAGGTGGCTAAGTGTTAACCAGCTCAGTGGAAAGTCAGGGTGACATACACCCTGCCCTCTTGGTACCTGGGTTCTTGTCCGGCATCCAGACTTAAAGGCTTGTGAGTGCAGAGGTTTTATGATGCAGTGGAAGTGGCTCTCAGTGGAAGAAGAGCTGGAAAGGGGCTGGTGCAGGAAGGTGATCTTTCCCTGAGGCCTGGCCATCTCCAGCCAGGCTCCTCTCCAAAGTTGTGCGGTCTGAAGTTAAGCTGCATCTATCCATTCTCTCTGACTCTCAGTTGCTTCTTCTCCTCTCAAAGTCCAGCTGCTTTTCCCTCTGCCATCTGTGCTTTGGGGTTTATATGGGCACAGGATGTGGGGGAGGGCAGGCCAAAAAGCAACATTCAGGCTCAAAAACAGGAATGCCTGTTCTCATTTAGGGCTTCGGGTCCAGGCTGGAGGGTGGAGCCCTCGCCAGGGACCCTGCTCTCCTGCCTCCTGTTCCTATCAAAATGGGGAGTTATTATTCAAAGGGAATGATGTTTCAGTTCTGCTATGAATAAATTCTAGAGATCTGCTATACAACATAAGAGTTCACAAAATAATATTGTGCACATAAAAATTTACTAAGAGGATAGATCTCATATTAGGTAGGTTTTCTTTTTCTTTTCTTTCTTTCTTTTTTTTTTAAACTGCAGAAACAAAACACATCAAATGGACACAAGAAAACTTTGGCAGGTGTTGGATGTGTGTGTAATATGAATGGCATCCCTGGAGTAGTACAATGCATCTGTCTGGATCCAGCAGTGACTGGAATAAGGGCTTTCAAATATTGCCATCAGAACCTGCACTGGAGGGTTCCTTAATCAGCAAAAAGTGTATTAGAAATAATAAGAACAGTAGTGTGATCATATTTGTGACTGCTTGCTAAGAAATGTTTCTGCAGTGACAGAATTATCCTAAGACTTGTTTCCATTTTAAAGGTCACCTGGCAGTGAGGATGTGGGGAAGGGAACTTTTTCTTCTTCTTTTTTTTTTTTTTGAGACAGAGTCCACACCCAGCTATTTTTTTTTTTTTTTTTTTTTTTGAGACGGAGTCTCGCTCTGTCGCCCAGGCTGGAGTGCAGTGGCGCAATCTCGGCTCACTGCAGGCTCCTCTCCTGCCTCAGCCTCTCCGAGTAGCTGGGACTACAGGCGCCCGCCACCACGCCCGGCTAATTTTTTGTATTTTTAGTAGAGACGGGGTTTCACCGTGGTCTCGATCTCCTGACCTCGTGATCCGCCCGCCTCGGCCTCCCAAAGTGCTGGGATTACAAGCGTGAGCCACCGCGCCCGGCTCCAGCTATTTTTTTTGAGACAGAGTCTCACTCTGTCGCCCAGGCTGGAGTGCAGTGGCGCCATCTTGGCTCACTGCAACCTCTGCCTCCCAGGTTCAAGCAATTCTCCTGCCCCAGCCTCCCGAGTAGCAGGGACTGGCGGCACGCGCCATGACGCCTGGCTAATTTTTGTATTTTTAGTACAGACAGGGTTTCACCATATTGGCCAAGCTTGTTTCAAACTCCTGACCTTGTGATTCACCTGCCTCGGCCTTCCAAAGTGCTGGGATTACAGGTATGAGCCACTGCGCTCGGCCCAATTTTTGTATTTTTAATACAGATGGGGTTTCACCATGTTGGTCAGGCTGGTCTTGAACTCCTGACCTCAGGTAATCCACCCGCCTCAGCCTCCCAAAGTGCTGGAATGACAGGCATGAGCCTCCGTGCCTAGCCTGTGGGGAAGGGAACTTAAAGCTCTCACCTACCTCTAATCATGTCAGGGTGCCTATTTCTGGAAGAAGCATAAACAAGAGAATCTGATTCTCCAAATGTCATTCAGAGAGTGGCTTCATGTAAATCCACAAGAGAAAGCTCTTCTTGGCCACAGCTTGTGCCTTATGCTGTTGCAAGCTGTGTCCATAAGTGTTTGGGAAGATGGTTCAAGGATGAGGCAGCACAATGATAATATTAGTTACTTACATTCACATAGTGTTTTCAGTATTTCTAAAAGGCTTTGATGTGTATTCCATCATCTGCTGCTGTAGTAAGATTTGTTCATTTTTATACCAAGGACATTTGTACATCACCTCATTTGGTTTGATCTTCATGACAACCCTAGGAGGTTTTATTATTAACCCCTGTTTAGAAGTAAGAAAATTGAGACTCAGAGGGGTTAAGTTGTCCAGGGCCACAGAGCTCACAGGGGTGCAGCCAGGCCTGTAGGACCCTACCTTAGGTCCTCTGGTCTCAAGTAGAAAGCTAGGCTACTTCTCATCTGGTCCCTTATTTATTTATCCTTTTTTTTGAGACAGAATCTCACTCTGTCGCCCAGTCTGGAGTGCAGTGGCGCGATCTTGGCTCACTGCAACCTCTGCCTCCCGGGTTCAAGGGATTCTTCTGCCTCAGTTTCCCAAGTAGCTGGGATTGCAGGCGCACACAACCATGCCCAGCTAATTTTTGTATTTTTAATGGAGGTGTGGTTTCACCATGTTGGCCAGGCTGGTCTCAAACTCCTGACTTCAAGTGATCCACCTGCCTCGGCCTCCCAAAGTGCTGGGATTACAGGCGTGAGCCACCGTGCCTGGCCCCATCTGGTCCCTTATATCTGGGTATATCCCAGACTTGACCTCTCCTCTATCTCCCAGATCCAATCAGTCCCCAAGGTTTATGGATTCTTTATCCTAATATCTGATTATAAACTTTTAAATATCATGCTGGGACATTTTCTCAAAAGCTTGCCTTGGGGGTAAAAAAAAAATACTACCACATGGGGAAAAAAAGAGCCTGTTGCATAGAATTGTTTATGATGGCAAAAATTGGAAGTAACCAAAAAGCTTAGCAGTGGGGAAATACAAATAAATTAAGTTTTATCAATACTATAACATACTGCCTTTAAAACAGATGAGATAGAGCTATAGGTGTCCATGACAAAGACATAAGTAAAAATGTTACAGGCAGTGAATCCATATCGATCTGCAGCAACCTCAATTCTTGCCTCCTCGGAAGAAAGAATTCAACTGAGGGGGGCATAAGGCAGAGTGAGAAGTGAGGCAAGTTTTAGAGCAGGAGTGAGAGTTTATTAAAAAGTTTTAGAGCAGGAATGAAAGGAAGTAAGGTACAGTTGGAAGAGGGGGCCAAGCGGGCAACTTGAGAGATCAAGTGCATGGTTTGACCTTTGACCTAGGGTTTTATATATTGGCACACTGACCTTTGGCCTAGGGATTTATATGTTGGCACACTTCTGGGGCCTTGCATCCCTTCTTTCTGATTCTTCCCTTGGGGTGGGCTGTCTGCATGTGCGGTGGCCTGCCAGCTCTTGGAGGGGAACATGCACAGTGCGTTTATGGGACTTGCACACATGCTCACTTGAGACGTTCTTCCCTTACCAGTCAAGTCTTCGTATAAGGTCACGTACCAGTTAAACTCTGCCATTTTACGTGCACACGTGTGAGCCCACTCACCCAACTCCTGAGATATTAGCAGGAAGTCGCTGATCACCAACTTCAGGTTTTTTCTATCTATTGGGAGACTACCTTTCCCTGGCACTGGGTGTGACCAATTATTTTTTTAGAGAGACAGTTAACAACCACCTGACTACCACCTGATAGTCACCTGACATTCCTGGTGGGGGTGGGATTGGGCCCTCTCCTGGCCTGCTCATGTCTGACTAGCTACCTACAGTAACAAAAACAGTTGAAGAAATTTTAAAAATCTCTGGACCTTCAAACTCCTTATGCCAAAGGGAAGGTTAAGCCTAGAGGTTGAGTTATGCAACTCCCTCTTCCAAATAAATCACTGTTACCAGCATTATGCATCAGCCAGACTCCCCAGGAAAAGGTTAAAGGCTTCAGGAGTCTCCAAGTGACTGCCCCTACAGATCATTCATAAGTAAAATTTTTTGCTGGCCTCCCATGAACAAGGACATGCCAATTGTAACTTTAGGTCTGCAATCTAAGTCTAGCTCCTGAAACTAAAGTCTGTTTGATTCCATGCTGATAATGGAATTGACATTCAATTGCAAGTTTATCTTCCCAGGTGCAGAATAAAGACAAGACTGGATCAATCATTCCTCTGCTTACCCAGAGACATTTGCATAATAAATTCTTCCTTTACTCCTCTTTTTTCTTTCAAACATTCACCTTATCTTATGTAAAATATTGATCTACTGGGTACTAACTAAAGTCTCACAAAGATATAACCATTGCCTTACCACCTACCTGCCTCTCTTCCTACATGCCTTTCTCCCCTTTAAGAAAATGTACAAATACTAAACCTCCTGAAAACCTCTTCAGGAAAATAACCACAGATAGGTCTGCGGCTTGCGTGTTCCTACACATGCACTAAGGTTGGCTTAATAAATCTCAACTGATTTTGACACTTGCTTCAGTGACTCATTTTGGTTATCAATTTTGGTTATCAAGAAAAATATGTGCTGTGTGGCTCCATTAAAAGAAGAAAGAAAGGGCTGGGTGTGGTGACTCACACCTGTAATCCTAGCACTTTGGGAGGCCGAGGCAGGCAGATCACCTGACATCAGGAGTTCGAGACCAGCCTAGCCAACATGGGTGAAACCGTGTCTCTACTAAAAATACAAAAATTACCCAGGCATGGTGGTGCGCAGCTGTAATTCCAGCTACTCAGGAGGCTGAGATATGAGAATAGCTTGAACCTGGGAGACGGAAGTTGCAGCGAGCCAAGATTGCACCACTGCACTCCAGCCTGGGCGACACAGCAAGACTCAGTCTTGGAAAAAAAAAAAAAAAGAAAAAGAAAATTATAATCTGTGGTAGTTTTGATACTGGAAAAATGTGGTTGTTAAGTTGTAAATTTTTCTTCTAAGTTAAGATGAAAGAATGATGGAATGTAATCTACATAACAAAAGCCAAATCTATATCGTTATAAAAACAACTGAGATGCATAGGAGAAAAGAAGTAAAAATTGTAAGAAGAAACTGAATTCACATATATGAAAAATATTTAGAATTTGTGTCTGAATGATACTGTCATTAGTTGCACCCAATTTATTTGTTCACTATTAAAGCTAATTTCTTCATTAAATTGTTCTGTGATGAAAGCAATGAAATTAGCCTTCAGATGTAAGTCATTATAGAATAATAACACAGTACATTTACATAGGGAGCATTTTTGCTTCTCTACTGTGGGTAATTACATGGAAATAGAAAGGAGATTATATGTTTTAAAAGGCAATAGAAAACTTTGCATTTACACAGTGGAAAACCCAGCTGAACTTGGTATCACTTCCTTCTACATGTGGTAGACAGGCTAATGGCCCCCCAAAGATGTCCACATCCTAATCTCTGGAACATGTGAATATGTTCCCTTACGTGGCAAAGAGGAAGTCGGTTGCTAATCAGCTGATTTTGGATCAGAAGATCATCCTGGATGATTTGGCTGAGCCCAAGGCAATCACAAGGATCATTAAGTGGAAAGCATTGAAGTGATTTGACTCAGAAAGACCTGCCTGGCCATGGCTGGCTTTGAATACAGAAGGGGCACGAGCCTTGGGTTGCAGGCAGCCTCTTGAAGCTGAGAAAGGCCAGGAAACAGACTCTGCCCCAGAGCTTCCAAAAAGGAACATAGTACTGCCAACGCCTTGGTGTTAATCTGGTGAGACCTCTTTTGGACTTCTGACCTCCAGAACAATCACATGATAAATCTGGGTTATTTTAAGCCAGTAAGGTGTGGTAATTTTTTACAGCAGCAATACGAAACTAATACACCATCTAAAGGAAGTTGGATGGCAGCCCCACCCTTAGTCACAGGAGTGCAACACACCTGTGGTTACTGGCAGCTGTGCCCCTGAAATGGCCAGCAAATGCAGCACCAGCTAGGCGAGAGGGCCCTGAGCACCCTGGGGACCCTGATGCATGCTGTCAATTGGTGAGAGGCTACTTTGGTAAACAGGGGCTGTAGGAGGTGTTGCTCCTCCTCTGGGTAACAGATCTCATCTATTGTTGAGGCATCCACTTCCCTCTCACACGCAGCTTCAGGAACCCTAGTCCATCCCCAGGTCCCGAGAACCTGGATTGCCTAAGCCAACAAGCATATTCCATTCCCTGGATATAGTGATGGATTCAGGGACTGGCACAACAGCAAGTTTGGTCACGAAAGCTCAAGGAGCTATTTGCTGAGGACTTCCAGAGTGGAAACCCCCCTAACTCTTTTTTGGAGTCTACCTGGAGAGGCGCTCACTTTTTGTTGGACATAAACAGGGGAGCATCCGTACTTGGGGAGCAGCCACACTGGATTACAAAGGAGCCACCCTTAAAATGAAACAGACACCACAGGAGAGAGGGAGAGGGAAAAAAATCTCATTTGGTTGACATTGTTTAACTCCTAAGAAAAGCCTTCCTCTGAATTTTTCAGTTAAGTGAACTGTTAAATTTCTCAATTCTTTAAGTCCATATGAGCTTACTTTTCTATTTCTTTCAACTGAAAGGTTGCTCACTAATTACAGGGCTTCAAGTTTCTGGAGCTCTGTTTTTCTCTGTTCTTAGATGTGGTGGAGACGTGCCCACCTAATGTTAGATCAATGTTAATAGCGATCAATGAGCTATTTTTCATAAAGACAATAAAGAAGCACCCTGGGGTGTCCCTTTGGGCTCTCTACCTCCTGCAACTTGAGCGAGCTAACTTATTTTATTTGTGTTTCACAGGTGTGGGTGACCCTGGGAGCTGAAGGACGTGGGCTGTGCTGATTGCATCTCTCCTTCAGGCCAGTGGACATTCTTTTGGGTATTTCTCCCTTTTTCACCTGACTTTGGGGTCGGCTACCCACGCCCTGTGAGGATGGGCAGCTTGTAAACCAAGAGGATTCAGATCTCAAGGGTAGGACCAGAAAATCCTGATCCATGCTCTCAAAGTGGCCACCTGGGGAGCCCAGAGGGATGCTCTTCTTGCCTGAGGACCCTAGTGGAGAGTGGCAGGAGCTGTCCTGGACTGTGACATCTGCCCTCCGGACCCTGACTGTGCTCACTCATCGAGGCTGGCCTGGTCCCCACCCAGCACTCAACAGGTGGCCTCTGCTGGGTGAAATGCTTGCATACCCAGCCAGGAGCTTCTTTTAACCTTTTTATTTTTATTTTTCCTGTAACAGGGCCTAAAATGGTATGTGAAGACTCAATCTAGGGAGTCAAGGGATCAAATATCTGTTCTTAGGGGGTTGGTTTCATGCCCAAGGCATGGACCCCATTGCACTGGGGATTCCAGAATGCTTCTGAATTGGGAGAATGATCAGTCACAGCACTTTGTATGCAGTGGAGTGGATTACATGGACCTGGGGAGTCATAAACGACACAATAAGGCAGTGTTCTTGTACTCAAATGATCTCCAATTAAAGGTGAAGCTTGCATTCCGGATAGCTAACCTTCTCGGAGATAAGTAATTCTTCTCTTGCTACAACAATTTCTTTTACACTCATATTTTTGTGGGCTACAATTTTGTAAGAGCTTCATAAGGGATGTGTTTTTCTAAAAATACATGTAACCTTCCCAAACACTTTATATCTTGATAGTACATTTAAAAGTCTGTTTTATTTTTATATGTGTATGTTCAGTGGTAAAGAAAAATATTGGAGGAAAGCATGTATTATGTTCTTTGAGGATTTCAGAAATTATACCAATATATAAACATAGTGAACAAATGACATTAAAATATTTGTTTAACCTTTGATTTTTTTTATAATATAGAGAAAATTGGCCGGGTGTGGTGGTGCACACCTGTGGTCCTAGCTACTCAGGAGGCTGAGGCAGGAGGATCACTTGAGCCCAGGAGATTGAGGCTGCAGTCAGCTATGATCATGCCACTGCACTCCAGCCTAAGTGACAGAGTGGGACCCTGTCTCAAACACACACACACACACACACACACACACACAAACAAAAAAAGGAAGTGGATTGGACCACCCAATCCTGCAAATGATAAAATCACCACCATTGTACAATGGTTCTCAACTGGGAGAAGTTTCCTCTCCACAAAAGGCAACTGGAAATCTGGGGAGCATCTTGGTTGTCACAGAAACCGGGTTGAGGGGCTCTATCTCCTTGTACTTGGTGGGCAGGGGTCAGGAATTCTAAATGTCCTGCAATGCATGGGACGATCTTACACAAGGAACTGTCCTACCCCAAATGCCCATAGAACCCATTGAGACACGTCGCAAGGCTTTGTCTCTCCCTGATGTATCCAGCCAGATAGTAACAGAAGGAAGGTAGATGTAGACCAGGCTTTCTCAATTTTGGCACGGCTGACATTTTGGGCTGGATGATTTTTTGAGGTGGAGGGCTGTCCTTCGCATAATAGAGTATTTAGCAGCATTCCTGGGCTCTACTTGCTAGATGCCAGCAGTACCCCCCACCCCAACCCAAGTTGTAACAACCGAAAAGGTCTCCAGACATTGCCAAATGTCCCTGGGGAGGAGTCTCTCAGCTCCCTGTTTGAGATCCACTGGTGGAAATGCAGGTAAACTTTTCGACTTAGTGGAGGGAGAGGAGTGAGTTGCCTCGTGTGATTTTGTACAGTGTCAAATAAGTATGGGCGTCATCTGCAACTGAGAGAGAATGAAGGGGAACGTTTAGGTTTGTTCTTTAAAAAAGGGCTCTTACTGGGGAAATGAAATGGGATTTTCTAGGTGTGCTGAGAATGCATGGGAGGATTCTGTTCATAAATTGAAAGGGGCAGCCTCAGTTTGGCCACGTGGTTTCCCTGGGCAGACCTGAGCCACCTGGGTGCAGGAACAGAGGAGGTGGAAACAGGGCTTAAAGGGGCTGGGTATGGCCAGGCGGGAGGCGAGAGGGTCAAAGGAGGTGTAGGTGGTCTCAGGGCAATCGTAAAGATAGACCAGGGAATCTAACCTGGGCAAAGAGAAAGGGGAGCCAGGACGTGCTGACGGGTGGGAGGATCGTGATGGGGGCAAAGGGTTGGCAGCTCCATGTGGTCCAAGCATGTTGCAGGAGGGTTGTAAGAGCAAGAAAGATACAGGGTAGGAGGCGTGGAATGGAAATTCTGGATGTGGTGCATTTGCTAGCAAATCTGGAGTGTGGGTGGTGAGAACCTGGCTGGAGAAGCTGGAGTGTAGGACGCGCCCTCCACACAGTGCTGAAGGCGAGAACAAGAGGATGGCAGCAGAGAGGAAAATGGTGAGGCCTGCAGCTTCTACTGCCAGTTTTATTCCTGTTCCCTAGGGTAACCCTAGAACAGGATTCTCCTGTTCGGTGCTAGCCTTTCCGGCAGCTGCAGAAAGCATTGCGTCGTTCCTGGGACTGCTCCTTTCCAGGCTGGCTGCTTTCAGACATCCCAGCTTGTCAATGTCCCTGTTAAACTATGGGATCCAGAACTGTCCTCGAAACTCCAGCAGCAGGTGAGCAAGGTTGGGGAGGCGTCTCACCTCTACCACCCCTACTCCATCCTCCAAGGGATGCTATCGACAATAGTTCCCTGATTCATCATCATAGGAAACCTATCAAAGAAAGGAATGGTCTTTGGTATGACATCTTTCCCAACCAATATTGCCTGTAAGTGGTCACTTCTTCCTATTCTTAGGGCACAGAAAAAGCTTGTCTATTTTATTAATATCTTGCTTTTAGTTTTTATTTTATTTTATAGCATACCAGTATAATGCCTCATACTGTCCTAGTTAATTTTTTCCCCAGTTTTGTTCATCCTTCTTGGCACCACTTTCCTGGTTATGACATTGGCTTCTCTTGACAAATTTCTATGTCTCCCAAATATGTATTTTTCAGTGTCTCTCACTATATCAAGCTTCCAGTCGGTTCAACCCCAGAATCCTTCCTCTGGCTCCCAGAACCCTTCCCCCTACTTTTCAGAGTATTGTGAAAGGTCAAGGAAGCAGAAACTTCCTACACAGAGTTCAGATAAACCCCACCCTACCAGCAGACCCTTTTGGTCATTCACCCAATTGTTCATTCATCCACAGTTTCACATCCATTGTGAAATTAGATATAAGAGAAATAAACAAATATAAATCTGCCCAGGTTATTATTCCCCAGTTTATGTTATTCCATCTTGTCTCTGAGAATATGACCATGCAAGTTTCTTGGAATGCCTCAGGGAAATCCACAATAGTTTCCTAATTCATCATCATAGGAAAACTATAAAAGAAAAGGATAGTCTTTTGACATGACATCCTTCCCCACCAACATTGCCCGTAGGCAGCCACTTCTTCCTACTCTTAGGGCACAGAAACCATCTCTTCAAGAGCCTGTTCCAGAATCACTATGTAAGCTATTTGTGTTCACCCACAGATCCTCCCAACCTCTGATTTTTGAGACTGAATGACGCTTGCCCATTTTCAGGCTGTTGATGTCTCTTTTACTCCTCAATTCAACGTTCCCATCCATGACTTCCCTGATTTCTCTGAATGAAATGTGTATTGTTCAGAAGCCTTGGACATACAGTTGGCCTTCCACATCCATGGATTTTTGCATCTGTGGATCCAACCAACAACAGACTGAAAATATTTAGGAAAAAAAAAAAGCTACAGTACAAAATAAAAAATAATACAAATAGGCCGGGCGCAGTGGCTCATGCCTGTAATCCCAGCGCTTTGGGGGGCCGAGGCAGATGGATCACCTGAGGTCAGGAGTTCAAGACCAGCCTGGTCAAATGACAAAACCCCATCTCTACTAAAAATACAAAAATTAGCTAGGTGTGGAGGCACGCGCCTGAAATCCCAGCAACTTGGGAGGATGAGGCAGGAGAATCGCTTGAACCCAGGAGGTGGAGGTTGCAGTGAGCCGAGATCGCGCCATTGCATTCCAGCCCGGGCGACAGAGTGAGACTCTGTCTCAATAATAATAATAATAATAATAATAATAATAATAATAATAATACAAAACCAATATAGTATAACAACTATTTACAGAGCACTTAGATTGTACTAGGTATTATAAGTAATCTAGAGATGACTTAAAGTACGCAGGAGGATGTGCGTAGGTTATATCCATAATATCCCATTTTATATCAGGGACTTGAGCATCCACAGATTTTGGCGTCTTTTGGTGCAGGGCTGGAGGAGGGTTCCTGGAACCAATTGCCCATGGATACCAAGGGATGAATGTATGTGTTTAACTGGAATAGTGGTCCATTACATTTCCTTACTCATCCTGGGTTAGAATTTTCTCTTATCCAGTGTCAAATGTTGTGATTCAATAGACACTGGCCAGCCACACACAACAGACGGCACCAGAAAAGGGGGGATGTGGACCCACTTCCTGGACAGGAGAGCAACAGGTGTGTTCGAACAATCCACTCTGAGAGGCAAGGCACTGTCTAGCAATATGGTTCAATGTATGATGACCCCTTTCCTTTGAGCTTTCACATTTATGTATAACTTTGATATGCTAAGATTATATTAAAATTTATCTTCATCAATTGAATCTCACATGTGTTTGAGCCATTTTAATTTCTATATTTAAAACATTTATATTATAAATAAGTGCAATCATGACACCTCCAACATACCAAAGAGGGCTGTAGCATACATTAGAATAAATCACCATGTTTCTATCTCCACTTGCACATCCATTTAAACTGTTACTTCCATCCTGAGGTAGATGGAATAACAGCTCCCCCAAAGGTGTCCTAATCCCCAGATGCCAAAGAAGTCCTAATCCCCAGAATGTGTGAATGTGACTTTATATGGCAACAGGGACTTTGCACATGTGATTAAGTTAGGGATCCTGAGAGGGAAAGATTATCCTGGATTATCCAGTGGGCCCAATATAAACAGAAGATCCTCCTAGAGGGAGGCAGAAGTTTCAAGTGAGCAGTAGGAGGTGGGATGACAGAAGCAAGCCCCGAGAGTGAGGTAAGCAAGGGACCACGCGCCAAGGACTGCATGCGGCCTCTAGTTGCTGAAAAGGCAAGGAAACGGCTTCTCCTCTGGAGCCTCCAGAAGGAAGCAGCTCAGCCCACACCTTGGTTTTAGCTTTGTGAGACTCATTTCAGACTTCTGCCCTCTAGAACTGTAAAATAATACATCTGTGGCCGGGTGCGGTGGCTCATGCCTATAATCCCAGCACTTTGGGAGGCTGAGGTGAGCGGATCATGAGGTCAGGAGGTCGAGACCAGCCTGGCCAACATAGTGAAACCCTATCTCTATTAAAAATCCAAAAAATTAGCCCGGCATGGTGGTGCACACCTGTAGTCCCAGCTACTCGGGAGACTGAGGCAGGAGAATTGCTTGAACCCGGGAGGTGGAGCTTGCGGTGAGCCGAGATCGCGCCATTGCACTCCAGCCTGGGCAACAGTGCGAGACTCTGTCTCAAAAAAAAAAAAAAGAATACATCTGTGCTGTTCTAAAGCACGAAGTCTGTGGCAATTTCTTCCAGCAGCAATGGGAAATGAAAACACTCTTCCTTAATGTCCCCATGAATATTCCTCCTATGCAACCAAAAAATGGCCCCACACTGTGCTCAAGGCTCTGCTCTTGTTGAGGGCTGCAGACAGCAAGAAAGACGTGGTCCTGGGCTTCAGGGAGCTGCACTCCAGCAGGAGACACAGACACCAGACAGCTCGCCACGCAATTAGTGATTTCATCACCTGCTATTACAACATGGAATCCTGAGAGTCAGTGAAGTTCTGAGGGTCAGTGAAGGCTGAACCCTAGAAAATGAGTAGGAATCAGATAAGGGGGTGGGCACGGAAAGCACGCTAGACAAAAGTGCTTCCCACCCTCCTGAATGGGATTAGTATCTTATAATAAAAGAGGCCCCAGAGAGTTCTCTGGCCCCTTGCCTCATGTGAGGGCACAGTGAGAAGATGCCACCTACGAACCAGAGAGTAGGTGCTCACCAGAAACTAAATCTGCCTCAGCCTTGGCCTTCCACCCTCCAGAACTGTGGGAAATACGTTTCTGTTGTTTATAAGCCACCCAGTCTGTGGTATTTTGTTACTGTTATTTGCACAGACTAAGAGCCAAAAAGCCACTGGGACCAGGATAAAGACAAGGCAAGAGAGTGGTGTCCGAGGCTGGAACTGTGCCAGGGTGGGCCATTTAGACCTTGCAGGACATGTTAAGATTTTAGAACTTTCTCCTAAGAGCAATGGGAAAGACTGAAGAATTTTAAGCTGGACAGTAGAATGATGAGACAGGTGTTTTGAAAATATCCCTCTGGCTTTAGAATGGAGAACGGGTTGATCCAGGGAGACCTAGTTGGGAGAATTTAGAGTACAGTGAGTGATGCCAAGGGCTTGGGCCAGGGGGTGGAGAGAAGCAGCGAGCTGGGAGAGGCCTGGGAGGTAGAGCAGGTGAGCCTTGCGGACTGGGTGGTGGTGTGAGAGGGAGAAGGAGCCACAGCTGGCAGCTGAGTCTGCCACGCAGATAGGGAGCCCAGGTAGAGGAGGCCTCTGGGGAGGAGAGGAGGCTGGGTTCGAGGTGCCCAGGAAGCAGGTGGACTTGGGTCTAGAGCTCAGATGAGTGGTCTCAGCTGGAACTATACATTTGGGAGTCACTGGCACATATGAGTGGAGGTTTTAGGATAGACTGGATAGAGCAGAAAGAGGTGTAGACTGAGAAGACACCACTGGCTCATAAGAGCTTCTCTCTCCCACCAATCTTCTACAGGCCGATAACTTGTAGGGGATTTAACACAAGCAGCTTGAATGATGAGTATTTCTATGTGCATCTTATACCTTCTCCCTCCCCTCAAAGGCAGATGCTCTCTTTTTTTCACGTTTATCTGTGACGGTGTTTAGCATGGCTCATTACCCAGCAGATGCTCAGTGAGTATTTGTCCATGCGAATGCTTTACTGGAATAGGTGGCCTGCATGGACCTGCACGCACGTATTTAGAACAAATTTCAAGTCTTGCCTCTATTGCAGTGCAAGCCTATGATGGACATGATATTCGAACAATTCAAATCAACTTAAAAAATACTTCTGTGTTTTTGTTGGTTCTGCAGCTTCTGAATCCGAGCTTTCTGAAACGTGGGTGGGGGTTCTCACTGCCTCTGGGATGCAGCTGATTCCACAGAGACAGGGAATACAGTGGGTAACAGTCCGGCTCGGGAGCCAGGTTGCCTGGGAGTGAATCCCAGCCCTATAAGGATTTGGCCTGTGGATCCTTAAGCAAGTCCTTCACACCCTCTGTGCCTCAGTTTCCTCATCTTTAAAAAGGTGCTAACAAGTGTACCTCTCTCGGGACTCTCGTAAGAATCACATGAGTTATTTCTATAACTCTTCATGTATATCATATACTGTTCCTCCCTTTATACATAGGAGGGGTACAGTGTAAATAGGGCACTATTGATTTCCATCTTTTTTTCCGGTCTCTGCCATCCCAGTCCTGTGCAGAAGAAACACCTGTTACTGACCAGAGCTACCATTTACTGGTGCTGAGAGTGTGCTCAAAACTTTATACAAATTGAAACATTTCATCCTCACAGTGGACTTAGGGTACTATTATTCCCATTTTAGGGTGAAGGAGATTGAAAATCAGACAAATTAAGTTTCTCAAAGCCAGGCAGATATTAATGGGAGGGCTTAGGACTCAAATTGATGATCCTCAAATTAGAAGCCCTTTTCTCTAGTGTGGTGATTCTCCTATTTAACTGTGGATCAGGAGTACTCTGGCTGTTCCTTGAAAGTGCAGATCCGAAGGCCCTTATTTTCAGAGACTGCTGGAGCACAGAATTGGCATTTTCAACAGAATCAGGTGGCTCTCCTGGGCTCAGGCTGCTTCTGAGCAGGGTTTAGTCATGCTGCAGCCCACCAAATGGTTCCAGAATCAAGCCCAACAGGGTCAGGCTGGCCTCAGACCTGCTCCCAGGCCCCGAGCTAGCACCCAGGTTGAGAAAGCAGACTTCAGGGTCACCCCAGGGCCCTCTTGGCTCATCTCCAGGATCAGGTGATCCTGTGGGACTGAAACAGGGCACCCTGGCAGCTCCCCCCTGCTGAGGGTCTTGCTGCAGTGCTGACCTCTGATTGGAGGCCACTCTGAAACCACTTCTCAGATTTCTTCTGAGTTCCCTCTGCCATTTCCGCAGACACTGCCAGGACCTGTCCTGGGCAGGCAGATCTCTTGCTACTCAGCCCTGGGTCCCTGTGCCTCAGCCTGGATGGCAGATGTCAAGAATACACCCATGACCCCTGCCCCCTCCCCGTAGAGGCTTCCATAGACCAAAGGAAGCCTCAGGGGGTGCTCTGCCTTTTTTCTTTTTCTGCATCACAGAGGATCCAGGAGGTGCCCCCTAGTTTAATATGCGACATATGCTATGGAGTGACGCCCTCCCTGCAGTGCATGTTCAATTGTCCTTTCCAAAAGCCTGCTATTCATCTCGTTAGAGATGCACCACAAACAATGCATTTAAAAAGGGACCGGCCTGCCATTTGAATGCGTGATTCATTTAAAGGGAAGAAGGTGGCTACAGGGAGAGCAGAGGCCAAAGGGAAAGGGAGGCTGAGCCAGGATTGGAACTGTCTGTAGAGACCATGCAGCAGAGAGCAGGGTATGGTCACGAAGACTAACTACTGCACTGTCCATTTTTCTGTCTTGCTATTCTCAGCCCCTCAGCCTCCTAGTCTGAACAGTGAAAGGCAGGAGTGGATGGCCAGGGCCCTTCCAGGCCATAAATACTTCTAAGCACACTGGAGTCTCATCTCAATTTACAGGGGAAGCTTTGCTGCTTCGAGGGTCACACTGGCCAGCAGCCCCAGGTGGCCTTAGCTCTGCCCATGCTGCAGAGACCTCAAGGACAAACAAGCAGGATGGAAGTGGCTGCACGAACCAAGATCAGCAAGGCTGTCCTAGAAGACCAGGGAAGGGTATGGGCTTCTCAGAGGGAGGAGCCTTGGACTGGGAAGTCCCAGGAGGCTGAGTCACAAGAGAGGAAGAAAATGAAATCCTGGGGAATAAATCGGTGAGGGAACTTTAGTCCATAGGACTAGAAAACTGAGATATAGTCTTAAGATGAGAAGATGTAAAGAAGGGAGGGAACACCAGGGAGGAGCTTAGTGTCTTATTTTTGAAGGTCAGGTTGGGCAGGCTGAGCTGGAGATGATGGGTAGAAGGATGGATGGACATACAGATGGGGAGTGAGGATGTCAAGGTGGGGGAAATTGTAGCCACGCTGTGGAACCCTACTCAGCTCCCCTATTGTGGACAGCCTTGGTGTTAACTGCTAGGGGACTTTGTTTATGTGGTCACATGTTACACCTTGTCTTGATTCAAATGATGCTGACAAGTAAGCAAGGAGGCAAGAAGAGCCTGTGCCTTTAAGTGTTCATGCCTACACATGCCTGGCTTATAGTAAGTGCTCAGTAAATCTCATTTGAAGGAAAAAAGTCTTATTTTCATCACAATATTTAATACGTTGTCTTGTACTCAGTATGCTTAATTGAATTGAGTTTATTATTAGTATCTCCCTACCTTGTCTTTATGCGTTTGGAGTAACAGCTTTCCCTCCCAAATTCCTTTCAATTAATTGAAATCTTTTCTCATGTTTAGACACTTTCTTACCATTTCTACACACCAGATAACTTAGGTACACTTCTTTGTCATCTCAGGAATGTTACTTTAATTATTTGCTTGTCTGATGGGGAAAGCCCAGCCTGTAAGCACAAAAGGACGTTGACAGAGAACATGTGCAACTGGAATGTCAATATTGAATCCTCTGCAGTTTTCCTGCTTCTTCCAAGACAAAAGAAGAGAAAATTAGACAAAGACACATAAGCACAATATTTGCAAGTCATATATCTAAAAAGTTTCCTATCTTGAATATACAAAGAACTCTTACAACTCAACAATAAAAAGATAACCAAATTTAAAAATGCGTAAAGGGTTTAAATAGACAGTTTCTCAAAGGAGACATACAATTGGCCAATAAGCACACAAAAGGATGCTCAGCATCATTAGTCATGAGGGAAATGCAAGTCGAAAACCACGTCAAGATATTACTTCACACCCAAAAGGACAGGTATGATAAAAAAGACAGACAATAACAAGTTTTGGTGAGGACAAAGGGCAATCAGAACCCTCATACATTTAGGAAAACAGTTGGGCAGTTCTCCAAAAAGTTAAACACAGTTACCGTAAGACCAAGCAATTCCACTCCTAGCTATATACCAAAGTGAAATGAAATCATATATCTGCGCAAAAACTTGTCCATGAATGCTCATAGCAGCATCACTTATGAGAGCCAAAACATGGAAACAAATGTTCATCAACTCATGACGAATGGGTAAATAAAAATGGACAAATAAAATGTGGTATATTCATGCAATGGAATATTACTCAGCCATAAAAAGGAATGAATTATAGGCACATGCTACAACATGATGAACCTTGAAAACATTATAATAAAGTGGAAGAAATCATTCATAGAAACCCATATATATAATGTCCAGAATAGGAAAATCCACAGAGACAGAAAGAAGCTTAATGATTGCCAGGGGCTAAAAGTCCTGCAATGAAACCCTTATGTCCATCTTAACAGCCCTCAAAGCTTTTTGGTGGATGTATATTTATGGGCGTCACATCCTCATGACTTATTTGTATAATTTCTGCTTAAGATGGAGTCATGTCCAACAGATAAATAAACACTGATAAGCTGGATGGGGACAGGTGGTCAGAAGATGGAGGAAAAGGATAGTGTAATGGCAGAGGAACTACAGTCATTAGTGAATTCATGAAATAGGAACCACAGAGACAAAGCTCAACAGGGTTGCAATAAAATTAGGGAGAGAGAAGTGACTGCATGAGATATGACATCAGAAACAAGAGGAAAGTGAAAGAGAATACTTGAACACTGGCTCATCAAGCTTTCTCTTTGCGAAGTTCTCTGACTCTTCCTAGACAGCTCTTTTATTTATTTTTATTTTTTGAGAACAGGGTCTGCACTCTGTCACCCAGGCTGGAGTGCAGTGGCACGATCACTGCTTACCGCAGCCTCGACCGCCTGGGCTCAGTGGATCCTCCCACCTCAGCCCCTGAGTAGCTGGGACTATAGGCGTGCGCCACTACACCTGGCTAATTTTTTTATTTTTTGTAGAGATGGGGTTTCACCCCATCGACTCAACGCCCTGCCCTAAGTCATTTTTAAAAGAGCTTTCCGCCAGGTGTGGTGGATAGCTCTTTTTGGGAGGCCGAGGTGGGTGGACCACTTGAGGCCCAGTAGTTCTAGACAAGCTTGGGGAACATGGTGAAACCCGTCTCAACTAAAAATACAAAAATTAGCCAGGCATGGTGGCGCCTGCCCATAGTCCCATCCAATGGGAGGCTGAGGCAGGAGAATTGCTTGAATCTGGGAGGTGGAGGTTGCAGTGAGCTGAGATCACACCATTGCACTCCAGTGTGGGTGACAGAGCAAGATTCTGTCTCAAACAACAACAACAACAACAAAAAAGACTCAGGTTAATGTTAGCTCTAGGAATACACGAAGGTACAGCAAAGAAGAGGTAACATGAATCAGAACAGAGAGCAATTTATTTAAACTTATATGTTCCTTTCAAAAGGAATGAACAAGATTCAGTGAAGAGAAATTGGATTCAGCTTCTATATCCAATTAGATCTGGGCCCTGGGCTTTGAAATGCGCATTCCATCTCAGGTGGACATAGACTCCAGACAGAGATGCACCTTGGCTCTTAGCAAGCCAGCTGCTGCAAGCAGGTGCTCACTGCGTGTTTGCTTGATCCAGCTCATCTAAAAATGACTGTATGAATAGAGTGCTTTCTAAGTCCAGTTCTAGGGGAACAAATCCCAGGGCCTGCCTTTGGAATTAGATTGGTTTGAGGTTTTCATCTACCATTCGACATTTTCTTCTTCCTACAAGTATAGTTAAAAAGATGGAGGCCGGGGGAGGAGTGGCCACAGGCCATTCGCATTTCCAGAATCTCTTTTTACTTTTCACACAGAAGAAACAATTAAACTTGGTGCACCCTCATTTAGTTGTTTGCACTAAGGGTTTATCTTGAACCCGCGACATAAAGGCAAACTGACCCTCCTGCTGACACCTTTCCCTCAGTTACTCTGCTTCACAGAAGCAGCTCCTCTTCCTGTTGATGTGTCTGCAGTATAAGGTGCTGCCTATGAGATAGGGCAGGGATTACATCTACGTCCCCGCACACCATCCCAGTTGCTCTGGTGTGAGCCGTCCCTCTCTGGTGTGTGATTCCTCCGTGCTGACTTGCATCTTCAATATGAGCCCCTAAAAGCAAGTCATTCCGAGGGATCCTCGTTGCTGAGAGGCTTCCACTCTAGGTCTCGTTGAGGCCCACTGGGCTTCAATCCATTCCATGGTCTGGCACCTCCCCTCTGAAACTAGATTCCTTTGCAATCTGGAATCTTTTCAGTTTGCAAAACCACACCGAGGCCTGTCAATCAAAGGGCTCTGCCAAGAGCCGCTGGTCATGGTGAGGCAGGGACGCCTTCATCCTGGGGGAATAAGAGGGGGTGTGACCCATGGCCATCTTTCATTAAAAGCCTTTGGAGGAAGAGGAAAAAGTACTCCTGGATCCTCCTTTCTTGATAATCAAACCAGTCTACCTAGGAAACTAGCACTTGTCCAAACTATCAATAGAAATGTTTTAGGAGCCCTCAGGAGTGAGGTGGCTGAGTGCCCTCTGCGGCGCCCCAGGAGGCCGAGCTCTGCTTCTCCAAACCCCAGTGGTCAGACCTGCTCACGTCTAGGCATTTCCTCGGGACCACCCTACCCCAGGATGGGGTGGGGTGCAGCACATTCACCTGACACCGAGCCACCATTCTGGCTCCAAGGCTGTGTCTCTCCCCTGAACTAGTGAAAGGGCTGACAGTGTTTTGCTCCTGGGCCTGCTCCCAGCTGCTTATTTGGACCCTTGCTCTGCGAGGGCCTATGCTGTGGCTGCAGCCCTTCCTCTTCACAGTCACTGGGGCCTTGGACAAGTCGTTACTGACTGTGTTCAAGGGGGAGCATCTCAGAAATCTGTCAAGGCAGAGCTGTCAGCACTTTCAGCTTTCAGCTTTGCTGGGCTGTGCTGTTTCAACTGTCGCGACATGGGCATCTGCAAAGCTGCAGTCATGCTGTGGAAGCTCTGACCTTTTTGATGGAATACTTTAAACCCATGCATACATTTAAGTAGTCGGGGGGCATCTGTCCATGCTTATGTTATTGAAGGAAAGGGAAACTGGTGTCTGCCTCTTTGCCTCTGCTTTCTTGTGCCATTCAACTTACAATAGGGAGGAAATAACAGAGAAGTCCATTAAACAGACATATTCTCTTAATCACGTGGTTATTTTCAGAATTTAATTTTTTTTTTTTTTTTTAAAGACAGAGTGTCACTCTGTCACCCAAACTGGAGTGCAGTGGCCTGATCTCGGCTCACTGCAACCTCCACCTCCCGGGTTCAAGTGATTCCCCTGCCTCAGCCTCCCAAGTAGCTGGGACTACTGGCCCACACCACCAAGCACGGCTAATTTTATTGTATTTTTAGTAGAGACAGGGTTTCACCATGTTGGCCAGGTGGGTCTTGAACTCCTGACCTCAAGTAATTTGCCTGCCTCGGCCTCCCAAATTGCTGGGATTACAGGCATGAGCCACCTCACCTGGCCCAGAATTTAATCTTTGAAGAAAAAGGTTTGAGAAGAATCTTACCCAAAAATTGTGAGACCGAGGTCTGTATTCTGGTGGGGTTGCCTCCCAGCTTCTCACAAGACTCACAGTATAACTCAACATGATACGAGCTTTTGCCTTTTAATTTAATAATCTCTTAAAGAGAATCCAGCTTTGTTACTATCACATGATCAAATTTCTCCTTTATTTGCTCTGGGAATAATGGACAGAGGGAAATACTGTTAATTCATGAAGAAAAACTTTGCAGAAAATTAGGCAGTGTTTAATTTTAGAAAACTTCCCTCTCTCGTCAGTAGACACCAGCTAGACTAGGGAAACTGTAAAATTAGGAAATGCTGATTTCCTCTCACATCATGAATTTCTAAATCCTAGGAAGAAAAGCTTGGAGAGCTTCTGAATATAGAGAAGTTCCATTTAAAGATTAGGCCCCCCCTTGGAGATGTATCAAAATATTATAAATTCCAAACTGAGACTTAATTCTCAAAGATGTTTTACTTGTACTAAAACAATCTGTCCACAAATATAAAACTCTAAGTGATAAATTGTTATTTTTTTCCCACTGTGGGAATCTCTAATGTGAAAATATACTCTATGAAAAGAAACTTTTTTAAACCACACAAACTGTTGTATAACAAAAATGTATTCTACTCTTAAAAAAAAAGAAATGTTTTTATTTCAGGAAAAGCATCTGATAAAACCTCTTTGGGTTTCATTTACATCCTGATCTTCAAAATGAAAATTGATCCAATATGATCAGGGAGAATATCACCCCTCAGACAAGTCCTCCCCAGTCCCAAGGGCTTCCTGCCCTGATTCACCAAGAAGGTGCAAACCTAAAACTCATGCTGTTCAAGGCTGCATGTTCTGTAAGGGAAGATATTGCAGGGAAAGAGACATTTTTGGGTGGCCTTTCTTTGTCAATCAATATTTATTGAATTTTCATAAAGTAGATTTCTTGGCTGAGCATAAATTCATTTGGTCAAGGGGCATGTGTCCATACTTATGCCATTGAGGGAGAGGGAAATGAAGAGGAGAGGGCATTGCTGATTGCCAGTGACTCTTTTAAACTAGACCATTATTCTCCATTTGCCATTTTAACCTGAGCTGGGAAACAGATTCCCACCCCTAATTCATCTCATTAATTAAATGAAGACATCACAGCACCCAGGAGTAAACAGAATAATTGGATAAAACAGACTTTAAATAAACTAACAATTATTAGGCAAGACATGTTGGTAGGCTCCGGCTTGTATGGGTATGATGTCTGACAGGTGGAAAAGCCACCTTCCTTTCATGGCTTTTTAGCCTAATCTTTTAGCATTTTAAAAATATTTAATTGTCAAATAAAGATTGAATATATTCAACATATGCAATGTGATGATTTGATGTTCATACATATTGTGTGAGCATGGCCACAATCAAATGAATTCACACATCCAATCCATGCTGTACATTAGATCCCCAGAACGTGTTTGTCTTCTAACTGAAAGTCAGCACCCTGTAATCAACATTTCCTCATTCCCCCCTCTCGCCTGGTCCCTGGGAACCACCATTCTGTTGTCTGCTTCTATGAGTCGATTTATTTAGATTCCACATATAAGTGAGATCATGCAGGATTTGTCTTTCTGTCAGACTCTAATCTTGACTTCATTTTACAAATGACCTAAGCCACCCTGGGCCTAAATCACAGTTCTTAGTAGCCTTTACTGGAAACCCAGGAAATGCATATAAGGCGGCTTAAATGTCCTCATTATCCTAAAGCAGTGTTAGCATCACTCAGGTGCTCCTTCCCCTAAGAGGTCCTAGGGGAGGGGCAAAGCTGTCCAGGCCAATAATACGTCCCTCTCATCCTTGCCCTTCAAGCAGTTGAAAGTCACCCTTCTACTATAAATTTGCAGGAGTTCGCACTTTATAACAGTCTATGTAGAAATCTATATACCGAATCTATATCAGCCGTGATGGCTGTGCTCACCTATTCCTTCTTCACCATTCTTGGAGTATCCTACCTCCAGTCAACCATGGATCCAGAGGGCCCTTAGATATCTTCCCCTCCCCTCTTCATCATACCAGTGGGAAAAGTGACACCCTGAACCGGCAGGGTATTTCATTCTAGCCCAGCAACTTTGTTCTACAGAAATTGCCAATCTAGCTGGGCGCAGCACTTTGGGAGGCCGAGGGGGGGTGATCACGAGGTCAGGAGTTCAAGACCAGCCTGGCCAAGATGGTGAAACCTCATCTCTACTACAAATACAAAAATTAGCTGGGCACGCTGGTGGGTGTTTGTAATCCCAGCTATTCAGGAGGCTGAGGCAGAAGAATCGCTTGAACCTGGGCAGCAGAGGTTGCAGTGAGCCGAGATTGCACCACTGCACTCTAGCCTGGGCAATAGTGTGAGACTCCATCTCCAAAAAAAAAAAAAAAAAGAAAGAAAAAAGAAAAAGGAGAAATTACCAACCTAGTACTTTTCCAGCTGAAAGTCACATTCTACTTATCATCCAGTCAGATTCACTTTCCAAATTATCTCCTCCAAAAAGAAGGGCAGGCCAATAATGCCCAATTATTATGCCCTGGGGTGGGAGTCAGGACAACTGCGTCCCATTAAATCTAGGAACTTTATTGTGACATTTTAGGGAAAGTTCAGGGAACTGTGGATCAGGGCAATGAAAAGATCTGGAAAAAATTCCTAACTAGGTGGGATGAACTAGGCCAGGCTGGACTTGACAAGTTCATTTAAAAACTCTTTAAGGTCCCTAGAAAGCTGTAAAATATGAAGAGATGTTCATTCCTTTCATCATTCTCAAGATATTGGCTTCTCACGGCTGTGGTTAGGGAAATTGCATCTGCTGAGCATTTTCTTCATTAAATTTCCTGAGACTCTTGGGGTCATGGATACTCAATGTCCTTCAGCTATTTCAACTTGGATCTAACTTTATCTTTAAGACACAGGCCCGTTAATGGATCTAAATATCATTTTTGAGTGACATGACTTGTCAACCTACATGCAGGGATTGCTAATGGAAAAGCATTTTCTTAACTCCATGCCAAAGAACATACATCAGCTTTGACTACAACAAGCTATCAGGTTGATGCTTTTAATTTGATAAAACTAGGTATAAATCAAATATTAAGTCAATCAGTAAAGGGCCAGACACCGCTATTTATTCTTAGAGGGAGGCAGGCCCCTGGCCATGAAGGGCGTCCTAGGCCATATTAAGGATTCTGTTGCTTTTCCTCAGGATCTGATTTGGATTTTAAGAGAGTACCCCAGCTGCTGGATTGAGGATGAATTCAAGGTGATGAAGAGTGGATTGGGGAGACCAAGTAGGGGCAACTGTAATATTCACTCTTTTGAATAGAGAAGAGTTGAATGTGTGAAAGCTTCTATCTATCTATTATCTATCTATCTATCTATCTATCTATCTATCTATCTATCTATCTATATCATCTATCCATCCTCCATCTATTCATCTATCATCTACCTATTCATCCACCCATCATTTATCTATCTATTCATCCATCTATCTATCATCAATCATCTATTTATTATGTATGTATAATCTATTTTTTCATTTATGTATCTGCTTATTAAACATGTACACATTATAGATAAAATTGTCTGGCACCAAAGGGAGCTCTGAAAGTAGCCTGTCCTCGCAATAGTCTCAGACTTGCATTCCTCCCTCCCTAAGCCTGAGTTGTTTTTGCCCCAGTTGTTGGAGGCTTCTTGCTCCCGGGCTGTATCCTTGGTGGAGGTGGCACTCACCAGCCCATGCTGGTGCAGAGTCTGCAGTAACCGGGGCTAACCTGATGAACACAGGGGCAGGCTTGCAGCTGAAATGCCCCCTCTCCCAGGGATGCCCAGTAGGCTGTAGGAAACGGCCGCGAAGGCACCCCCTTTCCTTCCTCAGAAGTCAGTGGCCTCCCAACTTCCTCTCTGCCCAGTTCTGGGATGAAACAGGGATGATTCACGTCCTCCCCAGCTGCACAGACTAGCAGAAGAACAGGAGCGCTCAGAAGGCACCACATGGGATGGTTAAAAATGCTGTTGCAGGCCGGGTGCTGTGGCTCACACCTGTAATCCCAGTACTTTGGGAGGCTGAGGCAGGTGGATCACCTGAGGTCACGAGTTCAAGACCAGCCTGACCAACCTGGTGAAACCCCGTCCCTACTAAAAAAAATACAAAAATTAGCTGGGCATGTTTGCATGGGCCTGTAATTCCAGCTACTTGGGAGGCTAAGGCAGAAGAATCACTTAAACCAGGGAGTTGGAGGTTGCAGTGAGCTGAGATTGCACCACTGCACTCCAGCCTGATCACAGAGTGAGACTCCACCTCAAAAAAAAAAAAATAAATAAATAAAAGCTGCTGCAAATTTTCCATGCACAGGATGCACAGGATGGAAGGCAGTTTTCATCGTTCTGAGTATGAGCTGCCCTCTGAAGCTGAGAGGAGCAGGTGGCCTTGACCTGTCGTTATCATCATAAGACATGGGCGCTTTCTTGAATCTCCCTGCTCCTGTGGGAGATGCTGTGAAGCCCGGAAGCACCTGATGACGAACTCCGCCTTTGCTGGCGACCTCTTCAGGCCCGGTGTCAGGCAGGAGGGGCCCCTTGCTGGTACCTTGCCGGGCTGTCCTTCAAAACTCTACGCAGGTGTTTGGGTAGCTGCGGACACTTCTACCAGATGCCTCGCTACGCTCCGGTGGCCCTAGGAACCCCTTGCTTGGCTTGTTTATTCAGGGCCCTTTTTCAATGCCAACCACATGGCTTTGACTTGTTAAGTCCTTATGTTCAATATTACCAAGATTCTGAAGGTAAACCTAAAATGGGATGCTCCACTTGGAATGTGAACCTCACACAGGTGAGTCACATCTGGGCTTACGCCGATTATGGGAAGTCGTAGACCCTAGGGTGACAAAAGCCCCATTGCTTGGTAAGCTTTGCATCGAAGTGTGATGCTTACTAAGGCAAAACTTGGTTTTGTAGGCATTTATTTACATCATATGTCAATACTTCAGAAGCTTAAACAGTGTCGGGGGTATAGCAGTTCTGGGAAACAGTTTTACAAGAAGACATAAGCTAAGGGGTACCCATGAGTGTGTCTCATCCTTCCTCTCCCAGGCCAGAGTAACAGGTATGCTGAGATGCTCTTGCCCTTGGCCCCGGGGTGCTCACCTCCAGCCATGAGCTGCCTTACCCAGTTAGCCACGGGGCTGCACAGGTGTTTGTGCGTCCTACATGTGGCCTGCCATGAAGAAGGTCCGCATACGTGGCTCTAGGCCATGCAGGCAAGTCTTCCCCAGGGACTGAAGGAAGTCACCCTGAGATCCTCTCCCCCGTGAGGACCTCTCCTAAGTCAGATTTCTCACTGCTCCAGCTCCTGCTGCCATCTGCCTGAGGGTTGCCAGTTGACAAATCCTCCCCCAGCTGGAGTGCTGCCGCAGCTTTGTCCCAGGTATATATTCTGTTGCCTGTCCCCAGAGCGGCTGTGCTCTGGGTTCTGGGAGCCACATGCTCCAGCACAACTGCTTTCAGGATACCTGAATGAGGAAAGCCTGGGAAGCTTAGAAAGGTATCCTGGATTGGAAGGCCGAGGCAGGTGGATCACCTGAGGTCAGGAGTTCCAGGCCAGCCTGGCCAACATGGCAAAACCCTGTCTCTACTAAAAATACAAAAATTAGCCAGGCGTGGTGGTGGACACCTGTAATCCCAGCTACTTGGGAGGCTGAGGCAGGGAGAATTGCTTGAACCTGAGAGGCAGAGGTTCAAGGCTGCAGTGAACCGAGATTGCGCCACTGCACTCCAGTCTGGGAAACAAGAGCAAAACTCTGTCTCAAAAAAAAAAAAAAAAAAAAAAGAAAGAAAGAAAGAAAAAAGAATAAGAAAAGAAAAGAAAGGTATCCTGGAAATGTACTTCTAGTAACAGTAAGCTTGACTGACCAAGAACAGGGAGAATATTCCATGAGAAAGGAAATGTTTCTTTTCCTGGCTTCTTGCTGTAACCTGGTGGGGAACAGGGTCAGCTGAAGTGTCTCCATGTGGTCTGTCGTGGCTGAGGGGAAACAATGGCTTATCCAGGATGCATCTTGCATTGTATAGTTGCTTTGATTAGCCTCTGTAAGAACTAATACATTGTTTGGTTATTATGTTTTCCGTGTTGTGCATAAAGAATAAGAGAATTTCACAGATGGGATGAGGCCTGTTGATTTTCTAAAGCATCACTACATTTAGGTGGAGTGACTAAGGTCCTGGAGGTTAAAGGGCTCACCCCAGCCATCCTGGACATTTGCTGCTCCTCTGGGAAAGATAAGGGGATCTCAAATGCAGCCCCCACACCAGGTCCATGCACACATTTCCCGGGGAGGATGCGAGTTCAGGCTTTGCATTTTAAATTCAGATAAAGGGGCCTGCATCAATGTTCTGTTAGTGCTTAAATGTCTTTAGAAGCGTTTTCTTTCAGAGAGCTTTTGAAAAAGTGAATTAAAAAATGCTGGCTCCTTATTGCACATATCTCTGGGGACAGGATAGAAATAAATTGGAAAGACAACATATAGACTCTGTGTTGCATGACTCTGTGTTGCATGACTCTGTGCTGGGGAGATGAACTATTGGCTCTTCCTTTACCAACCCTCACTCCCACCCTCGCCCTTTTCCATAACAACAGGAGCTGTCTGGACTCCTGCCAGTGTGGCACAAAGCATTTTGCACCTATTTCCAACACTTGCAATAACCCTCGGAGGCAAAGATTATTATTCCCATTTTACAGATGAAGAAACTGAGGCTCCCAAAGATCAACTAACTTGCTACGAATCACACTGCTTGGTGAGTGGTGGAATTCTAATTTATCTGATTTCAAGGGTGAACATCAATGTGCATCTCAGAGTTCTGTTAAAGTCATGTGACCCAGAGAGAAACCCACCTCCAACTCTCTGTCAAAAACTTCCCAAGACCCGTGCGAGTGAGGGCAAACCATTGTCTACCTGCAGAACTCCCCTTCTGATTCTGGCAGCATCAGCGAGGCCATGGGGTTTTTCATCAGATCAGCCACCACGAGGTCCTTGGCTGTCATGTAGAAGAAAGGAATCCCAGTGCTATTGTTGAAGGGGCCATCACTGATGGGCAGGCAGTTCCCAAATGGCAGTCCTTGGATCTAACAAACACCAAAAAAGGCGTTTTCAGTGCAGAGCTGTGGTTTGACTTGATCTGGGAGCTTAGCTTGTGCCTCTGGCTAGGAAATACAACACCAGGGATGGGGGATATCATAGCATCACAGTGGCTCTGACAGGTAGTAAATCAAGGTAAGGTGGTCCCCAGTCTGCCCAATTCACTCTGTGGTGACTCTAGAATTTCTCCATAGGAGATGCTTAGCAGTGGCATCCTGTTTGGAAGGGGTGGTGAAAGGAGTCTTCTTGAAGCTGCCTGTGCATGGCAAATATACTCGCTTTGTTAAATTTCATGTTCTTTCGGGGAGGGACAATGACATTTACGGGGGGTGGCACTAAGCCTTCTCCTCAAGCTGCCTGTTACAGCCCCACTGCCTTAACTCCAAGGTTAACTGCCTCTCGCAAGTTGTTAGCAACTTTAGGGAGGATGTTTAAGTCTTTAACATCTTGCCTGCTCTTTGGACTTCAGGAACTTTCTATTATTGTTTCTTTTAGGGCTACATCACTTTCTCATTTATTAGTTGCATTTTTTATTGTAATCAATAATATTTCATTGTATGACTCAGCAAGTAATGAGAAATAGATTTGGTACCCTTTTTGCATAAAGGAAGTCACAGAAACATGATATACCAATTTTTCTTCATGATCACCCAGTAGGGTGGGAGAAGGGTGGTGCTATAGTTTGGATATCCATCCCTCCAAATCTCATGTTAAATTCTGATCCCCGGTGTTGGAGGGGAGGCCAAGTGGGAAGGGTTTGGGTCATGGGGGTGGATCCCTCATGAATGGCTTGGTGCCCTCCTCGAGGTACTGAGTGAATTGTCCCTCTGTTAGTTTCCTTGAGAGTTCCCCTGAGAGAAGGTTTAAAAGAGCCTGGTGCCAACTGGGCGTGGGGACTCACCCTGTAATCCTAGCACTTTGGGAGCCCAACAGTTCAGGATCAGCCTGGGCAAGATGGTGAGACCCCCATCTCTACAAAAAGTTTTTTAAAAAATTAGCTTGGCATGGTGGCACACATCTGTAGTCCCAGTTACTCGAAAGGCTGAGGCAGCAGGGTTGCTTGAGCCCAGGAGTTTGAGGCAGCAGTGAGCTATGGTCACACCACCGCCTTCCAGCCCTGGTAACAGAGCCCAGACCCCATCTATAAAATAAATAAATAAAAATAAAAAGTGCCTGGCACCTTCCCCTCTCTCTTGCTTGCTTTCTTGCCATGTGATCACTGCACACACTGGCTCTACACCTTTCACCATGAGTGGAAGCAGTCTGAGGTCTCCCCAGAAGCAGATGCTGCGCCATACTTTCTGAACAGCATGCAGAACTGTGAGCCAAATACACCTCTTTTCTTTATAAATTACCCAGCTTCAGGTATTTGTTTACAGTAATACAGATGGACTAAGACAGGTGGTATATCATGTTTCTGTGACTGCAGATATAAACAAAAATATTTATTTATTTATTTTATTAGTATTATTTTTTTTTGAGACAGAGTCTCACTCTGTTGCCCGGGCTGGCATTCAGTGGCACGATTTTGGCTCACTGCAGCCTCCGTCTCCTGGGTTAAGCGATTCTTGTACCTTAGCCTCCCAAGTTGCTGGGATTGCAGGTGCATGCCACCATGCCTGGCTATTTTTGTATTTTTAGTAGAGACAGGGTTTCACTATGTTGGCCAAGCTGGTCTTGAACTCCTGACCTCGAGTGATCTGCCCGCCTCGGCCTCCCAAAGTGCTGGGATTACAGGTGTGAGCCACGATGCCTGGCCAATAAAAATATTTAGTGCTGAGCTTTTCCCCAATCCTGCCAGTCAAGCATCCCAATTTTCCATGATTTTATCCCTAACAGAGTGCACCTGGTTGTTACTTAGCTCAGAATTCAGGGGTTGTCTTTGTCCTTGAAATGTTGCATGATAATGGTGTGTAGAATTATAAAAGGCAGGGCTTTAATTTTTCAGGAACATGAAATGTTAAGAAATCTCCCAAAATGGTAATATAACTTTGTACATATATCTCATTTTTCAGCTTGTCATAGCTGCCCAGAGTCATGCTTTGCATACATGGCAGTACATTGTGTAAATGCTTTCTGAATTTATTGTTTAAATCAAATGTCAATAAGGATTAGAAAGAGGAACTCCTAACAAAGCTAACAGAAGGAAGGTTGAAAATCAAAATATCTAATACATTGGCACTAGACTTTATTTAATTGCTTGAAAAGATTTGTGTTTTCAACTAAGATCAGTGTCATCTTTAATCTTTATGTCTTTTTAAGATGTGTCTTAGGAGTGCAAGATACAGCTGTGAAAAATCATCTAGATGTTGAGAATATCCAACTGGATCTGCATTTGACACTGAAGAGGTTAAGACCATTGCCAAAATCGAAATAAAGTTGCCATTTAGGCAGTTCTTAAGCAAAAAAGGACCTTAAAAACTAAACCTAATTTTATAGACGAGGAAAACAAAGTGGAGAAGCCAGTGACTTGGCCACAGTCTTGGTGAGACCTAGAGATGGGGCAAGAATCTGACCAATGTCCTATGCCTTCTATAAAATAATATTTGCTTTTTCTAGGAAGTAAATATGAGTTCACATTACTGCCTTGTAGCTCTTTCGTCTCTCTTAACACCCCCAAATCCTTCTGGAGGCATGGAAGTTACATCTACATTACTTATCCATGTCATTCTAGGTGGAATCATGTCTAACAGGTGAGTAAAGCATTTGCGAACTGAACAATTACAAGTGCAGCGAACAGCTCATTCCAGCATTTACACACTTTGCATAATAAGCCTCCTTTCCAGAAAAAATCTTCAACTCCATTTTCTTAAATGCAGATTTCCGTCGAAGCCCTGGCGCTGTCTCTCTCCCCATCCCCGCTTCAGCTCCAGGTCAGAAGCTGATGGGGAGTTCGGGTCTATGGGTTTGTGCCCTGCGCTGGGAAGGGCTGTCCCCGCCTACTCTGCGATTGCAAAGGCGGCTCTGGCTGCTTTGGTCCAGGTCTCGGTCAGACGCTGGTTAGGTGTCCGTGTCTCTGCCTGGCCACCTCAAAGTGGGGATTCGGTACCCAACCCAACCTGGCAGGAAGCCTGGTTATCCATGCCCCTCTCCCACCCTCCCCCGACTTCGCCAGGCTCACGGAGGCACCATCGCCTTCCATTATGTACAGTGTCGAGGGTCCCATCCAGCGCACCGGGCACGTCTGGTGGACCCGGATCCCAGTCCCGAGCGGTCGCGAGCACGTCCCCGTCCCCGTCCCCCGGCCGCCGCCTGAATGCCAGGCCCCCTCGCGCTCCCCGCCGGGCGCTTACCTTCTCGTGGGCGGACACGGTGGCCAGGCAGCCCCAGACGCTGGCGTGGGCCAGGGAGCGGGCGGTGGCGGCGCGCAGTCTAGGGCCCGGGGGCGCACCGGCCGCCTGGCCGCCCTCGCGCCGGTAGGAGAACATCCCGGGCGGCGCCGGGGGCGGCCTGGCGCGGGCTGCGCCCGCCCGGGGCCGCAGGTGTGCATCCTCCTTGTGAGCCGAGGCGGGGAAGCTTTGCTGCCAGATGCTGCCCGAGTCCTCCAGCAGCGCGGGCATAGCCTCCTCAGTGGAGGCGCTGTCCAGCTCCTCGTCCACCTCGTTGGTGATGGCCCAGGACACCGAGCTCACGATCACGTAGCCCGCGGCCGGAGACAGCAGGGCGCTGCAGCACAGCAGCCAGGAGAGGCGGGTCCCCGGCCGCGCCGGCCGCCGGCCGCGGCGCACGGACATCTTGCAGGCGGCACGCCCGGCCGCCGGGGCCGCCAGCAGCGATAGTGCCGGGGAGCCCGGCAGCGCCCCCCTGCGGCGGAAGCACGGAGCCCAAGCCCCCTTCCCACCCCCGCAGGATCCCCGGGCGCGGTCCCCCGCGCGAGTCCCGGCGAATCCCTGCAGCCGCACGCCAAGCTCAGAAGTCCAGGCTCGCAGAAGACCAGGTTCCACGCACACGCCGCGCATCCTGCGGAGTCCTCCTCGCGCGCCAGGTCCAGGGATGGGTTCGTTTCCTGCAGGATGGCACAGATTCCGCAGCCAGAGGGTGGGCGTTCAAATCCCGGCTTAATACACGCCTCTTGCTCAACAGCTGTGAGACCTGCCAAGCCACTTAACCTCTCTGTGCCCATTTCCTTCATTAGCTGACGAAGATAATATCTACTTCTTAAGGATGGTGGATGGGACGGTTGAACGATTAATATTTGAAGAGGCTTAGAACAGTGCGTGGCATGGAGCAAACGCTCTACAGTAGTCCCTTGGTATCCGAGGGATATTGGTTCCAGGATCCCCGTGGATACCAAAATCCAGAGATGCTCAAGTCCCTTATAAAAAAATGGTGCAACATTTGCATATAACCCATGCTCATCCTCCTTTAATATCTAAATTGCTTATAAAATGCCTAATACAATGTAAATACCATGTAAATTGTTGTTTACTCTATTGTTTAGGGAATAGGACGAGAAAGAAAGCCAATATATGTTCAGTACAGATGCAATCACCATTTTTCATTTTTTATTTTTCTGGTGAAGGGTCTTGCTCTGTCCTCCCAGGCTGGACTGCAGTGGCACAATCACAGCTCACTGCAGCCTCAACTTCCCAGGCTCAGGTGATCCTCCTGCCTCAGCCTCCAAAAGTGCTGGGATTACAGGTGTGAACCATTGCGTCCAGCTTTTTCTTCTTCAAATATTTTCAGTCTGTGATTGGTTGGGAACCCACAGATAACGAAGGGCTGACTGTATTTAGTTAACTAGACACAAGGTAGGGATTGTTATCATCATCTTATTAGAGGTCAGAAAACGGAATAAATGGTGGAGGTAAGATTAGCACCAATTCCATCGGATGCCCATTCTCTTTCTCTGCAGGGACGATAACCCTTCTTACACTTTGCTGTGTCAGGAGGGCATCGCAGCCAGTTCATCTAATAGCAGAATCAAGTTATTTGCATTTAAGCTGAAACAAACTGGCCGAGGCCACATGGACAAATACCACCTTGGCCAAGCCCCTCATTCCAGGTCATCAGAACTCCGGTCCAAGCCCTGGAAAGGAAAAATGCGGAGGAATATTGCAGGCTTTTGGCTGTTTTCTTTTCCTCTGCCTCCGGTTCAACGATTTTCTGCCTCACACCGATACTGGGACTGCAGGCCCCCACCACACCCACTAATTTTGTATTTTAATGTTGGCCACGATGGTCTCTATCTCTTGACCTCATGATCCACCCGCATCGGCCTCCCGAAGTGCTGGGATTACAGGTGTGAACCACCGCGCCCAGCCATGGCTGTTTTCTTACTCCTGCCTCCTCATGGGAGAAGTGACCCATCTGATGGATGAGTTTCGAAAGGCAAGCTTAACATGATTTTCTCAGCTCCTGCAAAGCTATTCTTTTCTGAATGGTCTGTTCACTCTTCTCTTCTGTCTTGCCTGAGCTGACCTGCCCCTTCAGCAGGTGAGAGGTCGCCCCGCCCTGTCTGTGACTAAGGGAGTAGTCAATTTCAGAACCTAATAGGAATCCTATTTGGTCAAAATTTCCCATTAGCTTTACTTCTGTTAAGCTTTCTGATTCTTGAGTTTTATTTCCCAAATTAGTTCCACACTCAAAGGGGATTTAAGAGTGAGATCAATAATCACTCGTCAAACCCCATCACACAACTTGTGCCAGAACATAGTAAATGCTCCATTAATGACAGCAATTGTTGTTTGTTTTGGCCATTTACCCCTGAATATTTAACAGGTCCCTCAAACTCAAATTTTGGAAGAGAATTCTCCACGGATTTCCCGGTTTCCTGCAGAATCTAAACCTGTTTGAATAACCTTGAAAAGCTAGAGATAGTGTCTTTCTGGAGAGATTTAGGGATCCATTTTGCAGAGGCATCCCAGGTAGTAAAGATATGGGTAGGAATATGTTTATATATATATATCGAAAAAATATATATATTTGAAAATCAAACTTATTTTCAAAATGATTGTACCAGTTTATACTGCTACTGTCAGAATGTGAGAGTTACTGTTACAGCTCTACATTCTCATCAACACAGATTAGTGTTAGTTTTTTTTTGCCCATCCCCCGCACCCCTCCCACGCCAACCAAATCTGGTGGATGAGCAATGGTATCTCATTGTTATTTTAATTTGCATTTACCTAATGACTAATATGGCTGATCGTTTTTCATGTATTTATTGCCCAGTTCGAAATCTTTTATAAAATGCCTGTTAATGTCAGTGTAATAATCAAAATGTCTCTCTCTCTTTCTTTCTTTCTTTCTTTCTTTCTTCTTTCTTTTTCTCTCTTTTTCTTTTTTTCTTTCTTTCTTTTTTTTTTTTCCAGACAGGGCCTCGCTCTGTGGCCCAGGCTGGAGTGCAGTGGTACAATCATAGCTCACTGCAGCCTCAACCTCCTGGACTTAAGCTATCCTCCCGCCTCAGCCTCCCAAGTAGCTGGGACTACAGGCGCTAACCACTAGGCCTGGCTAAACTTTATATTTGTTGTCAAGATGAGGATTTCACCATGTTGCCCAGGGTGGTGACAAACTCCTGAGCTCAAGCAATCCAGCCTCCCTGGCCTCTCAGGTGCTGGGATTACAGGCGTGAGCCACTGCACCTAGTGACTTTTCAAGTCCAGCTCGCTTCCTTTTGAAATCCTCCTGTGTGCTTTTTAATCTTTCTTCCACCAGGAACCTCCAATCCAATCCCCATAAAGTGGGCAATGCCATTTATTTATTTATTTTTAAGACAGCATCTTGCTTTGTCATCCAGGCTGAAGTGCAGTGGCATGATCGTAGTTCACTGCAGTCTTGAACTGGGCTCAAGCAATCCTCCTGCCTCCTGAGTAGCTGAGACTACAGCTACGTGCCACCACATCCAGCTAATTTTTTTCTTTTGTAGAGATAGGGTTCTCATTATGTTACCCAGGCTGGTCTTGAACTCCTATGCTCAAGCGATCCTCTCACCTTGACCTCCCAAAGTGTTGGGATTATAGGCATGAGCCACAGTGCTTGGCCACCTTGTATTTTTTAAGATACACTTTCATATATAACATATGCAGAAATGTAATCAAGTCAAATCACAAACTTTGTGACACATTTTCCCAAGGTGAACACACTACACTGTATGGCCAGCCCCCAGCCCAAGAATGGGAGCACCGTGAGGGTTACTGGCATAGACTTCATGGAGTGGCAGCCTTGACAGCCATTTTTAGACCTGACATAAGCTGTTTGAAATCCAGTTGAACCCTGTCATCCTTGTCCTCAGTGAGACTTCTCCTCTCTGTGTGGTGTTTGCAATAGAGCCTGCTTGTTCCTCATCTCACTGATGCCAAATCCAGCTCATACCACAGCTGCTGGCTGTGGAAAAAATCTAATGGTCAACACTGGAGTCATGTAAATGAGTTCCCTTTTATGTATGTTTTCTTTAAATGACCCGGATCCACAAGTCCCAAGGGAAAGCCTAAGGAATAGCACCCTGGGCCTTAATAAAGGCAGGTCTCACAGGCTCAACCACAGGCTGGTTGAGCTCCCTGCTGCCTCCAGACTCCTCCTGGCCCTCCTAGTGATTCGGTGTCCCTAACCTCTCTGGGTCTGTGAGCGATAAACTTCTGCTTCTTGCATTTTAGTTTCACCAACACACCCAAACCTTATTCTCTCCCCCACCCACCCCATCAGGGCTCTCCTAGACAGGCCCCAAGATCAAATAAGAAAGAAACCATAATAATACAAATCGCAACAGTCCCAGAAGTCCCTCCTCCTGTTACTACCCATCCTCAACCCCTATCCTAACGTCTAACACTACAGAGAAACAATGAAAATTGTTTTCTTTGGTAAACTTGGGCATTCAAGGACAGAATGCCCAGAATGACTTCTGCTAGCTCTTAGCTAATCAGTTTACCCCAAAACATGCAAACAAAATTCACTGTTCCCAGACTTACAGATCCTGTTGTTGCCTGTGTTCTGTGACTCAGTCCACCAACTGTCTACTTATGAGCAAACACATGACATGCAAAGTCACTGAGCAGTGAGCAAAAGAATAAATGTCTCTCTGACTCATTCTTCGACAAAAAACAACTCCTCCCAGATAGCTTGAGATAATATATTAAATGTAGTTCAAAAAGACTCTTAAATATGATTACTTTTTTATCCATAAAGATGAGTAATTTTAATGAATCTACAGACGTATAGCTCCTGTGTTTTTTTTTTAAATTTCCAAGCATTTGGGGAAATGTAATTCATTTCATAAGTAAATTTAATTCATTCCATATGTAAAGATACATGAAATTTAGTTCATTTCATATGTAATATAAGATCAATAAAATATTCTGTTTTTTCCATGTATACTGGAAATCATGTTAAGCACGAATTTTAAAATTCCTTTTAAATATTATAATCAGTTACATAAAAGTGGATTTTGCTACAAAAAGAGAACTAAAGAGTGATTCAAAGCAGGACATTAGCTTCTGCTGCAGACATTGTTGAATTCAAAATTCTCTCACTTTAAGAACATTGGGATAGTGAACCAAAGGTGTTTAATGGACCAGTGAATGAGTTTAACAGTGATATCATATTGATTTTTTTTCTGTTCCTCACTGCCTGAGGGGATCTATCTACAAATTCTATTTCGATTGAGGCACCACCAAGGGGAGGAAAAATATTGCCACTGGCATTTTACTGCTTGTACCAGTTGCTATTCTTTGAACTTTTTCTTTCTCTGGAGCCTTAACCATTTCTTTACTCCCAAAAAGCATTCTCAAATTTCTTTTCTGCCATGTCTCAAAATAGAAATACTCGGACAGCCCCAAAAGAAAAGCAACAGAGGCAAAAATTATTCTCCGAATCAGTTTATACATTTTATCAAAACCACCTCCTTGAAATACATATAAACATAAAATAGACAATGCTACACCTATTATATACATAACATCGTCTTTCGTCAATAGAAAAACTTTTTTTTCTTTTTTTTTTCTTGTTTTTATTTTTTATTTTTTTATTTTTTGAGACGGAGTCTCGCTCTGTTGCCCAGGCTAGAGTGCAGTGGCGCAATCTCCACTCACTGCAAGCTCCGCCTCCTGGGCTCACGCCATTCTCCTGGCTCAGGCTCCGGAGTAGCTGGGACTACAGGCGCCCACCACCACGCCCCGAGAATTTTTTGTATTTTTAGTGGAGACGGGGTTTCACCCTGTTAGCCAGGATGGTCTCGATCTCCTGACCTCGTGATCCGCCCGCCTCGGCCTCCCAAAGTGCTGGGATTACAGGCGTGAGCCACCGCGCCCGGCCTTCTTTTTTTTAAATTATTATTTTTTTTTGCACACAAAACAATAAACATTTTCTAAAAATACATACAAACAAAAAGATGCATATCAAACATATTAGGAAGGTTGCACATGGGAAGACTGGGAATAGAAATGGGGGGTGGGAATGAAAGAAAATAAATGAGAGAGGGACTTTGTATGGATCAATGATAATAACTCAATCCTCTATGTCTTTGACAAAGAAGAAGGAGAAGGAAGAGGAAGAAAAAGAAAGTGGGATAAAGGATCAGAAAGAGAGGAAAATAGAAAAAATTAGAGTATGACTCCAGGGTAGACCTGTTTTGTTGTTGCTGGGTTGGTTGGTTGGTTTGTTGTGTTTTTCATATGTTTCGCCATGTTGGCCAGGCTGGTCTCGAACTCCTAACCTCAAGTGATCAACCCGCCTCGGCCTCCCAGAGTGCTGTGTCTACAGGCGTGAGCCACCACGTCTAGCCCCTACACTGCGTCCGGCCTCCGTGGTAGACCTCCCAGACGGGGCGGCCGGGCAGAGGTGCTCCCCACATCCCAGACGGGGCAGCCGGGCAGAGGCGCTCCTCAATTCCCAGACGGGGCGGCCAGGCAGAGACACTCCTCACATCCCAGACCATGGACGGCCGGGCAGAGGCGCTCCTCACTTCCCAGACGATGGGTGGCCGGACAGAGATGCTCCTCACTTACCAGACGGGGTGGCGGCCGGGCAGAGGCACTCCTCACATCCCAGACGGGGTGGCCGGGCAGACAGCTCCTCACTTCCCAGATGGGGCGGCCAGGCAGAGGTGCTCCTCACTTCCCAGACGGGGTGGCGGCCGGGAAGAGGCGCTCCTCACTTCCTAGACGGGGTGGCGGCTGGGCAGAGGCGCTCCTCAGTTCCCAGACGGGGCGGCCGGGCAGAGGCGCTCCTCACCTCCCAGACGATGGGCGGCCGGGCAGAGGGGCTCCTCACTTCCCAGATGGGGTGGCTGGGCAGAGGCGCTCCTCACATCCCAGACGATGGGCGACCAGGCAGAGACGCTCCCCACCTCCCAGACGGGGCGGCAGCCAGGAAGTGGCTGCAATCCTAGCACCCTGGGAGGCCAAGGCAGGCGGCTGGGAGGCGCAGGCTGCAGCGAGCCGAGACCACGCCACCACACTCCAGCCGGGGCAACACCAAGTACCGAGTGAGCGAGACTCCGTCTGCAGTCCCAGCACCTCGGGAGGCCGAGGCGGGTAGACCACTCGAGGCCAGGAGTTGGAGACCAGCCTGGCCAACACGGCGAAACCCCGCCTCCACCAAAAATACCAAAACCAGCCAGGCGTGGTGGCGCGCGCCCGCAATCCCAGCCACCTGGCAGGCCGAGGCAGGAGAATCACAGGAGCCCGAAGCAGGGAGTCTACAGCGAGCCGAGACCATGCCACTTCACTCCAGCCTGGGCAACAGAGGGAGACCGTGAGAAAGAAAGAGAGAGAGAGGAAAAACTTTAATATTTTTAAGAATGCAAGTCTATCAGTTTTCTTACTCTCTATTCAAATAAATAATCTCACACATTAGCATTGTTTTCTCTGAAATAAATATCTTCAGAGCTTTGGGGTACATCTGATATCTGAATCACAAATTGTTGTCCATCTTTTAGGGTTATGAGGGCTTCTTGTCCCATAGGAAGGCTGAGTTTAACTGCGCTTTCAGTGGTTTCATCTTCCAGCAGCACCTGGATGAGCTGCAAGAGGGAAATGTTTAAAGGGAAAAGATAAAAAGAGACAGTTATACTATTCCTTGTTGCAGGAACTACCATTTGAATTCTTCTACCAAGCCCGTGGTCCCACCCTGGGATGTAAAGGAGAAGTTCATGTATTTATTCTTTTTTTTTTTTTTTTTTTCTGAGATGGAGTTTCACTCTTGTTGCCCAAGCTGGAGTGCAATGGCACCATCTCAGCTCACTGCAACCTCCGCCTCCCAGGTTCAAATCATTCTCCTGCCTCAGTCTCCCAAGTAGCTGAGATTACAGGCATGTGCCACCATGCCCAGCTAATTTTGTATTTTTAGTACAGACAGGGTTTCACTATGTTGGCCAGGCTGGTTTCGAACTCCTGACCTCAGTTGATCCACCTGCCTCAGCCTCCCAAAGTGCTGGGATTACAGCCGTGAGCCACCGCGCCCAGCCCATGCATTTATTCTTACTAAGAGAACTCCCGATTTCTCAGGAAAACACTCAGGGTCCAGTGAGGACTCAGTGGGAGGCTTTGCAAGGCAGGGATGGTGCAGGGGCGGGGAGCTGATGGGCTCTCTTTAGGGAAAGGAAGAGGGCTCTGCGGTTTGTGAGAAATGTCCTCGTGAGAGCAAACCAACACTCTTCCTTAACAGACACTGGAGAAAGCAGATGAGTGGTGAAAGTTGGGAGGGAGCCTGTGAAAGGCACCCACGGTCTCCATGTAGCTGGAGACCCACCATCAATTTGGGGGTCTCCAGACGGGTACTAATCCCCGCATTCTCAACAAGTCTCTGGAGCTGACATAGTTCAAATTCCCACACAGGCTCTCCTTCCCCCATCCGTCAAATAAACCATTAAATGGGGGAAAAACCTATGAAAACAGCAATCTGGTATTGGTGACTCAATTGGGAAGTAACAGATTCGAGAGATTGGGGAGGTTCTAAGTTAGTTGAAGCTCTCCTCAGCCACTTCACCTGACAAGCAAGTCTTCCTATCAGAGAATGGCAAATGTACCATCCCTCCCTTAGCTCCAGGAAACTTGGCCATGACTACTTTAAAACCAATAGAAATGTATTTGCTTGGTCTGATTTCATCAATAAACCTCCTATAAGCTAGTATACTTTGACAGAGATGTGTGCACCATAACTTCAAATGCAAGGTTCATGAAAGCATGTCTCACTCTTTCTCTAAATTTAACAAAAACCATCACCACTAATGAAAAGGTGTTTTTCTTCTTTTTCAAAAAATTGTTTTCACCTTTATCTTAGAGGTGAAGAGACACTTAAAAAAATGTGTTTTGCTCTGCTGTAATCCTGGAGTACATGACCTAAATTCGTTATTTAATATCAGTACAGTTTTTCACTTTGTTCTTAAACATGCCTTGGCATCTGACTATTTTGAACGCCGCTAGAATGTAGAAGAGGGACAGATGGATATGGCAATCTGGAATGCTGACTTCAGTTGTTACCGGAGGTGCAGGCCGGCGCTAAATTGTTCAGGGAATGAGGCTTCCACAGCTGTGAAGCTGAATGGGGTGTTAACTGGTGGCAGATGAATGCAGATGGGACACGCAGGGTGTGCTTTTTTGTTGATGATGAGTGCAAGTGCTGAATAATGGATGCAATGAAAATCAGATGAGCGTAACTTTTTGGTGTGATTGTTTAAGTTATTATAGCTAATTCAGCAGGTATGAACGAACAGAAGCAGGTTTAATTAATCTCTAATGTGTATTACCTTGGATTACCTGACATTTGTCTGCTTGTATTGCTTTATTATGTAGTTCAATTAAGTATTTAATATCTTCTCTATTGTTTCCACCCATTAAATATAGGCCAAACCTCATGGCAAGGAACTTCAGAGGAACTAAGGGACTGGGCCAAGAGTGTTAAGAGAAAGTGCTCAGCTTAGGAGGCCGTGGTGGAGAAATAATAATGATGACCAGTGGTTATTGGGTATTTACTATATTCTAGGAAATAGTCTAAGCATTTTACAACAATTAACTCATTTAAACCTCATGTCTCTATAGAATTAGACATGAGTATTCCCACAAGTTAAGCAATTTGTCCAAAGTTCTAGCTAATAAGGGGAAGAAGTAAAATTTGAACCCAGAAATGTACGTACCAGGATTGCCCTTATCAGATTTGAAGGTATTGTTAGTAATTAGTCCCAAGTGACCAATTTTGGAATCAAAGCAGATGGTAGAAACCACTCTCGGGGAGAGAAAGAATGCTGAGAAGGACAGTCTTGGAAGGATCTGTGCAGGTATGAATTCCTGTTCTCCCAAGGATTAGTGAAGTGACCTTGGGAAAATTACCCAACCCCTTCAAGATTCTCAGTTATGCCAGCTGTAAAATAGGGTTGATGATAACACCTATTTCACTGAGATGAAAAGATGCATTTAAATGCTCAGCTCCAGGAGACTGTCAGCGTCTGCTCTTCACTCCTTCTAACTGTGGCTGAAGAGGTAAAAGCTTACTCCTGGTTACCTTGCTGACTAAGAAGCATGTGTATATAATTTGACTAACACTCTCCACTTGGCTGAACTTTAATCTGGCTCCTGAACCTTCTCCTTCGCCCACTTCCTTATAAAATCCAGTTTTAGCAAGAACCCTGCTGAGTCACTTTAGCGAGAATGCCCCATCTCCATATGTGATCAGTTTCCTCATCCTCTGCCAGCCTCCAGGTGATGTCTGGTCACCCCAGCTGGCTGGACTTCTACAAGAATCCTCTTAGGTGGGTTTAGCCAGAATCCCCCTTACCTCTGACATTTCTTCTTAGTAAGTTCCCATCCACTGACCCCCACCCGGCTCCTAGGCTATAAATTCCTCACCCGCCACCCTGTCCTTGCTGTACTCAGAGTTAAGCCCAAGCTCCCTCCCCGGTTGCAAAAGCCCTATGGAGATGGTACTAATAAAGCCTTCCTTACAGATAAAGCCTCCCTTACGGTGCTTTAACAAGTGTCACTGCAAGATGTTTTTGTTTTTCCTTTAACAAGTTGTCATGCTACACTCTGACCTCTTGCTCCAGCCGGTGAGTGCAAAGAATTTGCTTTCACTTGGAGCTGAACACTGCAGCCCAGCATGAATGCTGGCCCTGCTAGGGCCCTACAGAATGCTCCAGAGTACACTCAGGCACTTTCCACTGGTGGCCCTTGGAGGGCTCTGCTGCCAGGTACAGCAGCAGGGAGACCCATTCTCCTAAGTATAGCCTAGCCAAGCCATCGCCTCTTCAGATCTAACTGGGCCTTCTTTCTGCCAACTGTCTGGAAACACCTGCTTCCTGAAAGCGCCTTAGCTGCTGCCAGCTAAGGAGGCCCAGCTCTCATCAGCACCCCTAAGTTGGGGTCAGTGTTTCATTGCTGCATCCTTCATCGACCATGTCTGCTTTTTTCACATGGACACTCGTGGAGGAGGTGAGTTTCTCATTTATAGACACACATCAGAATCTGCCTCACAGAGAGCACTGAATGCAGCTGGATATGTGACTTACTATCTCAAAGTGAGAAACAAAGACCAAATACAGATAGAGAACTGGTAAACCTGAGAGATGCATTTCCCTGGCTCCTGCTTTTTTTTTTTTTTTTTTTTTTTTTGGTCTAGGGAGGTGTCTTGTCCAAGTATTGCTCAATAACAGGTGTGCAGGATCTCTGCAATCGGAGAACTCGGAATGAGAGTTTGCTCAAGAAGGAAAGGGCCCTGGAAGGTTCCTATTATTCTGCGGACTCTAAGGCATGAAGAGTTTTAGGCTGTGACTCATTGCCACGGCCAAGACCACTATTAACCTGCTTCAGGTTGAATGATTGCACCTGCTTCAATTTCCTACTAAGCACAACTCATCTGTGCGAGAAGGGGAACTTGTGGGCACAAAAAGAAGATGAATAGCAGCTAAACATCAAACATGTGCAGAGAAATTAGTCCTAAGACAATTGCTGTCAGTTTTTTTATGCCAGCCCACTCCCCACTCCTCAATGGAGACATTTCAGTTGCTCCTCCATCAGTCCAGCTCTGCTTCATGGTACTGAGGTCCGTCCATGTCTGACCTCTCCAACCTGTGTCCTGCACTCCTCAGGGCATAAAACAACCTCCTGTCTAGGGTTGTATGTGAAGAATGGACTTGAGATCAGGCAGGCTGGGGCTCCAATCTCTGTTCCACTATTTCCTTGCATTTCCTTGCTGTGTGACTTTGCGCAAGTCACTCAGCTTCTCTGAGCCTCCGTTTCCTCATCCATCAAATGACAATGACAAGAACAAATATTCTACAGGATGGCATGGCTTCGAGATAACATATATAAGGGCTATATAGTAGGTGTTAGGTAAATAGCAACTCTAATTTTTGTATCTTTCAACAGGTATCCCAATTTAATCTTTTCAAAATCCTCTGTTCAGACTATTCGACGTTTCTTGTCTTTGAACACTAGGGGAATTTTCAGTGCATGCCACTCAGACGTTAGTGGTGTGCTATTGCTGAGTTAGTCTAACCAGGCCAGGCACACTCTGGGAAGGCAAGAAAGACCCAGGCCATCAGATGGTCCACACTTCTAATCATGCCAGGCATCTATTAACGTCCCACAAACCTGAGCCGACCAGTAATCAACAGACAGTGAATTAAACTCACCCCCGGCAAAATCACCTAGGGTAAAGATGATTGTAGAATCCTTTATCATTGTTTGGACAAAGTGATCTTGAGGGTTTTCCTAACCACCTATGGCTCTTATTCCCCTTGAAACAGCTGTGTGGAAGGGGGTCCTGGTGTCTCTACCTTATTGCCCGTGGCAGTGTCCACCAGGAAGCCCAGGATCCTGAGGACAATGTTGCTCACACCCATGGGATATCGGCCCTGGCCCATGTGTGTCGGCATCACTCCCAGTGGCTCCATGCTGGGGCTGGCACACGCCTGCAGCAGTGAGGAATTCAGAGGGTGGAAAAGTGCCTGGTCTGGCTGGCCGAGAGTCAGGTCATCTGGTAGCATTTCCTTGACATTCCCCATGTCCTCCTCCTCCTCTTCATCCTCTAGGCATGACTGAAGTGTATGAATCACATATTCCAAAAGCAGCAAGTGAAACAGATGCCAGGAGCCTACATTGAGATAATAACCAAAAATGAATACATTTGATCGACAGACAATAAACAAATCACTGTGAAACTAACAACTTTTCTGTGGCTAACACCTGTGTATGTGAGCCTTCTTCCAATAGCTTACCCAGAAGAGGCCTGGGTGGGCCTCTTTCGTAGCATCCATCAGTAGAAAACCCCTGGCAGGGCAGCTTTTGGACAGAAAGGACCAAGAGCTAAATAGCCTATGCCATGAAAATGAACTTAAAATCCATCCGGTGTGAGATGGGAGGAAAGCAAACCCTACAGGGAACTGGGTGCTGCTCCCAGAGCTGGAGAGGGTACCCCTCAACCTCACTGTGCCCCATGTATGATCCACAGGAATGTCCAGAAGGGGTGGGAGGAAATGGGGGCAGCGTGCAGAGGGAGCCCTGCTGCTGTTTTGTGGTGTTTGAAACGTAGCGCCTTGCCCCTCTTGCAGACCCTGTGGCTGCAGCTCTTTGTGTGGGAAGTGGGTAAGGAGGCCAGCTGGCGTTCCACCTGTGAGTGGTGTCTTCTCAGGTGGGCCTGCAAGTGCTGTCGTCAGAGAGACAGGAGGGTATGTGACTTAGCTGAGTGCTCCAAATCCCAAGGCCTTTGAGCTCCCAGAAAGGAAAACAATCATTAATGTTTGCTTGAGAAACAGAGGGGGAAATCTGGCCTATTGCAATTGTTAAAAGATAAGTTTTAAATAAAGGTAAAACCATGACTTTTATACAGATATAAAATGGACACATCAGGCCGGGCACAGTGGCTCACACCTGTAATCCCAGCACTTTTGGAGGCCGAGGTGGGCAGATCACGAGGTCAGGAGATCGAGACCATCCCGGCTAACAAGGAGAAACCTCGTCTCCACTAAAAAATACACAAAATTAGCCAGGCAGGGTGGCACGTGCCTGTAGTCCCACCTACTCGGGAGACTGAGGCAGGAGAATCACTTGAACCCAGGAGGCGGAGGTTGCAGGGAGCCGAGATCGCGCCATTGCATTCCAGCCTGGGTGACAGAGCCTGGGTGACAGAGCGAGACTCCATCTCAGGAAGAAAAAAGGACATATCAAGGGTTTTATTTAACTCATTAATTAAACGATGTATTACATCTTATTGCTACATCAGTAAGATGTTGTCACTGGTTCAAAAGAGAATTCAAAGCACTAACTATATACTATAGACGGAAAAGAATGCTGACAGTGACAAATAGATGCAACAGGGATCTGTCCTCAGGGCAGTATCAATCACAACCACCTGACACAACTAGCTTGTATTTCCGTGGATGAGGGTCATCTGCATTATCAGTTTGCTGCAACTTACAGAGCTGTAAAAATAACTCAAAGACAGTGGAAGGTAGAGATAACCCAGAAGGCTGTGCCAACCTTTTGTCCATTTCAAAGCCTTTTGTCCATTCCAAGTAATCTTTTCATCCATTTCAAAAGCCCTTCACAGTTTTTTCCCTGAGTAGTGTTCTCTTCCTCCACGGATCTGGGTGAGATATCACCGCCCCCGTGGAAGGCATGACCTTGCCTGAAGTGAGCCTGACAACATTGTCTGGCCTATTTAACCTTGGAAAATCATGGTCCAAGTCTTGAAACCATTGTTCAAACTACTGGTGTGAATACACTGATTTCATGTGGAGGTAAAGAGAAGGTAGACTGGGAAAAGTAAAAACTACAGACTAGATTTCTTTTCTTTTTTTGAGACAGAGTCTGGCTATGTTGCCCAGGCTGGAGTGCAATGGCACAATCTCAGCTTACTGCAACCTCTGCCTCCCTGGCTCAAGCAATCCTCCCACCTCAGCCTCCCATGTAGCTGGGACTACTGGACCACCACACCTGGCTAATTTTTTTTTTTTTGTAGTGACAGGGTTTCACCACATTGCCCAGGCTGGCCTTAAACTCCCAGGCTCAAGAGATCTGCACGCCTCAGTCTCCCAAAGGGCTGGGATTATAGGTGTGAGCCACCACACCTGGCTCAGGGCTAGATTTCTTCCCATGATGCATGTGAACTCTGCTGTCTCTCTGCTCTGGAAGGGCAGGAGCATAAAGCAGAGTCAGTTTGGACTTCAGTGAAGGGAAGAGTCCCACTATAAGTGAGTGTCACCTATATGGCAGCTGATAGCAGCAGCCCTCAGGGAGCTCCAGGGTGTCTGCAAAGCTGGTCTAGAATAGGGCTTGCTTTCTCTTCCTTCTTGCTGTGAGGGCATCTGGCAGCTCTCTGTGCAGGGATCACTTGCCATAACTACTGTGCAAACTCACAGGAGTGGAGACTTTTATCTTTCCACTGCTGTATGCCCAGTGCCCAGGAAGGTGCCTGGGAAGCAATAAATACCTTTTGAAGGAATGATCCATTTCATGAAGCTGGTGGGCTGAGTGGTGAACTTCCCTTCCTATAATCCTTTTCGGTTTTTTTTTTTTTTTTTTGAGGTGGAGTTTCGCTCTTGTTGCCCGGGCTGGAGTGCAATGGTGCAATCCCAGCTCACCGCAACTTCTGCCTCCCGGGTTCAAGTGATTCTCCTGCCTCAAGCTCGCGAGTTGCTGGGATTACAAGTGTCCGCCACCACACCCGGCTAATTTTTGTATTTTTAGTAGAGACAGGGTTTCACCATGTTGGTCAGGCTGGTCTCGAACTCCTGACCTCAGGTGATCCACCTGCCCCAACCTCCCAAAGTGCTGGGATTACAAGTGTGAACCACAGCACCCAACCCCTACAACCCTTATTATAAGGCAATTGCATCAAAGATGTGACCTTCCCCAACAGAGGAAGACCAGTGATTTGACCAGGAAGTTTGCAAAATGAACATTACTTCCTTCTCTCTACCATCTGCATACAATGGCAGCTTAATTATTATTCCTGAGAGTTAAGTATGAGTGCTTCAAAGAACCCATTTTGTCCTCCATCTCAGTTGTCTCTCTCGGTGCTTTTCTCTAAATGTCACAAAGCTCATAATTCAAGAACAAGGACAGGCTTCCTGTGTGTCTAACGATGATGAAACAGGAAGGAAAAGCATGGTCCATCTGTTTGACAGACTATCACACTGACACTAAAAATAAAAATTACTATCGTGTTGTATGGTTTGCTGTATCTATGTTATATTTTACATAAAAAGGTTAAAAGAAGACGGCTGGATTCTACATAGCAATATGCAAAATACTTATGCCATAATGACATTTTTAAAAGGTAGAATACAAAATATTTTCTTATTCTCTGACTTACCAAAACTATCTCTGTGGCAGAGGGTCATGGCTTTGCTCACAGCAGTGAGAAGAAGATTCCATCTCAGCTGGAAGCTGGCGGCCAATTTGATAAACTCTTCTTTGCTTCTGCCTGGCTGTTAAGTTTTTGTGAGAAAAAAGGCTGCAGTTTGTGATAAAATCAAGAAGCATAGTATGTTTTCAAATGCACACATTTGTCATGCACACGCATTTTTAAAGAGCCAAAGAAGAGGAAGATGAAATAACAAGAGTGGGAACTGAGGCAGCGGGGCCAATGTCTGGTCTTTCTCTGTCTTCCATGGAGATGGTTCCAGGGCAGAGCCCTTTAAAGTTGGTGGAGAGAAGGAGGAAGGTAGGAAATTGGCTTACTTTTTCTCTTAAAATCATCTCTTAAAATAAAAAAAAAAGCAAAAAAGTTTTTTTTTGAGACATGGTCTTCCTGTTCCCCAGGCTGGAGTGCAGTGGCACGATCTTGGCCCACTGCAGCCTCGAACTCCTGGGCTTAAGCAATCCTCCCACCTCAGTCTCCTGAGTAGCTGGGACTACAGGCATGCACCACTGCACATGACTAATTTAATTTTTGGGGGGAGGGTGGGTAGAGATAAGGGTCTCACTGTGTTGCTCAAGCTGGCCTTAACTTCTGGGCTCAAGTGATCCTCCTGCCTCGGCCTCCCAAAGGCACTGGGATTAGAGGCATAAGCCACCATGCCCAGCACCACACAGTTTTTAAAAAGAGGTCACTTGTGATGTGTGACACAGAAACACTGTAGGGACAGCCTCATTGAAGTCCACTTGGGAATGGCCATCAAGAGGGGCAGGGGTTGTTTTATTCCTGCACTTCTGCATGTCAAATCTGATTGTGGAAAAGGGGCACAGAATCCTATAATAATGAAAAGCAGTGGTGCCTATTTGGAAAAGCTGGTCGTCATGCTTGCTGTGTAAGCAAGCTCCAAACTGGAAAGTCCCAGCCCCTGCACCCAGTGGAACCAAGGTCATCTGACAGCCTCATTGGCACTAAACTGTGTACCAATAAGATGCCGCTGCATACAGACTAAGAGATTCCCTCTATCCAGGCGGAGAGCAGCCTTGGGCCACACTTGAAGCCATCTGTAAGCCATGAGTCATGGATTTCAAATGCATCTGTTGATATGCATGCTCCAAGCCTCTTCTCATCCTCCGTCACATGCCTGTGGACCCACCACAGCTCTACCACATGTCTTTGAGGAAGAGATGGAGAGCCCGGCTACAAACAAAGAATGCCCTTTCTTGTCATTGCTTCTTTTCCCTTCTGCCCCAGCGAAACCCTTGGCACACCAGAAGGTGGCCCTGAGCTTCAGGGGACGTGAGGTCCTTTCGGTAGCAGCATCCCGCTCAGTGCTCCTCACCATCTGAGACGGACTCTTGGGAGGAGCCCCTCCCATCGGTGTTCAGCAGAGGGTTTTATGTTGAAGGGACAATGAGAGTACAAAAGCACAGGGATCCTGCTGGGCAAGGTGGCTCACGCCTGTAATCTCAGCACTTTGGGAGGCAGAGGCAGGCGGATTATTTGAGGTCAGGAGTTCGAGACCAGCCTGGCCAACATGGCAAAACCCTGTCTCTACTAAAAATACAAAAATTAGCTGGGCGGTGTGGCACATGCCTGTAATCCCAGCTACTCTGGAGGCTGAGGCAGGAGAATTGCTTGAACCTGGCAGGCGGAGGTTGCAGTGAGCTGAGATTGCACCACTGCACTCCAGCCTGGGTGACAGAGCAAGACTCCATCTCAATTAAAACAAAAACAAAACCCACAGGGATACTTCCTAAAAGCATCGAGGGATGCAGCTCTGAGTGACCAGGGCTGTCTCTGCACAAATGTTTGAAAGTCAGCCATAAACACCATTGAGCGTTCTTCCTGTCACCTCCACAGTGTGGCACTTCATGTCCCCCAACATAGAAGCTCCTCCAGGGCCTGGACTGCCCTCTGCTCGCTGACTGCCAGATACTAACTGAAGCCATGGGGCATCTCTGACAAGCCCAAGGGTGTACATCTTAATAGTCTGAGCATTTGATTGACAATAATCTGGTTTGTAAAGATCAGCCAAGCTATTTTACAAAAACAAGACCTTCAAAGGCACGCAGATACAAAAACACCATTTTTCTAATGTGCCTCCTTTGTGAAGGCTGAAGGCACAATGATGGAGACTTGGGAAACATATAGTGCTCTGTGGTTTACGATGTAGGACGGCAGGGTTGGTAGTGATGATTTCAGTGGGTTCATCTGATTAAAGCTGGAGGCTGAGTTCTAGTTTCCACTTAAGGAACAGACAGTGGACAGCTCCTGTCTGTGAGGATGTATAATATAAGCCTTCAGCTAGCGAATGAATAAATGTCTCAGTAGCCGTCCAGCTCTGGATATGGTTACTGCTGTTATAAATAAGCTTTGGCTAAGATCAACAGGAGGAATAAAAACCATACAGAATCTGGGATAATTATTTTCAAGAAGCAAATGAGACCAGGCACCTGCCAAGGGTTGGAACTGGCTTTCCAGCTCCTTCCTGAGAATTTTTCTGGTTCATATCTAGGAGGTTTAAGACCCCAAAGTCCCCTGCAGTCTTCTTGGTCTCAGTGATTATTTCTCCTCTTTCTTCTCAACTGAGAAGGGATACAGACAAGGCCAGGCAGGTGGCACAAGGGAGTGGCTGCAACATGGCCAGAAGCTTAAAGAGAAAGCCCAGAGCCACGCTCCCAGCCCCAGGCCCTCGGAGTCTTTGTTCTCTCCACCAGTGTGGACCCCTCCTTCCTTCCTGGGTAAGCTCCTCCTGCTCTTGAATGCCCGACCCCCCTCTCTCAGCTTATTTTAATCCCACACATGCTTCGTATCCCAGTTTTAAGTCCCACCTTCTCTTAAAAGCCTTTCCCAACCACTTCAGCCTTGTCAAGCACAAAGTCTCAGAAGGTGGGGCCCAGGCTGCCTCATTTCCCTCTAGGTTTTTTGTTGTTGTTGTTGTTGTTTTTTTGAGACAGAGTCTTGCTCTGCCGCCCAGGCTGGAGTGCAGTGGCGCAATCTCGGCTCACTGCAACCTCCGGCTCCCAGGTTCAAGTGATTCTCGTGCCTCAGCCTCCTGAGTAGCTGGGACTACAGGTGTGTGACACCATGTCCGGCTAATTTTTTGTATTTTTTTAGTAGAGACGGGTTTTCACTGTGTTAGCCAGGATGGTCTCGATCTCCTGACCTCATGATCTGCCTGGCTCGGCCTCCCAAAGTGCTGGGGTTACAGGCATGAGTCACCATGCCCGACCAGACGGAGTCTTTTGTTGCCCAGGCTGGAGTGCAGTGGCTCTCAGCTCACTGCAACCTCTGCCTCCCAGATTCAAGCGATTCTCCTACCTCAGCCTCCCAAGTAGCTAGGATTACAGGTGCGTGCCACCATGCCCAGCTAATTTTTGTATTTTTAGTAGAGACAAGGTTTCACTATGTTGGCCAGGCTGGTCTTGAACTCTTGACCTCATGTGATCCTCCCGCTTTGGCCTCCCAAAGCGCTGGGATTACAAGCATGAGCCACCGCGCCCGGCCTCCCTGTAGGTTTTAACCCGCAGCCCCTAGCTCTCCCCACCTGCCCTGGGCCCATGGAGTGAGGGGCCGTGGCCTCTCTCAAGGCATTCTCAGCTGTCCACAGGTGACTGCCCCCACGGAGGATGATGAAAATCAAGCCCAGGATCCCACTGAAGCAACTTCCAAGAGCCACGTTGGTCGGAAGGATCAAACCTGCCCATATCAACAACGAAACCATCTTTGGGCTTTTGAAATCAAGCCAGACACTTTACTGGAACATGTCTGCAAAACATGCAGACAAGGGCTTTTCGCCCCCTAAAACAGACAAAACCCCTCCTCCTCTTCCACACTCCCATTGCTGCAATACACACCTGCACACACAGTCACCCACACCCACTTCCACACATGCTCACACACACTGTCACACACATGCTCACCTGTACACACACTCATCCATGCATGTTCAAACACCCACACACACATACTGCACACGCTCATGCACACTCACTCACCTGTACACCACGTTCACCACACCCACATACACACATGCTCACCACAGGCTCACCCCTCCACACATACTCCCACACACCCAAACATATGCACACACACACACACACACACACACATACACTCTTATGTGATGTGCTCCCCCTCGACCCCCATTCTCTGCCTGCTACAAAATTTGAGGCCATCCCCTGCCCTCCCACCCAGGCCAGCTTTGACACATTTCCGACCAGAGCCTAAGAAGCTTCTTTCCCATCCCTTAGGCAATGGGCACTCATTTATCTAGAATGGTCAAAACACTTTTATTTTTTTTAAGTCACAGCTTCCTACCTGGAACACAAGTGCTTGGAGATGTGAAGACAGACAGCTGAGGAATACCCTGAGATCTGTTAATGTTCCCAGCAAAGAAATTAAGTTTCTTAAACCTACAAAGACACAAAATAAACAAACAAAAGATTGCATGCAGCAGAGCAGAATTTCTCTTAGGTATTTTTGTACTGGGTAACCTGGGAACATCACTGAACAATAGCTTGAAGGGACTTCCCGGGGCCTCACGCTCATTGTGAACACAGAGGATGTCCTGAGGCTGGCTTTGTCACCTCTGCGGTCATCTATTCAGAATTACATGGACATACCTGTTGTGAGCCACCTCTGCCACTTGTTGAAACAGAAATATTTTGAAACCATAACTACACCTTGCAATTATCCAGACCTTGTCTTCAGATGAGCTCATTGCACGATACAGACATGACCTCACCTATCCTTGCCATCTTCATAAAAGGGCTGGTTTATTAATGTCATTGAAGTGATGGCAGACATACATCAAAGCTGCTGAGAGAGGGTGAGTGCCTTGCCTGCGGTTATGCACTCAGTTAGGTGGAGCCTGGTGTGACGTCAGGTTCTGGGTCCTCCACCTGCACAGGTAGCACTGACAAGGAAAGAATAGCCTTTGGCCTTCCCAGCTTTTTGAGTGCTTCTGCATACCAAGCAGAGTTCGGAAAACTGAGTCGGTTGCAGTGGCCCCCCTGAGGCTTAGGTGGAGGTGCGCTTGAACTTGGAACTGGAAGCGTTCGCCTGCAGGTATCAGCAATGGCTGGCAGTCTGCTATCTCCCTGCAGAACTCTGCATCTTCCTGTTGGGACTCACGAAGATGCCAGTAGGAGCACAGGAGCCCTGGCCAGAACAGCGGGCAGTCTGGAAGGCACCTGGTGGGGAGGGTCTCATGCCCTCCTGGGACTCCCTGGGATCCAGCTGGGGGCAAGAGGAGGGTTTGGTTAGCCAGCGCGTTGGGAGGGGGACCTTTTGGGTTCCTACTAATCAGAACTGGATCAGAATTAGTAATCCTACTAACAGCTCTGAAGCCTGCCAGATTAGTTGTTAACCTTTTAGTTGCTGGATCGGTGGGAAAAAAAAGTGCCCTATGGGAGGATCTGGGGTTGGGGTCAGCCAGGGGACACTACCAAGGGACAGGACAGTGGAGGGGAGCAGGCAGAGGTCATTTACCAACAACTAGGGATATATTTTAGTATTTTAATAACTGGCACAACCCTACCAAGGCCAGCCCTACTTCAAGGTGAAAGAAAGAGGATGGGCTAATTTACAGGTGGTGCTTTTGTGTACTCCTGAGTTCTGTATCCATCAAGTCACGAAACACTGAAGTGCTCCCTGGGCCAGTGCAATGCTGGGTGGCCCAGGGTGAATAAGACACAGCTGACAGCCTGAAGGGGCTCATGGGAACTGAGCGGGCAGCTGTAGACACAGCTTAGAGTACTAGCAAGGACTTTGCCCATAGAGGGAGAGGCCATTCGATTTACCTGGGGCATCGCGGCAGCGAGTGTTTGGAAAGGACACACACAGGGGAGCCTGGTACCCTCCCTGTAGCCATCATAGGAGGGCCTAGAGACGCCTATAATTCATAATCGGTAACCATCCTGCAGCTCCCTCCCTCCCAGGTCCTCCCTGAGTCTGGAGAGCTCCTTCTGCCACTACGTTCGCTCCCCAGGGACACAACAACACACATCAGCCAGCAACGCAAGCTCTTTATGGAAGGGGGATTTTTTTCTTGAAAAACAATAACAATGATCAATAGCAAATGGCAAGAATATCCACCTGCTTCCTGTCACTTGTTTGGAAAGTAATGAAATATGGTAAAAGCACCATTGTTAAACTTCACATTGCAAGTAACAAGAGCGATGGGAGAATGTGTCGACGCAGACATCTAGCTCAAGGCAATTTAGCATGACTGAGGAGACACAGGAGTCTGTGCGTGTACAACACAGATGCAGAAACTAAACTTTTCCCCCACAGGAGATATTCTGGAGATAAATACTGTCAAGCAGCAAGCACACTCATCTGGTCGTTTATTAACTCAACTAACAGGTATCAGCACTGCTGCCCTGTCTGGCCCTGGGAGCACAGGGACAGGGCATCCCCTGGGGTGTTCATCACCCTACTACAGGAAGAGAAGTGTGAGCAGACAACTTAGAACATCGGAGTTATAAAGTTCTACCCCTATTAAGAAATTCGTGAGTTAACGATGGCCATGCTAGCCCCAAATCTATGCCCAACACGCCAATAAAGCAAGCTGCAGAAGGAAGATTACATTTCATCTCTGGGTTGTTCTCCAGTTCATCTGCGCCACCCCGGTCACTTGTCAGGGCTTTCTTAGAAGAAGCCAAAGTGCCTTGATTGATGATGGCCTGCAGATCTGACTTCAAAACACTGACACGCCTCTTACTTTTCAATACCATTCGCATAGTCTAAAGACAATGGGGAGGCATAATACTTAATTCAATCTTGTCATTTTATTTTTGCCTAACTCTCCCCCAAATTGCCAAGATTTTTGTTGTGGGGGAGAAAGAAACATTGATGTGGGTGTTACCCATTAAAAATGAATCTTAAACAAGAATGAAAAGGTTAAAATTGCACACATCCTAGAACTGCCCTTCTGGAAGAAGAAAGAATGCATCTCTAGGAAGATGCATTCAACAGGGCTGTCTGGCACTGCTGCTGCTGCTTCTCTGCACCACACTCACCCCACGCCCGAATGACTCTAGCGAGAGAGCCTGGGGATTGAGCCTCTGCGAGGAAGGTGTAGGTAGAGCCTGCACTGATCCTGAGGGAGCGGCTGTGGGATTCGGAAGCTGGCGGTCCCTTCCTCGTGGGAGCCTTGGCCATGAGGAATTTGGCCTCTGGGAGGTGATATCCTCAGCTGTCAAATGGGGACAATCTAGTCCCCAACACTGTCCGACTGCCTGGGGTGCATCTGGTGATCCTCACAGCAGTCCTGGGAGAAGGCCTCCCTTTTACAGAGGAGGACACTGAGGGCTCTTGGGGCGTGAAGTAACTTTCCTAAGGGACAGTAAGTGGGAAAATAAGGTTCAGAGCAGGGGCGGGCTTCAGAACCCATGCTTGCTGCTCTGGTTGGGTTGAGAGGAAGAGCACGCTGCAGGGTCATTTCCAGACCGACCGAGTCAGGACTGTGAGAGCCCTGGAGAACAGGACTGGCTGTGACTGGCAATGGGACACAACCCCGCTGAGCTCAGAGTCTGGGGAGGGCTCTGCACTGGGAGGATGGGGCCCAGCTCGGGGTCACGGAAGCCACAGCTGGGATCCTCCCAGTGGAGACTGATTTGGAGCAGAGTGATGGTCCCCAGGCTCTGTCCCGATAGGGTGCTCACGGGACTTGAGAGAGGACCCCTGGTAGCCCACGAGCCGGGTGCCAGCATCATAGAATCTTTTCTTCAGCCCTTCTCAACCTTTCTCTAAATCACCCCAGGATTGAAACGGTCAGAGCTGAAGTAACTGGTGGCCTGGCCACACTGAGTCCACAGGGCCACACACACAGGTAAAGGGTGTATCTGTCTGTCTGTCTGTCATAGGCTCTGCTATGACGCCCTGTTACCTCTGACACTGGCACCTCTGTGTGGGGCCTCCCTCAGGCATCTTTTATTTGTTTTTTTTTATTTTTTTGAGATGGAGTCTCGTTCTGTTGTGGCACAGTCTTAGCTCACTGCAACCTCCACTTCCCAAGTTCAAGAGATTCTCCTGCCTCAGCCTCCCGAGTAGCTGGGACTCCAGGCACTCGCCACCATGCCCAGCTAGTTTTTGTATTTTTGTTTGATAGAGACAGGGTTTTGCCATGTTGGCCAGGCTGGTCTCGAACTCCTGATGTGAAGTAATCTTCCTGCCTCAGACTCCCAAAGTGCTGGGATTACAGGTATGAGCCCCCCACGCTCGGCCATTAGGCATCTTTTAAATGTTGACCTGCTTTTCCTCCTGCCCTGAGAGAGCCAGGAGATTGGAGCCTTCCTGAGGATGGATGGAAAGGGGGCAGGCTTCTAGCTTTCAGTCACAGGGGCCCACCTGGAATCCTCTGCCAGTGGCCAGGCAAGGCCACCCTGCCTGCCCTCTGCTCTCCAGATGGACAGAGCAACCACTCACTCTTAACAGGGACCTAGAGCTTTCACTTCTTTTCAGGAAACTGCTTTGTTCCCTCCTATCTGCTTGGCTGAGACCTACCTTAGCCATGTTGGAAAGGTACGTCTTTCTTCTTAGTCTTTTGACAAATAGAGTAACTTCTGTTAAGAACAACACATGTGGCCATTAATACGATAACTTCAAGTTCTCATGTGGACAGTGGGGAAGAGAAGGTGCATGTTTAGGGTAGGAAGGCACAGCTGGCTAAACTGCAACTTCCCCACCCCATGTCTGCTGGCCCTCTCTGAGTGGCTAGGAGATCCTGGCAAGGGACACTTGGCTGAAATGTCCTCATGTGCCAGAAAAATTAAGTAACCCCAGCATCTGACATGCATGCTACTATGATCTGAATGTTTGTGTCCTACACCCCCAATTTCATATGTTGAACCTCACCCCCATTGTGATGGTGTTAGGAAGTGGGGCCTTGGGGAGGTGATGAGGCCCTGAGTGTGCAGTTCCCATGAAGAGGATTAGAGGCCCCAGAGAGACCCCTTGCCTCTTTCACCATGTGAAGACAAAGCAAAAAGACAGCCATCTGTGAACCAGAAAGCAGACCATTCCCAGACACCCATCTACTGGTGCCTTGATCTTGGACTTCCCAGCCTCCAGAACTATAAGCAATAAATTTCTGTTGTTTATATACTGCCACCTGGTTGGTGGTATTTTACCACAGCAGCCAGATTGGACTAAGGTACTCAAAGGAGTTTAGGGTTTTTGCCCAGGAACCCTGAGCACCCCCCAACTTTCTCATCCTACAGTGCTTTTCTTGGAAAATAAAGCAAAGGAAAGGATGAAAAGGAAACACATAGAAACAGGTGTTCTCTTCTTGAATGCATTCATTCATTTGACAAATATTTGGGAGAACACTCATGCAGTGTTTGCTCAATAACTATTTGCTGGATTGATGCTGAGCTGATGGACGGAAGAGGACAGCCCTTCCCTTCTAAGGGCTTGTGCTCTGGAGGGTGGGTCACCAGATGTGCAAACACAGCCCAAAAGCAGGCTAAGTGCTCCCATGTGATGTGAGAGCACAAGGAAGAAAGGGAGGCTGTCTAGAAAAAGGTATTGAGGAAAGCTTCACTGAGAAGGTGACATTTAATCTGGGCTTTGATGCGTAGGTAGGAGTTAGCCAGGAGTAATGGAGCAGGAGGCAGTCCAAGCATAGAAAATGGCAGGAATAAGGGCCTTTTCTGGGGACAGCTTGTTTAGTGTTGTTGAAGAGCACTGTTGGGTCATGGGAGTCCCTGGGGAGATGGACACAGGGATGGGGCCAGAGGCCAAACTGTGAATGACTGCACAGCAGTGGAGGAGAGTGGGCCATCTGGGCAGTGGGGGCCAGGGAAGGTTGGTAATTGATTTACTGCTGTTTTAGAATGATCACTGGGGGTGGAGGGGAATGTGGCTGGGGAGGGGGATGGAAGCAGGATGACCAACTAGGAAACTGCTGAAGTAGCCTACAGAGTGAAGAGACAGAGGCTTGAATTCGGGCAGATGTTAAAGGAGCACAGGAAAACTGGAACGAGGCTCTGCTCCCCACTCCTTGGACCCCCTTTGCAGCAAGTCCCAGTCTCACCTTCTGCAACATCCCTAAAATTTCCAAGTGGGGCAAACTGGATAAGGGTACCCAGCGTGAGTAGTGAACACAGCTGGGGGTGCAGAGGGGTGGAGGGAGTGGCGATTAGACACGGTCCTATGCTGTAGGCACTTTGAGAAGTCCCCTATCTGCACTACCTAGGAAATAATTGCAAAGGAAACAAGACTCATAGAAATGTGGGGAAATAACTGGTGCCGGCTTGGTGACAAAATGGCCCTGAGCTGGCAAGGAGGGTGGGACCCCGTGGGGAATTTGAGAGCTGCAGGCAATGATAGCAAAACTTCACAAAGGCGATAGGGAGAAAATGGGTATTTCCAGGACGATCTGACAAGGCATGGCAGGTGCGGGCTGGCCTTTGAAGGAGCATGGAGTTGCAGGGGCACAAAGAGGGCAGATTTATAGAGAACTGGACCAACTGACAGAGAAGTTCAGGCTCGCACTCGGAAGCCACTGCAGGCCTTGAACAGATAAATAGCCTGGTGGAAGCAGCATTCAGAGACTGCAGCCCGGCAGCCACACAGAAGGGGAAAGCATTCTAGAAACTCAGCAGAGAGATGGTGCAATTCAGGAGTGAGACGTGAATGCCCTGGTGAGTATCCACACCTAGAACACCTTGACCTGCCAAAAGTCCATGTTATTATTCAGAAGAGAAATAGCTTAAAAGGGTGTGGCTGGACCACCACAAAAATCCATCACCAGCACTAAAAGCCAGAAACCCTGAGCAGGCTGGGCCTTCCGGACTGTAGCTGAATGCATGGGGCAGCAGCTGAAAGCTACCACCCAGGGTGAAAGTCAGATGCTTCATCTATGCTTACAGAATTTATTTATTTATGTATTTCTTTACTTTAAAAACAGGGTCTTGCTCTGTCACGCAGGCTGGAGTGCAGTGACATGATCATGGCTCACTGCAGCCTCGACTTCCTGGGCTCAAGTGATCCTCCCGCCTCAGCCTTCTGAGTAGCTAGGACCACAAGTGTGTGCACACCTGTAGTCCTGTATAAAACTTTTTTTATAGAGACAGGATCTCACTATGTTGCCCAGGCTGGTCTCAAACTCCTGGGCTCAAGCAATCCTCCTGCCTCAGCCTTCCAAAGTGCTGGGATTACAGGCACAAGCCACTGCACCAGCCCAGAATTTATTTTTTTCATTGAAGCCTACCTTTGAGTTTGGAGATCTGCAAGAGGGCTGGAAAACCTTCCAGAGCATTAAGAAGCCACAGCTTAAATTTCTTACTAAATAACCGCACAGATTTCAGGTACTGAATAGAAACATCTTCCAAGAAGTCATGAAGGAGAACATCCTCAATTCCCTACAACAGAAGTATCAAGACACTATGATTCTGCTGGTGGTGCAGGTGTGACTGAAGCTCACGCAGGCCACAGGGACAGGGCGGGTCTCAAGAAGTCTGAGAGCTGGTCCCCACCCAGGTTGAGGGGGCAGCACCATGCAGCCTGGCCACTGTTTCCCGTGCAGGATGTCAGGCTAGTGCAGCCACAGCTGGAATTTTTTTTCCAATATATTTATTTATTTCTTTATTTGAGACGGAGTCTTGTTCTGTCACCCAGGCTGGAGTGCAGTGGCATGATCTTGGCTCACTGCAACCTCCACCTTTGGGTTCAAGGGATTCCCTTACCTCAGCCTCCCAAGTAGCTGGAATTACAGGTGCACGCCACCACACCTGGCTAATTTTTTTGTATTTTTAGTAGAGACGGGGTTTCACCATCTTGGCCAGGCTGGTCTCGAACTCCTCACCTCGTGAACCACCCGCCTCAGCCTCCCAAAGTGCTGGGATTACAGGCATGAGCCACCGCTCCCGGCCTCAAATATTTTTAAAAGATTGATAACTGATTCAAATACTTTTTAAAAAATCATACACTGCTGGCCAATACTAGGTGGGTCAAACCAAATATATTTAAGGGTTGAACCCAGCTTCCAGTTTTCAAATTTTTTGTTAAAAACTTGGAAGTATTAGATGGTTTCCTTAAAAATAATAAAAGGTAAGGTTTGTGACTCGCTGAAGGAGAACACCTTTTTAACCCAGAAAAGATATAGACCTGACCCTCCAAATACAACCCTCCAAATACAATCACTTTAGAGATACAGCTTCAACCAAAGCAAAGCGAAACAAAACAAAACAAAACAAAAACCCTGGCAGTTATGCATATTACAATTCCAATTATTCATTTTAGAATGTCTTCTTTTACAGAAATTCCCAGAGAAAGAACTTCGACTCAATTCGGACTTCACTGGTATGGAACCAGAGGTCACGATGTGTGTTGGCTTTTGGTTTCCATGAAGTAATTCAAAAGGAAAACTGAGTGGTAAGCAGAGATCAGAGGGCTCCTGGTCCATACACCCCACTATTCACTCCTCAGAGGACCATGGAGACTGCAGAGAGGTGGAGCTATGGGTCCAAACCCAGCATTTGCTGCCAATTTCTGCAAAGGATATACCCTAGAGACTCACGCGTCCTCCTACCTTGTACAGCTGGACGTCGTAGCATTTAAAGAGCTGGCACACGTCAGGCAATGACATCAGCATGACTGTGTCTTGCTGCAGAGACTTCCAGAAGGAAGTAAGCAAGTCCTCCACCTGGGGTAAGTAACAGAGCATATCGCCAAAACTCGTTTTCCACCTCGCAAGACTAACCCCTCGCCACAGATACTTCCTTAGCCCCAGATGACAATGGGATGAATTTTGTTCCAGTGCACGTAAAGCTTTGCCTCTCAGCTTTTCCAAGCTGTATTTTGATAGAATTCTTTCCAACAACCCATCTGAGAGCACCTGCCAGTTGGATGGGATAATGTAGAACATTATTAATATTTTCTTGAGTCAGTTTCTAGAAGGGAAGCTGTTTCTGACCACAAGGGGGCTCCAGTTGATTATACTGGGATGAGGACTGGGCCACAGGGCACAGCCCAGAGAGAATAAATGTTCATTGAGTGACTGACTGATTGCCTCAATCATTTTTCAGCTCAGATAGAGGTGTGATAGTACTTAATCTAAGAGACCCCCTCCTTGCCATCAAGTTAGAAGTCATTTAACGACTGTGGAAGAAAAAGGGTACTGGCATGGTTCTACACAAGAGCCTTCTCTGAAGACTTAGTGGACAACTTCGTGGAGGATCAAAATGGCGGCTCCTCTTTTCTGTTTTTTTCCCATGTTGACTTTTCAGTTTCCGTTCCTGAACCAGGTGACCGGTCTGCTTCGCAGCCAATAAAGACTCTTGCCTGTTTGGGATTTCCACAGGCTCAGATACTGCGAGGCATCACAACCTTGTCGTATCTCGCCTGGTCCTGGTGCTAGACCTGCCAGTGACACCAGACAAGGAGCTGGCCGCATGCGTAGGTCGTCAAGGAAGTTAGGGTCAACTCCTGAATTACAGGGTCACAGGCGCTGATTTAAAATCCTGTTATCAGGGCATTAATTCTGGAGAAGACTTCTCCAAAAAGACTCCGAAAAATACAGCACAGAGTGTAGCAATCCCTTTTCTCTCAGGCTGGGAACCTTGGAGCAAGGAACTTTGGGGAAGGGGGTCTGGGTGGAGCCATCACCACAGACCTGTCTCTGCTCACCCCTCACCACCCGCGTCCAAGTCACCAAACCCTGTTGCGCCTGCCTCTGAAATATTTCTCTAACCTGCCTGTTTCTCTCTGATATCACTGTCACTGCCCCAGAACCGACCCTTGTTGCTTCTCACCTCAACTGTGACAAAACCTCCTTGCTGCCTCTCTGTTCCATGATGGCCAAGCCCTGTTGTCACTGCTCCCCCACTGTCTTCTCAACAAGTCAGAGTTCTTCCTGGGGCATCCGAGGCCCCTTCTGGCATCAGCCTACTTTCCCACCTCCCCTCTGACTTCTCTTCTTTAAAAATAATAAAATCTAGGCTGGGCGCGGTAGCTCACGGCTGTAATCCCAGCACTTTGGGAGGCCGAGGTGGGCAGATCACCTGAGGTCAGGAATTTGAGACCCGCCTGGCCAGCATGGTAAAACCCCGTCTCTATTAAAAATACAAAAAATTAGCCGGGCACGGTGGTGGGCGCCTGTGGTCCCAGCTACTCGGGAGGCTGAGGCAGGAGAATCGCTTGAACTGAGGAGGTGGAGGTACAGTGAGCCGAGATCGCACCACTCAACTCCAGCCTGGGTAACAGAGCAAGACTGCGTCTCAAAAAAAAAAAAAAAAAAGAAAGAAAAAGAAAAGAAATAATAAAATATAGTCATAGTGACCTTTTTGTCACATCATGCCCGTGAACATCATGCTGCCTTTACCTGCACCATGGGTTCTACCTGGAATCCCTCTCCTACCCCATTATCTGTCTATTGCACCTCTGCCTTTCCTACGAGAGTCAGCAGCAACGTGGCCTGCTTTGGAAGCACTCCCTGGCCTTCTCTGTTACCCTTCTCTGGGCACCCAGAATAGTCTAATCATGCAGCTATTCTAGAACTTTCCACATTGCATCATATTTATTGGGTAATATTGCTCCTTTCATTACCAACTACTAACTTCTCAAGCCTTATGGAGAATACTTTCCTAGTCCTGGTAACGGTGTTGGTCACAGGGTAGAATTAAATACGTATTTGATGAGTAAGTGAAGAAGGAAAGGAATATGTCAGATATCCAGTGTGGATGGATATTTGTAACATTGCATCAACAGGACAGGGGCCATCCTGAAGGCATCTTGGTCTCTCCCTCACTACAATGCTTTACGCCGAGTAGGTAGTAAATGCGCTCGTGCTGAATGAACTTTATCACCCAAAGTTGAAGTGCTTAGAATATACTAAAGCATCAGGAAAAAATTCTCATTTGAATGTGCACTTGTTTCCTTGGATTTTCATCTCACACTGCAGAAGATGAAACTCAGAATAGCTGAAAGATTTATTCATGTTTTCCACAGCCAATTCTAGGATAAAATCCAATCGTGACAATACCCATGCCAGATCACTCAGCTGCGAAGTCTTGCTCCATCTTCAGTTAGCGCATATCAATAAAATGGCTCTTCAGCACCATTGAAAATTCCAGGGTGAATTTTATTACCAATACTTTATTCAAAATGAGCGGAATTAGGATCTAAAAAATAGCTGAATTTGTATTTAGAGCCTAAAGTTATCTGTATTAGCACCTTGGAGAATTTCCAGCTGATTACACTGAATATCAATCTCACCTTCCAGAACTCAATGACTACAACATAGGTGCATGGCATGTAAGCACTTCAGTGCAGTGGGTTACCACTGGACATCTGTTGATGGGGTCTCTTCAAATAAAAATGATTAATAAGGAGTCATAAATGCTTGTATTTTATAGATAAAACCCTACCCTCTCAAGTTCTTGGTTCCTCACGTTTCGTAAAATGTCTCGACAATAGTTGCAGTACTCGTCAGCAAGGAAGGCCATCTAGGAAGAATATGGAAAATTATTTCAGCTTGTGGGCCTTTTCAAAAATGAACTGATCTTCACAGACTTTTCTGAAGCTCTCAGAGGCTGCTCTTGTTGCAATTCTCAAATGACAATAGCTGTGCTCTTCATTTGGGCCACAGCATTTTTTTTGTTTGCTTCTATAAACTAATGCAGACCTTATAGGCTGATAGTTCATGTAGCTTTCATTTCAATGTCATAACTCATATTTGCAGATTTATTCTACCACTACAAAGGCCACAAAACTTTGACACCTTTTTTTCTAAACTTCAATTTTCCCCCTCCATAATCCCCAGCCCTAATTTCTAGAAAATCCATATATCTGTTCTTTTCTTTGTCTTGGGGAAGAGGCAGTCCCACCGTGAGCCTTGCCATAGGATGTAATAAGGAACCCTGAACTTCCTGAGCACCATCAAACCAGGGAAGGTTGCCGGTCCTCACGGGTTCGGCAAAGGCAAACATTATTCCATGTGACACAACCATGACCACAGGCACAAAAGGAAGCTATTTACTGCCCTAAGCATCACACGGCATGAAAGGCTAATCTACCCATGAGTGCAAACCTACCATATTACAGGAGTATTTCTTTGCCAGTTCTTGCTCCAAAAATGGACATCTCCTGAATTCAGACAAAGGGGATCCAACTGGGTCTGTCTTCATCGGTGAATGATCTTCACACTAAAAATCATTTGTGCAATGGATTATATCTTTAAAATACAATACTTTTTTGGCATATAAATCATCTTATGATCACAGTATTCTAAGTTAATATTGTGTATAACCTTTTAGCCACACCTCTTCACACATTACTGATTCCAGCAGCTTTCCTCTCATATTTTATTCCAAATGCTGCTAATTTTTGTCTATAATTCTATGAACGATGGCCAACAGGGAAGGGATAGGATTTAATATATTACCAAATATATCTCTCTTGGGATCATCTATTTACAAATCCTCTATTACAATAAGACTATTACCTATGAATTATTTAATATCACAAATACACTTCTACAACCCTTGTCCATGTAATTGTTCCTCCTTGAAATAAAATCATCCCCGTTTGGGTCATCCTGCCTATATCATAGCAATGGTTGGTTATATGAGAAATCTCAGGGCCATTGCCAACAAGGAAAATGAGGAGCATGGACTTTCCTTTAGAAGAACCAATTACAGGCCCGGGCATGGTGGCTCATGCCTATAATCCCAGCACTTTGGGAGGTCGAGGTGGGTGGATCACTTGAAGTCAGTAATTCAAGACCAGCCTAGCCAACATGGTGAAACCCTGTCTCTACTAAAAATACAAAAATTAGCCAGGTGTGGTGGTGGACACCTGTAATCCCAGCTATTTGAGAGGCTGAAGTGGGAGAATTGCTTGAGCCCGGGAAATGGAGGTTGCAGTGAGCCACGATCACGCCACTGCACTCTCCCTGGGCAACAAAGAGCAAAACTCCATCTCAAAAAAAAAAAAAAAAAAAAAACAAAAAGAACCAATTACAGGATGGGAAGGAGGAAGAAAGGTGGCATGGTAGAAAGCAAGTGCAACATTCCTCTCTGCCTCCCTGTGTCTCTCATGCTGCTGTCCCCTCTGGGCACAGGGAGGCATGAGGGATCCTCCTGGTCTGAATAAAGGGTATCAATTTTATTTGAAATGATTTCTTCAGCATTGTCATAGACTGCTTTTGAATAATTTCCCTTACAATAAAGTAGGATGAAAGAATTCCTCCAAGTTGAAAATTGAGCGGCCAACCCTGCTACGCCAGACTGTGACTTTTCATTTTCTTTCAAACCTCATGACCCGCTCTCTGACCCTATAGTTCCAAGGTCAGCATTCTATCCTTAGCCTGCCCAGACCTTACACACCCTAAGCCTCATTAAACTACTCACTTATAGAATTGCTTCTGTGGGTTTTGGTATGTTCCTGTCTATAAGACATCTGAGGGCAGGGCAGCTTCTGTAATCACTTGTGCCCACCCTTTAGAAGAGGAGTAAGCTCAGCCACCATCCCACGCAGTGCTGCACACACCAGAAACAGGCACCACTGTGTTTTCCTCCTCTCTGATGCCCCAGTATCAACCAGTACAGCATTGAGAATCACAGAAGTTTAGAGAGCATGCTTAACTGTCCTCTCAGTGCCCTAAAGTCTGTCCTTCATAACGGTTGTGATTCTGAACCTCTTTGAGAATCTGATGAAAGCAACTGACTCCCTCCTTGGAGAAAATGCATAGTATGCACACAATATTATGAAGATGCCACGTTAAAACTTCCCCCATTAATACTGTTGGAATGATGTAGGGGTATAGATGTCTAAATAAATACATAAAGCAGGAACACAGAGGGGACAGCTCAAAGGGGTCTCTCTATTGGGTGCTGTCTAAGCCTCATTCAGACCACACTTTAGAATACTGGCTTTATTCAGAGTCATCAGAAGATGGGTCTTCTTGACATTTATGCAGCCAACAGACACATGAGAAAATGCTCATCATCACTGGTCATCAGAGAAATGCAAATCAAAGCCACAATGAGATACCATCTCACACCAGTTAGAATGGCGATCATTAAAAAGTCAGGAAACAACAGGTGCTGGAGAGGATGTGAAGAAATAGGAACACTTTTACACTGTTGGTAGAGTGTAAACTAGTTCAACCATTGTGGAAGATAGTGTGGCGATTCCTCAAGGATCTAGAACTAGAAATACCATTTGACCCAGTGATCCCATTACTGGGTATATACCCAAAGGATTATAAATCATGCTGCTATAAAGACACATGCGCACGTACGTTTATTGCAGCACTATTCACAATAGCAAAGACTTGGAACCAACCCAAATGTCCATCAATGATAGACTGGATAAAGAAAATGTGGCACATATACACCATGGAATACTACATAGCCATAAAAAGGATGAGTTCATGTCCTTTGTAGGGACATGGATGAAGCTGGAAACCATCATTCTGAGCAAACTATCTCAAGGACAGAAACCCAAACACCGCATGTTTTCACTCATAGGTGGGAATTGAACAATGAGAACACTTGGACACAGGGTGGGGTACATCACACACTGGGGCCTGTCGGGGGGTGGGGGGCTGGGGGAGGGATAGCATTAGGAGAAATACCTAATGTAAATGACGAGTTAATGGGTGCAGCAAACCTACATGGCACATGTATACCTGTGTAACAAACCTGCACGTTGTGCACATGTACCCTATAACTTAAAGTATAATTAAAAAAATAAGAATTTGAAACAGAAAAAAAAAAAAAAAGAAGATGGGTCTTCCTGTATGTGGGTATGGGTGATGCTCAAGTTGATCATACTGAACGATGGAGCTATTCCATGAAGCTCATTGGCCTGATCATAGGCGTTCTGTTAGAGAACTGAGGAATCCTCAATTTCAACTCTGGGCTAACCTCTCATACTGCGAGACCCCAACTACATCCATATTTTCCAGAGCACTCACACCCTGGTTATGTCAGTGTTCTCTGGGTGTTACTGCTGGTATTCCCAAAGCAGCATTCTCAAACACATCAGAATCCCTTGGGGCCCTTGAGATCCATGTTCCTAGGCCTCTAGTGAATCTGATGAGACAAGAACTCTAGATGTATAACCATCTTCCCTACTGAGCCTTCTGCATGCCCATGTTGAGAACTGCAGCTTTGGGCAGACAGTTCTTTGTCGAATGCTACAGAAATCTCTACATTTCACCATGGCACATACAACACAGTTTCGCCTGTTCAGAAGAAAACATCTGACAATGTACTGTTAAAATATTCAAGAAACAATTACAAGGAGAATATAAAAGTGTTTTATTACACAACATAATAAAGAGCAAATTCATGATTTCCTGAAGTCAATTCCCTGAGGTCTCTTCCTCCATAGACATTACTTATAGGTATAATCCTTTCATTAAAAACTGTGAAAAGAATTGTTCTTTCACAAACAATATTTTTAAAATCATAAATTGAAATATTCCTTTACAACATAAACAACCAGAAATCTAAAGTAAAAGTAGAGTACAGACCACTAAAGTGTGGATCCCTGCAGGAGACTCTCTACAGCAGAAGGCACTCAGGAAGCATGCTGAGAAATCCCAGTGCAGAAACAATAATTCAGCAAAGCAAAGAGGGGGATGGAGAGAAGTTGATCAATGGGTACAAACAGACAGTCAGAAGAAATGAGACCTAGGGTTTGATCAATCAGTAGAGTGACTATAGTTCACAAAAATCTATTTGATATTTTCAAATACCCAAACAGGAATCATTTGGCTGCCTCCAGATAAAGAAAAGATACCTGTTTAAGGCAATAGGTATCCCAATTATACTGATTTGATCTTTACACAGTATAGAAATGTATCGAAATACCACATGTATCCAGAAAATATATACATCTATTATATATCAGGCTTTAAAAAATCCACCAACTTTTAAATAATAACTGTGCTGAGTGTGATGGCTCATGCTTGTAATCCCAGAATTTTTGGAGGCTGAGGCAGGAGGATTGCCTGGGGCCAGGAGTTCATGACCAGCATGGGCAACATAGTAACAGCCTGTCTCTATAAAAAATTAAAAAAAAAAAATTTGGGGGCATGGTGACATACACCTGTAGCCCTAGCTACTCAGGAGGCTGAGGTGAGAGAACGGCTTGAGCCTAGAAGTTGGAGGCTCCAGTGAGCTGTGATCGTGCCACTGCACTCCAGCCTGGGCAAAAGAGCAAGAAATTGTCTCTAAAAAATAAAATAAATAAATAAATACTGCATAATGACAACTATGTAAAAACAAAAGCTATATCTAAAAAATGACAAAGAAAAAAATGAGAAATTCTACATGGATTCTTTAGGTATGTTAAATGCGGTTTGAGATTTTCGATAGACCCAAGAAATGTCATTGGCGTTACATGCTACCATTCATCTACTCATTCTTTAGTGAGCCTGCACTAGGTGTCAGCCCCTGGGAGTCCGATGTGTGACACCTTCCCACCATCACCTGCTCCATCAGGCACCATCTGCCTCCCCTGGGTTACTCCATCAATTCTCCTGAATGCCTTTGATCCTTCCTGCATCCTTGAAGACACTGTTCCCAGAATTATCACCCCCCAAAGCAAATGTATCCTGTTACTCTCCTTCTGAAGATGCCTTGATGGTGCCCCACGGTCTCCTGGTCAAATCCGAATTCTCTGCCTAGCATCGACAAGCTCTGTGCCCTCTGGTCCTCTCCACCTACCCCGCCCAGTGCACTGCTCCCCAGCATATGCACGCTGGGTTCCACACACATTTGTCATTACCTCCCGGCTCCAATGCAGGCTACACCCTCAAAATGAACACCCTCCTAAGAGAGGAGCCAGCAACTCCCTCCAGGACTAGCTCAAGGATAATATGACAGGCAGAATCAGGCCCCTCCACCCCAAAAATGTCCACATCCTAATCCCTGGAACCTATGAATATGTTCCCTTGCATGGCAAAGGGACCTTGCAGATGTGATTAAGGTTAAGGACCTTGAGATGGGAGGTTTTCCTGCCTTATCCAAGTGGCCTCATGTCATCACAAAGGTGCTGTAGAAAGGGCCACCTTTCCCAGGTGCAGGGAGCCAGAGAGACTGCAGTGTGAGAAGGATCCGGCCTGCTTTTGCTGGCTTTGAAGATGGGGCAGAGGCCGTGAGCCAAGGAATGGGAGTGACCTCTAGAAGCTGGAAGAGGGAAGGAATGGATTCTTCCCTAGAATGTCCAGAAGGAACACGGCTCTGCCAACATGTTGATCTTAGTCTGGTAAGAATGGTGTTGAAATTATCACTTCCAGGGCTGTATGATAACAAATTTGTGTTGTTTTAAGTCACTGACTTTGTGCTAATTTGTCACAACAGTAGGAACCGCACTCTTCAGTGCAGCCCTCACTAATCACTCTTGCCTCCCATAGCCCCTCTCCCCCACCCCCAATTTGGAGTTCCCAAACCACCCATGGCCTGCACCGCCCACTCGACATGGTACCCATTGTTCCACTTCTATCTTAGCTTCCCAACTACAAAACTGTGTCCTACTTAAGTAGAGGGACTTTGTTTTTAGCTGTTCTTTCACAATCCATTCAGCCCTCAAGAAGGCTGGTCACTAAACACGTTTATAAAAGGTTATCTGTTCAATGACACTTGTCAACAAGACAGTATCTGTTATGGACAGAATGTTGGTATTCCCCCCCCCACCCCCGCCAGGTCATATGTTTAAACCCTAATCCCGGCTGAGCATGGTGGCTCACTCCTGTAATCCCAGCATTTGGGAGGCCAAGGGGGGCAGATCGCTTGGGGTCAGGAGTTCGAGACCAGTCTGGCCAACTTGGTGAAACCCTGTCTCTATAAAAAATACAAAAATTAGCCAGCGTGGTTGCGGGCGCCTGTAATCCCAACTACTTGGGAGGCTGAGGCAGGAGAATCGCTTGAACCAGCCTGGGCAACAGAATGAGATTCCATCTCAAAACAACAACAACAACAACAGCAACAATAAACCTCTAATCCCAACGTTGTGGTATTTGGAGGTGGGGCCTCTGGGAGGTAATTAGGTCATGAAAGTGGAGGTCTCATGAATGAGATTAGTGCTTGCTCCCTCTCTTTCCACCACGTGAGACACAATGAGGAGTTGTCTGCAACCTGAAAGAGGGCCCTCCCGTAACCTGGCCACGCTGACACCTGGGACTTCCAGCCTCTGGAACTGTGAGAAATAAATGTTTGTTGTTGAAGCCATCCTGTCAATGGTAATTTGCAGCTCGCACTAAGGCAGTATCCAAGTACTATCATATCGTTTTGGCCCACTAAAATAAAATCAACTCATGATGTCATATATTAGTTATTCACAGTCCTGGTGTCCTAATTCAAAGAGCTGTAACTGTAATAGGGAGACACTTCAGACACATTTATTGCCAACAGCCTATATATCCTTTTTAATTTTAGCTGAAGAAACACAGTTAAGCAGGGAATGTGCAGCCAAACAGTAGGTTCCTTAAGGACAGAGACTATGTCTGTCTTGGCACAGCATGTGGAAAGTGGTGGGCACTGAACATTCATGGTCAGATGGGTGAACGGTTAGGGGCTACCTAGAGTAAGAACATTACACACAGAAAAATAGCTAGATCGAATTAAGCAATCACTGGTATTGCTAGGTCTGGGTCTATTATAGTAAATCTATTTGATTAACACTCACTGTTGCTTCTTGTTGGATAATGCTGTTATAATTAGTAGATTTTTCAAAGGCAATGGCATCTCCACTGTGAAGGAACAGAAAACAGAGAAGTAATTTTAGCAAGACACCTGTCTCTGAGCAGAAGCGCGAAGTTTCTTTTGCAGCAAGGTTATTTGTTTAGGGGTATAACTTTTGTTGAAAAACTCTCTGCCATGTTTCTATCCACAAATGATAATGATCACAAGCTTGGGGCTTTAAAAAATCCATTTCTGTAACTGGGACAACCACGCATTTATTTTTAAAGGTTTATTCCTTTCAGAAGCAAGAATATGATATTGTCATAGGTAGAATTCGCTCCTGTGGGAAAAGAAAAATCATCATGAACGTGAATTCTTATTGCTTTTTTATTTTGGTGCATTTTAAATGATCGATACAGAAATGATAATATCCTCTGAGTTGATGGATGTAGAAGAACACCTTTACAGAACAAAGAAACTGGTAATTAATAATAGAGATGTAAATTTCATTTCACCATGCTTCTTGGATTCATGTAAGATAATGGAGAAGTTTATACATAATGGAAAACAGACTTGGTCCTATCTATGCAGTACGGTGCATTTTTTCTTTAATCATGGGCATTCGAGAAGCTGTGAGCCCAGTGCACTTGCACCAGGGAATGTCCATTCTCAAGATGCCAGAGGTGGTGGTGTCTCCTCCCACTTCCCCGTCACTCAGCCCCAGAGTTATGGCTGAGCCAAGGGCAGACATGACTTTGGTGGGTCCGTCCACTCCAAGTCAACACACATCCTCATGCCTGATGGTTTCAGCTCTACCTGAACATAAAAAAGAGAAGAGGAAGCCAGCAGCCTCTTGCTATGCTTCTGGAAGCCGGGCAATGGTCGTCCAGGTAAGGAGGACCTGGGAGGAGGTAGGAGTCAGAGGGGAGGTAGAGGAAAATGGCTTTCCTTCCAAATAGGATGGTTGTATGTCCTCCCCAGCCTCTTGAAAGCCCCAGGAGCTCTCTTCTGACGGTTTGGGTCAGTCCATTCTCCAAACCAAGTCATAGAAAACTGGGCAGAATGCTTGATACCCATCTGATAAATGTTTCCACATAATGTTCTATTTCAAAACAGGGCACATAGATTCAGGGTCTGGACACAAACCCACTAGAAAGGCACTCTTCGTCTTTTAATAAGAGTTGTTATCAAAATAGAAATTTTGCCGTGACTTTCCAGTGGCTGCAGGACACAGCATCTGTTCAACCTGAAGGGGTATACGGATAAGCCCTGCACATGCACATAGGGTGATGGGCAACACTAGAGGAGCCAAAGGCAAAGAATTTGGAGTGTCTTAGGAATTTCATTTGTCATGTGTTATGGACTGAGTTGCCTTCTCCTCAAATTCCTATGTTGAAGCCCTAGCCCTCTATGTGACTGTTTTTGTAAATAAGATCTTTAAGGAGATAATTAAGGTTAAATGAGGTCATAAGAATAGGGCCTTAATCCAATCCAGGACTGGTGTCCTTATAAGAAGACACCAGAGAACTTGCTCTCTTTCTCTCTCTCTCCATGTGAACAAAGAAAAGAACATGTGAACACACGGCGAGAAGGCGGCTGACTGCAAGCCAGGAAGACAGCCCTCACCAGAAACCAAATTTTGGGGTACCTTGGTCTTGGACTTCCAGACTCCAGAACTGTGAGAAAATAAATTTCTGTTGCTTAAGCCACCCAGTCGGTGGTATTTTGTTATGACAGCCCAAGAGAATGCATCATATCTCAATGATATCTTGGGTAGGTGTGACAATTATGCAGTTTCTTCAGGTAAAATTTATAAACAGCCCATTGCCACAGATTCTGGGACATTACAGCAACAAAAACAACACATAATAAATCAAACTTAGAATAAAGACTAGAGTGAAATAAGACAGAAGAAAATATCAAAAGTGAAATTTCACTAAATAAAAGGCTCATAGAAAAGAAATTTAATCAGCAAAATATGGTCATCCCTCTTTAGAGATGTCTAAAAATTACTTGTGAGACTTTCTTCAACTAAATTGGAGGAAGGGCAATTTCTCCCCAATTCCACATTGTGTCAGCATGCTACTCCTAATACATTTTCTTTGGAAAATGAATGCAAGACCACAACATGAATACACTGAGCTCTATCCATCCATACATTCATCCATCCATCCATCCAACCATCCATCCATCCATCCATCCATCCATCCATCATCAATGCATCTCTCATTAATTCATCAGTGCCTACTGAATGTCAGGCATTGTGCCAGGCCTTGGTGGATATAGCTGTGATCCAGGGAGACAAGGTCTGTTTTCACAGAGGTTATAGCCTATTGGGGAGGAAAAATGTCACACAAATAATCACTAATCACAGGGATGTTGAGTGAGGGTTATGACAGCTGAAGTGTTGGGTGCTAGGAAAACGTACATCAGGGAGCCATCCTATTCTCTTGTTAGTCCAACAGTGCACATCTCTGTCAATTGGCAGCTTGATGAGCTCAGGAGAGCTGCATTTGTGATCAGTTAGCCTGATCTGGTCAGTGTTCATCACATCACCATATAAGGATAGCTTATTAAACAATTTTGAATGGTGACATTGATCCTCATAGGGCATTCCTATAGATACACAGAAACAGATATTTCAAAGCTAGAATGTCTGGTTTCAGACTTAAAGGAATGACAAGGAAAACTCTCAATTTTATCACTCATCCCTCTCCCTCCACCCTGACTCTGGGAGCTTTGGACTAATGAGTAATGCTCATTACAACTGAGTAATGTTCTCAATTATTCTGAGTTCCTAAATGATACTCCCAAGTTTCTGCCCCTGTTCAATGCAGAATATGGGCTTAATTCAACAGCAATCGAAAGGAAGGTGGCATCACCCTCCTCATCTTTATAGGGAAGGCTGAAGTGACAAGTGACGTGCCTGCCATGTAGGGGCCCGTGTATAGCAGGAATCCTCACTGGGAGAGATATGTTACTTTTTAGCATTTAATTGGGAGACTTTATGTATTAACCTAATGGTGGGAAAGAGAAAATATTTCAACCTCATGAAGAGATGGGGTCATCTATGAAAAAGTCCCCATCTCTACCTGGCCGGACAAAGACATTCATTTTTTCAAAGGAATGGCAAGGCTGTCTCTTTCCACTTCTGGAATGCCCTAATTTAAGAGACTGGCTCACAACACGGGTCAACATGTAGGTTTAATGAGATCATATTTATTTTCTAAAATCACCTAGTTTCTGAGGCCTCTGCAAACGAAGAACCACAAAAATATTCAAGTGACAGGGGGATTAGGAGGCAATAACATAGTTGGGCTACAAGGCAGGTGAGCAGAGTTGCTGGAGACCAGCAAGTGGGGATTCATGAGGGTCCAAGTTCAGGTCACCAGCACCCTGAGGGTCTGGCAGATTCAGAGGAGCGAACACTGCAGGTATTGCCGGGCTTTCACCTGGCAGGCAAAGCTGGACTAGGCTAGAGAGGGACGTTGTGGTAGACCAGCGCTCCACCAGGGTGCAGTTCCCCATATGGGGTCACCACCCAACAGCAGGTGCAGGGAGTGTGAGGCCAGAGCAGGCTTGGAGGTGGCCATTTCAGACAGAAGCCCTGAGTGCCCACCGGGACAGCTTTGTGTCTTTGGGCTCACTGCCCCCTGAGTCATTTCCAGAGTGTGGCTCTGAGTCAGGCCGTTGGACATTTATCAGGCTGTGATCAAAAGCAGTCATTGCTAAAATACAGTGCCAAGGAAACCACACACAACATCCAGAGCTGGCCTTGTTGTGAAGGAAGGGCTTCCAGTCCAAAAGGCATCTTCTCCGCTTGCTCTCCGAGGCCTATGATGCTTTAGCAATGCCAAATCACTGAGTTAGAGAAAAAAACAGAGCACAAGGCAGATCGTGACACAGGATTGACTCCCAGGCGAGTCCGTCCTCGGGTCATTTGCATGCCTTGGGAGCTGCCCGGATTAGTGACTGCTCCTCGGGGGGCCCAAGCCAACCCCCGCCTAGGATGTTAGGATTTAAACCACTGGAGGGAAGGGCGGAGTCAGCTGGGGATGGAGGGAGAAGAGCCCAGATGGGGAAGACCAGGGAGGGAGGAGGGCTGAGAATTCCTGCAGCACAATGGAAAGGGCCAATGGAAAGGGCCTCCTTGTTCAGCTCTGCAGCTAGCTGGCTATATTGCTTTAAGCAAATCACATGAAGCGCCAGGGCCTCAATTTTGCATCCTGTAAATGGAAGGATTGGGATTTGGTGACCCCCCCAAGACCTTTTCCAGCTCTCACTGGAACACGGGGACTCAGAGGTCCCCCAGGTCTTACACAATGGTCTGAAGGTTCCTTCTGGGCTTCATGCAGGGACAATGGAGGAGGGCCTGGTTTCTTCTGGGCACCAGCAAATTGTCCACTTCACTCAGTACAGTGAAGACACAGACCGAGAACCACGTTTTACTTTAATTTTTATGATCAATTTGTCTAAAAAAAAGTCAGGCATAGAGAGGACTGAGACACAATTATATAGCACATAACTCATCTTGTTTCTTTAATTTTTCCCATAATGTCTTTCAAATGTAGTGTTAGCTTAGTATGCTTTTTGGCATTAACTTTTTTTAGTCTAACTACAATTTGCATTTACATTCTCAAGTTTTGACATCATTTGTCATTAGTCCAGACTTTCATTGACATCATTTTGGCATCATAACTTGCCCTCGCAAATCACTCTAACCAGTGGTGAAACAACTTGAAGCAATTACAAAGGTAAGAGGATAAAAATGTAATAAAACCTAATTCACGTACCATACTTGTTCCGTGTCAGATTTCAGAGCAAAGGCGCTTCATCTTCCAATCATTAAAGGCTCTCATCGTAACTCTTCCTCAAAGCACATGAAGTAATTATTTTGGTTTTGAGTAAGAGAAGATATCTTTGACTTGATGAATATTTTTACGTATGTTAAAATAGCAAATATATATTCACATTGAGACATATGTCATTATAATTTTGAAAAACTAATATAATTTTGATTATACTAATAATACTAATCATTAAAATACACTCAGCACTTACTCATCCTAAATGTTTTACTTGTTTTATTCTAGTTCTCATGAACACCTGTTAGGAAGGTAGGTAAGAATTATCCCCAACTTGCAGATGAAGAAGAACAAACAGAATTCACAGAGCTGGAGACCTCGCTCTGACTTCAGAGTATAATATTACCTATTCTATGATTCTGTCTTTTAAGATGGAATCACTTGTGTGACAAAAAAAATAATGCACACAAGAAGCAAAAAGTAAGATATCATTTTTTTAAAACTGAAAATTAACAAGAACAATCTGTCTTTAAAATCTGGTCTTCTGTGTGTTGTGGTTTAGTTGTTTTCTGCATTGGGGCCATTATTGTTATATTACTTAACTGTATCCTGACCCATTCGATTTTATGAACAGCTTAATTGCAAAATGATGACCGAGGGGGAGACCTGTGGAAGTGCGGGAAGTATAAGACATCCACTTTCACCTTCTTGAGGCAAAACTCAGCCACTGGGGGTCAAGCTTCACTGGCAGACAGCAAATAACACGTTGCATTGCACGGGCGTCTGTCTGTTGGAGATGGGCAAGTGAGCAACAAAATGATACAGTTCCCGATGTGAGAGGTATTCGGAGCGGTACTTCCTTTTAAAACCTTTCCCAAGCAACTAAGGGTGCAGTCTAGGCTGTTATTCTCCACACATGTATTTTAAGCGGCCAGACAACAACCAGGTAATACATATTTTTTAGTATTAGCAAGTTCTAACCAGCCTTGAAAACCATAGGGTGGACAAGGCCAAAAAGCGGGTTGCAACTTGGACACCTTATTAGTACCTGAGAGGGAGGCCCTCTGGGGCTCATCGGAGGCCTTGCGGAGGGCCCTGGCCCCAGGAAGACTCAGCCCTGACTCTCAGCCCCTCCAGGGGCCTTGGCTGCACACACAGAAGGAAAACAGGCTCCTGCTTGGGGCTGGAGAGATCCCTCTGAAAGAACCGCTGGTGTCTGACATCACCAGGCTGTGGTACCACCGCCGCCGGCTCCCTGTGAACCCGCTCGCCCCCAGCGCGGTGCTGCCTGGAAGAGGAACCTCTCCCTCTTCTACTCCGCCGCGTCTGCACAGCCGCTGTGGACCCGCGGCCCTGCATTCCCCAGGCTCAGGCCCGCCAGGCAGCCCCCTGAGCTCATGGCTGGCAAAAGAACAAAGGAGTGGAAGAACAAAGGCATGGCGTGTTGAAGGCACAGTTTTAGAAGCTTTTTAAAGGCCTTTAATAAGCCGAGTTGAAAAAGCTGACATGGTGAGAGAGGAAAGCGTGTGTGTGTTTCAGGAGGAATGAGGGCGAGGCTTAGTTTCCACATATCCCCAAGGGAAACTTGAGCCTCCCAATGGCTGATTGCAGACTTTACATGACATAGAATGGGGATTCATGCTTGGAAAATGACAACAAATTTATCCTTGAAACAAAACCCAGGGATTTTGCCTAAGAGGTAGAGAATAAAGGTTAATTACACAGAGCTGTTTCTCCAGATGTGCTCGCTGGGGGCGAGCGGGTTCACAGGGATGGGGGATAATACACGCACATATACACACGTACACACACATACACATGTGCATACACACACACACACACACACACACATGCTCCACTCCCCCGCTCCCCTAGACAATAATAAAGTATTTTATACTTTGGCCTGGATTCTTCCATGAATTTCTGAGTCAGCAGTTATACCCAGGTCCAAGCCTCAATCTGGTTGCCAACTAAACGGGATTGGAATCTGGGGAGGCCATTCTGCCCTGATAGGGCAGCAGAAAGGGAGGGGGAATGTGCTGGACTTTGTGAGGTGGTCTTGTTCGTATGGCACACATTGCACATTTATGGTCATTTTCATTTAAAAAAATAGCCTCAAGCTGTTCATTTGTTTTAAAAATCAAACCTTGGTCTCTCCTTGGTGAGGACGGATGCTGCTTCTGCATTTTTCAGCACGATTCACCACAGTCCCCATCCCACCCCAGTGAAAACGAACGCCCTCACCCGCTGCTCAGCCACCTCTCCAGGTGTCCACTTACGTGGACCACCAGCGCCCTGGTTCCCGGCTCTGTCACGACCCCCCTGCTGCATCTGGGGGCACCCTCTTCTCCCCTCCCCAGCACAGGGGTGTGGAGGGAGGAGCCGGATGTGCAGGTTCAGGGACCTGGGAATCAGAATTTCTAAACTTACAGGGCTTAGGGGGCAATATGGAAGCAACAGGGAGGAGATAGGGGCTTATCTTGAGACTACATTTATTTTAATTAGATTCTATGCTTCTTTGGAGTACTTGGTGGTAGTGAGAGAAGTCACTCCTTTGCTACAATCCTGGTTCATGGCCAGATCTCTCTACGACGATGCTTTTATTGGTGTTTCCATTTCTTTCCTTAACACGAGGTCCAGAAAGAAGAGATAAAGACAAATGAGATGCCCTTGAACAGCCTGTGCACAGCTCAGTGACTCTGAGAACTGATTTGGGAGAGCTTGTATGTTCTGCTCTAAGATGGTCCTAGCAAGATGTGCTCACCCCCAACCAAAATGAAATTCCACTTCCTCCCTTAGGCAAATATTAGTAGGAGAGTTTTTGTAAATCACTCCTCAATTGCTGCACACATAGAGAAATGGCTGCTTCACCCAGGCATAAAACATTGGGGAAAGACCAACATACTCATCGTAGGTTTGCTAGAGGGCTCGCTTCTGGGTTTTAAACACAATAGAGATCGCATTCGTAAAAGCCGTGTGTGAGAACGCACCCTGAGCACACACAGCTGCACACCATGGGGACTGACCACCTCCAGGTGGGCAGCACTCTGGTCCTCTGCTGGCTGCTGACCTCCCTCTGCTAAAGAGCCCTGCTCTGGTTCTGTTAAAGGCAACGATGCCTGTGTGTCCAGATAAAAAGCAACCGTGTGCACAGATGAAAATGCCAGGAGAGTGCTTTGAAAGAAAGGAAGGAGTCACACTCCAACCGTGAGAGAGAGAATGGGTGTCAGCCGAAGAAACCCTGAGACCCCGGACCCCCCAAGAAATGGGCAGGAAAGGGCTGTGGGGATACTTCATGGGGCCTGCCATGATGTCTTTTCCTGAATTATAGGATTCTGCTTGATTTATTATTTTTAATTGAAATTCTTATGATAATTGTAGATTAACATGCAGTTGTAAGAAATAATTCAGGCTGGGTGCAGTGGCTCACACCTGTAATCTCAGCACTTTGGGAGGTTGAGGCAGGAGCATCGCTTGAGGCCAGGAGTTGCCCAGCCTGGGCAACATAGTAAGACCCGTCACTTACAAAAAAAATAAAAATAATTAGCCAAGTGCAGTGGCTCCCAACTTTCGCCAGCTACTTGGGAGACTGACGCAGGAGGATCCCTTGAGGCCAGGAGTTCAAGACCACCATGGACAACACAGCAAGACCTGTCTCTACAAAAAAAAAAACAAAAAAATAGCCAGGTATGATGGTGCCTGCCTGTGATCTCAGCTACTCAGGAGGCTGAGGCGGGAGGATCACTTGAGTCCAGGCGGTCAAGGCTGTAGTGAGCCGTGATCATGCCACGTGACCACACTCCAGCCTAGGTGACAGATGTTTCCAAAAAAAGAAAAGAAAAAAAGAGAAAGGAAGAGAAAAGAAAGAAGGAAGGAAAGAAAGAAATAATTCAGAGAGATCTCTTTTACACCCTGTTTAGTTTCCCCCGATGGTTACATTTTGCAAAAACTGTGGTATAATATCACAGCTCAGATACTGACATTGATACACTCCGCTGATCTTAAATTTTCCAAGTTTTACTTAAACTCATTTGTGTGTATATTTATTTCTACACAATTGTATCACCTGTGCAGGTTCATGTATCCACCACCACAAATAACCACATTCATCTCTTGCTTCCCCCACCCCTACGTCATTTCAAAATATTTTATAAATGGACTCATATGCTATATAACTTTTTGGGATTGGAGTTTTTTCCACTCAGCAAAATTCCCTGGAGATTCATTCAAGTTGTGTGTCAATAGTTTGTTCCTCTTTTTTTTTCAATTTTTAATTTTTGTGGGTACATAGTAGGTGTATATATTTATGGGGTTCATGAGATATTTTGATATAGGCAATGTGTAATAATCACATCGGAATAAACGGGGTATCCATCACTTCAAGCATTTATCCTTTGTGTTACAAACAATACCATTATACTTCTATTTTTTAATATACAATTAAATTATTATTGACTATCGTCACCTGTTGTGCTAAGTGGTTATTAGATCTTATTCATTATTTATGTTGTTGCAAATGACAGGATCCCATTCCATTTTAGAGCTGAATAGTACTCCACTGTGTATATGTACATTTTCTTTATCCATTCATCAGTTGATGGACACTTAGATTGCTTCCAAATAATAGTTTATTCCTCTTTATTATTGAGTAGTGTTCCACAGTATGGATGGATCATAGTTTATTTACAGTCACCTATTGAAGGACATCTAGGCTGATTCCAGTTTTGGGCTATTACACATAAACTTGCTATGAATGTTTGTATGCAAGTTTCTGTGTGGATATAAGTTCTCATGCCTCTGGAATAAATGCCCAAGGTGCAGTTACTGGTTTGGGTGGTAAATTGTACATTTGGTTTAACAAGAAACTGTCAAACTGTATTTCAGAGTGGCTAGACCACTTTACCTTCCCATTGTGTGAGTGACCTAGCTTCTCTACATCCTTGCTGGCGTTGGGTGCTGTCACTATTTTTTATTTTAGTCAATCTGGTAGGTGCGTAGTGATATCTCATTGTGGTTTTATGTTTTATTTATTTATTTCTTTTTGAGATGGAGTTTCGCTCTTGTTGCCCAGGTTGGAGTGCAACGGTGCAATCTTGGCTCACTGCAACCTCCGCCTCCTGGATTCAAGCGATTCTCCTGGCTCAGCCTCCAGAGCAGCTGGGATTACATGCGCCCGCCACCATGCCTGGCTAATTTTTTGTATTTTTAGTAGAGACAGGGTTTCACCATGTTGGTCAGGCTGGTCTTGAACTCCTGACCTCAGGTGATCCGCCTGCCTCGGTCTCCCAAAGTTCTGGGATTACAGGTGTGAGCCACCACGCCCGGCCTCATTGTGGTTTTAATTTTTATTTCCACAGTGACTAATGGACTGAGTGTCCCTTCATGTGCTTATTTACAATTGCTTTATCGTATGTTTATGTCTTTTGTCCATTTTCTAATTGGATTGTTTGTTTCTTTTACTGTTGAGTTTTGAGCCTTCTTTCTACATTCTAGATACTAGTCCTTGGTCAGTTATGTGGTTTGCAAATGTTTTCTTCCCGTTTGTAGCTTGTCTTTCCTGCCTCTTCACATGGGCTTTCTGAGAGCAAAAGTTTTGATTTTGATGTGGTCCAACTTTACATTTTCTTTTTATGGATCATACTTCTGGTGCCTGGTCTGAGAACTTTTTGTGTGCAAGTCCCAATGATTTTGTCCAAGGTTTTTAAGTTTAATATTATGTTTTAAATTTCAGTCTACGATCCATTTTGAGTTAATTTTCATATACATTATGAAGATTAGATTGAGGTTTTTTTTTTTTTGCCTGTGGTTTTCTAATTGTTCCAGCACCATTTGTTGAAAAGCAGCCCCTTTCATGGAATTAATTTTGTACCTTTGTCAAAAATCAGTGGAACATATTTGAGTAGTTTTTTTTTTTTTTTTTTTTTTTTTTTTTGGAGATGGAGTTTCACTTTTGTCACCCAGGCTGGAGTTCAATGGCACAATCTCAGCTTACTGCAACCTCTACCTCCTGGGTTCAGGCGATTCTCCTGTCGGCCTCCCGAAATGCTAGGATTACAGGTATGAGCCACCGCGTGCAGCCGAGCGGATCTATTTCTGTATCCTCCACTCAGTTCCAGTGATCACACAGATCACTCTGTGTCCATGCCGCCACCAATACCACACCATCCTGATTGCTGTGGCTATATGGTGAGCCTTAATATAAGGGAGAGTGTTCTCCTCCCATTTTATTCCTTTTCATCAAGTTTGTTTGAGCAATTTGCTTTTCTATATAACTTTTTAGAAGAGGTTTGTCTACGTCTACGAGAAAATCTTGCTGGGATTTAAAAAAAAATCTTATTGAGAGATAATTCATATACCATACAATTCACCCATTTAAAGAGTCCAAGTCAATTTTTTTTAAAGCATATCCACAGGGTTATGCAGCTGTGTAGAAAAGAGATAACACCGCAGGCCTGAGACTGCTGTCGTAGAAAGCTCTGCTGCCAAGTTTGGCCCTCGGCTAGGGTCTGGGAACTTGGCTCTTGGAGTGTTCCCAGTCAACCGTTAACTGATAAGAGTCGTTCCCTGTGCCTAGACTGTACAAACAATATGGTTTATGCTGAACACCTGCTTTCCTTTTAGGAGTCTATAATGTTGGCATGTGCTAGACAGAGGGTGCTTACGTGACCAGCTTTCAATAAAAACTTTAGGTGCCGAGTCTCTAATGGGCATCTCTGGGCAGAAACCTCAAACACATGTTGCTGCATTTCACTGCTGGGGGAGGAGTGAACTTTGTATGATCCCTCATGGGGGAGGGGAGAGCACACAGGAAGCCTCACAAGGGTTCCACCAGACTCTGCCTCTTTTTCCATCATGATCCTGGGTATCTTTACTGTGTCACTGTCATAAATCTTAGCCATGCGTACAATTATATGCTAAGTCCTGTGAGTCTTTCTACTGGATCTCTGCAAGTGCAAGTGGTCTTGGAAATCCCTAGCGCAGTGGTGAGATTTGCTAGAATAACCTGAATTCACTGAAGTATAGCTCCAGCATTACTCGAGAAAAAGAAAGGGCAGTTTGATTGTTCATGTGCACACATTTAGGATGGTTATGTCTTCCTGGTGGATTGATCCTTTTATCATTATATAAGGTCCTTGTTATGGTTTGAATATTTGTCCCCTCTGAAACTCATGTTGAAATTTTTTTTTGAGACAGAGTCTCGCTCTGTCGCCCAGGCCGGAGTGCAGTGGCGCGATCTTGGCTCACTGCAAGGTCTGCCTCCCAGGTTCATGCCATTTTCCTGCCTCAGCCTCCCGAGTAGCTGGGACTACAGGCGCCTGCCACCACGCCCGGCTAATTTTGTTTTTGTATTTTTAGTAGAGGCAGGGTTCTACCGTGATAGCCAGGATGGTCTCGATCTTCTGATCTCGTGATTCGCCCACCTCGGGCTCCCAAAGTGCTGGGATTACAGGCGTGAGCCACCACGCCCAGCCCTCACGTTGAAATTTAATCCTCAATGTGGCAATATTGAGAGGTGAGGGCTTTAAGAGGTAGGTGATTCAGTCTTGAGGGCCCTGCCCTTAAGAATTCATGGATTCATGGATTAATGGGTTATCATGGGAATGAGACTGGTCTTTGTAAAAGAGGAAGAGACCTAAGCCAGCACACTCAGCCCCCTTGCCATGTGATGTACTGGGCCACCTCAGGACTCTGCAGAGGGCCCTGTCAGCAAGATGGCCCTCACCGATGTGGTCCCTTGAACTTAGACTTCCCAGCCTGCATAACTGTAAGAAATAAATTCATTTTCCTTATAAATTACCTAGTTTCAGGTATTCTGTTATAAGCAACAGAAAATAGACTAAGCCAGTCCCTTTTTGTCCCTAGTAATTTTCTTTGCTCTGAAGTCTACTTTACTGGATATGAACATAGCCACTCCTGCTATCTGTGGATTAATGTTTGCATGTTACATCTTTTCCATCCATTTACTTTCAACTTGCCTATGTCACTGAATTTGAAGTGAGTTTCTTGGCAACAGTATATACTTGAGTCATTTTTTTCTTTTTAAATTCACTCCACCAGTCTTGTCTTTTGACTGATTATCTAAGATAATTTACATTTAAGGTAATTCTTGGTATGTTAGCACTTAAGTCTACCATTTTATTACTTGTTTTCTATTTGTTTCCTTTGGTTCTTATTCTTCTATTTCTCTTGTCTTGGCTTTCTGAGGATTAAATAGCATTGAGGACTCTATCTTGATTTAATGGTAGTGTTTTTGAGTACATCTCTTGGTATAGTTCTCATAGTGGTCACATGAGTATTACAACAGACACATGTGACTTACCACAGTCTGTTGTTGGTGATGTTTCATCACTTTGAGTGAGGTGTGGAAATCTTTTTTTCCATTTAGGCCTCTTTACCTTCTCCACTTTTAAGTATCATTGTCTCAAGTACCAGATGGAGGCCTAATGTTTGTTTCATCAAGTATGATTCATAGAACTTGTGACGCAAAGGACAGTGTATTGTATGTATCCCATATTTCTGCTCTTCCCATTGTTTTCTCTCTTCTGATACTCCAACATTCCTTCTATTATCATTTCCTTTCTCTTTGAAAAACTTTCTTTAGCTGATCTCTAAGGGTGAGTCAGCTAGTGGCAAATTCTTTTGGTTTTTCTTTGCCTGGGAATATTTTTATTTCCCTTTCATTCCTGAAAATAAATTTGCTGGATGTAGAAATTGTGGTTGACAGTTCTTATCTCAGCCTTTGAAACTTTTCATGCCACTTCCTTCTGGCTTTCTTGGTGGTTTCAATGATAAATATGTTGCCATTCAAATTACTGTTACAGGTAATGTGTTATTTTTCTGCCTGCTTCCAGGGTTTTTTTTTTTTTCTGTGTTTTTTTTTTTTTTTTCGTTTTCAAAAGCTTAATTTTCAGAGCCTTTGTGGTGTTGTTTCAGCCTGCTTGGTTTATCTGGTGCCTCTGGGGCTCCCACTGGTTCCTGCGGTGCTACCTGAGGAGGGAGAAGGGTTTCCCCAGGCTAGACTTTGGGACTTCTCTCCATGAGGGAGGTGCTCCTCCTACTGATGCTCCTGGCTGCCTCTGGGGAGCGGAAGTGTCAGTCAGGCTGTAGAACAAAGAGGCTTCCTGGACCAAGAGGCTTGTTGAAGCTGGGTCTCTCTAGGCAGATTGGCTCACACCCTCAGTATCTCTTGGTAGAAAAGGGGTGTCTCAGACCCAGGAAGGAAGGAGAGTATTTTCTCTATTAACCACCCCCAAAATTATTTTGCCTGATATTATTAGAAGAACTCAAGGAAGGAAGAATGAATCTACCTGGGTTGCCTTCTCTTCCTAGGTCAGGCTTGGGAAACATTGAGTCTGGGTTTCAGGGTGCAGGGCGGGGGATGCAAGATGCTCTGCTACGGTGCTGATTGTACAGTCCTGGGTCCCAAACCAGCTCACTCTCTTATCACCACCTTTCGGAGTTTTCCTTTGGTTGCCTCTTGCATTATTTCCAGGGTTTACAGTTGTGCTTAGTGTGGAGGGACATGGAGAAATAGGTTCATCTTGTCCCAACCAGAAGTCCCCACCGTTGTATTTTAACTGATCATATTTTGAAGTATTAGGCACAGTCATATAATTAAGCATTCCACTTACTAGTAATATTGGTTCCTAATGTACATATGGTTTGTTTTCAAAAAGTATCTGTGGTAGCTTGTATTACAAATCATGTACAGGGAACAAGGTGATGTCGTTTCACCTTCCTTTCCTGCCTCTAATACAACTAAATATTTGGAAATTATTCTACAGACAAGGATAGAAGAGCTCCAAAAGCTGGAAAGAAGAAGGTAGACTGGGTAGAGATGACAGGAGTAGAGAAATGACAGTGTGGTGGGTTCCCTGGGTTTTCTTTTTATCTTCCATGTACCCCTGGACTGAGCACTGGAGAAATGTGCAACGCAGTCTGTTATGTCAATAGGCGTAGGCATAAAATCCCAAGAAAAGCCTGCACTCTGGCCAAAGGACTAGGAAAGAGAAGGGAAGTCCAGTGGAGACCTAATAGGGGGCTGCAACCCTCTTTCCACAACCAGGGCATGGACTGGTGACCCATCTGCCCACAGTAGCAGCTTCAGAGTTCTGGTAGACTGACCTCCACGCTCCATACACCCACACCCAGAGCACTGGCAGGCGGGATCAGGATCAGGATCAGCCTGCCTGCCAGTGTTCTGGGTATGTGTATGTGGGGTCACTACTGTCCACCTGCATGCACAGTAGTGAAGCCGTGAGTCAGTTCAATGCCCATTCCATGTGTGGAGCACTGAAATGGCAGGTCATGCTCCCCCCTGACAACACTGGCAGAACCTGATGCCTCCCTCCTTACACCAAGGGGCATAAGGAGACCCAGGCCCAGCCACTCTGGCTCTCCCCACTCTCCACAGAAGGTGGTCCGTGGAAGTGGGTTGAGCCCCTGCAGGTGGCAACAGTAGGGATTAATCAGAAGTCTCAGCAGTGCCAAAAGAACGAAGCAGACAAGAATAGCATGCAAAGGCTCAGGAAACTGAGCTGGCATTGGACCCACAGCCCATAAAAGTAGGCCAGAACCTACACACTAAACCTAAACCTAGACTGCCTTCTGTCTAAAACAGAAGATTTAAATAGGATCAAGAGTCTCCTAACACAACCAAAATTCCCAGGATACAATGGAAACTCACCCATAATCCCAAAGACCAGGCAAGCCACCATTTGAATGAGAACAGACAATCAACTGATGCCAAGACTGAGGCGAATCAGATGTTGAATTATCTGACAAGGATTTTCAAGCAGTCATTATAAAATTGCTCCAACAAATAATTATGAATTCTCTTGAAACAAATGAAAAAATGGAAAACCTCAGCAAAGTCATATAAGTCATACAAAAGAATCAAGTGGAAATTATACAACTGAAAAATACAATAACTAGAGTAAAAATGATATATAAATACCATGAAAAAATCATGGAGTCATGACAAAATAAATACATCAAAGTACAGATCAATATGCTTAGGAGCCCTACTGAATGTTTACTGTGTGCCAGATGCTGCACTAAGCATTTTCCCTGTGTTAATTAATGTAATCTCACAACAGTCCCATGAAGTAGATGCTGTTATTCTCATTTAATGGATGAGGAAACTGAGACACAGAGAGATTGACTGACCTGCCTAAGATCACACAGCTTACTAGTGGTAGAGCCAGGCAGTCTGTTCCAGTCTCTGCTCTTATCCACATGTAGTATTGCATAGCGTTCTGCTGCCTCTTGGGAGAATTAAAATTATTTAAGTCATTCATCTCAATGGGCTGTTTCTTCCAGGGCTGCCACAAAAGCCTCTCCCTAGTCTCTCTAACTTCAACCTCACCTCTGTGTTCAGGTTCCTCTCCTCCCACCCTCCTGCTCACCCATTGAAGTCCACCCTCAGACTTTCTTGCTCCTTGAACTAATCTCTGCCTCAGGCCTTTTGCACAGCCCTTTCCTCTGCCTGGAACGCTTGTTCCAGATCTTCACTTGGCTCCTTGACTGGCATTCTGTTCAAATGGTGTTGTCTCGGGGAGGCCTCTCCATGACTCCATTGTATTGTCTTCAGGTCACATCTCTCGAGTGTTCCTTTTTTTTTTGAGACAGGGTCTTGCTCTGTAGCCCAGGCTGGAGTTCAGTGGCGTGATCATAGCTCACTGCAGCCTTGACCTCCTGGGCTCAGGTTACTCTCCCACCTCAGCTTCCTGAATAGCTGGGACCACAAGTGCACCACCATGCCCAGCTAATATTTATATAAAAATAGATATTAAATACAAAATATTTAACTTTATATTTTTTGAAGAGATGAGGGTCTTGCTTTATTGCCCAGGCTGGTCTCGAGCTCCTGAACTCAAACAATCTGCCCATGTTGGCCTCCCAAAGTGCTGGGATTACAGGCAGGAACCACTATGCCTGGTCTATTGTCCTTTTTTATTCTTTTTTCCTAACTAAGCTAATAAAAGGAGAGACCTTGCTTATCTTGTTCACTGCTATATCACCAGTAGCTAGAACAGGCCTGACTTATTGTAGGAACTCAAATGAATGAACAAATAAGTAAATGGCAGATGAGTTATAGAGTTTTCATTACCTGAAAACCAGAGAGATAAACTTATTTATTTTGAGACCTAATTTTTAAGAGGAATTTGTCACACGAGACCTTACGTAATAAAATAGACACTTTTCATCAGTACAGCTCATTAACAGCAGTGTACCATTTCTTACACTTCTGCTTTCTAAAATACACTTTTAGTATGTTCTGAATGTGGCATTGGTAGTGAAATTATCCTTAAAATCTTAACGCTTTAAAAAAAAAAATCTCTTAGTTGGCCAAGACTTTAAATTTTGTCTATTATTTTTGTTTGTTTTTGCTTTTTGTTATTCTTTTTGAGACAGTGTCTCATTCTGTCGCCCAGGCTGGAATGCAGTGGCGCGATCTTGGCTCATTGCAGCCTCCACCTGCCAGGTTCAAGCGATTCTCCCGCCTCAGCCTCCCAAGTAGCTGGGACTAGAAGGCACACGCCACCACACCTGGCTAATTTTTGTATTTGTGGTAGAGATGGGGCTTCAGTATGTTGGCCAGGCTGGTCTCGATCTCCTGACCTCGTGATCCACTCGCCTTGGCCTCCCAAAATGCTGGGATTACAGGCGTGAGCCACTGCTCCCGGCCAAGTTGATCAATTATTAAGTATATGCTGAGCATAGAGTACATGAAAAGCACCTGTTGCTAGGCTTATCTCATGACCAGCTGATGTCATTCTTGCCTTTATCTTTGTCTCTAGCAGCCCTCCTCTTCCTCACCGATGATAAAGCCTATTTTCCTTCCCCCACAAAGGCCACTCCTAGCCCCTCTCTCTGTGACATCGGAAACAAACAGAGTCCCCGGGACACTAATGGTCTCTCCCCTCTGAGTGCCGAGTGCCTGCCTAGTTACTTGTTTTCCTGGAGCGTGCAGGGCTCTCCAAATTGTCTGTTAGTTAACTGACTGCTAGGTGCCAGGGGGTGGGGGTGGGGGGCACACAATGGAATGCAGGATCTACACCCAGCCTTTCAGGAGCCTGCAGATCAGCAAGTGAGAGAACATATTCGCACCAGGGATGTTCTAACAGTCACTAAAATAAATCTCTCATTATAGCTACTCCTTTTCCTAGCTTCTCTATTTTTGCCAATGTAACTTTTCCATCCCTGTGACTAAGAGATGAATAAGAGATGTAAGAGGAAGAGCTGGCTTGGCGCAGAACACAGTGACTTTATTTGAGGTTGAGTTTGAGGTTTAGGTGGGACAGGCTTGACTGAATCATCTCTGCTCCCTTCTACTACACTGACTCAACCAACTGCCAGATCCTGAAGACCCTGCCTCTAAGAGGTCTCTCAGACCTGCCTCCTGTCTGATTCCAGTGCAAATCTGAACAACGGCAGCAGCCCTAGGGCCATCTCCAGGCTCGTCACCCTCTCCTTTGCCAACTGTTCTTCTTAAATCCCAATGCTGAATTTTCAGTTCTCCAATAGCTATTTCAGTGCCCACTCTGGGAATATGTCCTTGTTCCTGCAGCTATAACAAAATACCTTAGACTGGGTACTTTATAAACAAAATAAATTTATTTCTCACAGTTCTGGAGGCTGGGAAGTCCAAGATCATGGTGCAGGCAGATTTGGTGTCTGGTAAAAGTTTGCTCTTTGCTTCTTCTTCTTCTTTTTTAACATACTAATTGTACACATTTATGGGTTACATGTGATATTGTGATATATGCATCAGGGTGTTTAGCATATCCATTACCTTAAACACTTATTATTTCTTTGTGTTGGGAACATTTCAAATCTTCTAGATATTTTTGAAATACACAATATATCATTAACTATAGTTACCCTACTGGGCTACCAAATACTAGAACTTATTCCTTCTGTCTAACTGTATGTTGATATCCATTAATCATTAACCTACCTTTCATTCTTCCCTATTGTCTCCAGCCTCTGGTAACCACCATTCTACTCTTTGCCTCCACAAGGTAAACTTATTTTAGCGCTCTCCTATGAGTGAGAACATGCATATTTGTCTTTCTGTGTCTGGCTTATTTAACTTAACATAACAACCTCTAGTTCTTGCTCTCTGCTTCTAAGATGGTACCTTGTTGCTACAACCTCATGTGGCAGAAGGCAGAAGGATGACAGAGATGAACAATGTGTCCTCACGTGGCAGAAGAGATGAAAGGGCCAGCTAGCTCTCTGAAGCCTCTTGTACAAGGTTATTAATCCCATTCATGAGGGTGGAGCCTTCATGGCCTAATCATCTTGGAAAGGCCCCACCTCTTAATATTGTTGCATTGGGGATCAGGTTCAGTGTGAATTTTGGAAGGACACAAACATTCAAACCACAGCAGGACAGAAATAAACAAAGCTCCATGGTTTCTGCCCTTGTGGATATTCCACCCTATTTCTCAAAGGAAGCCTCCAAAGGACTTGTGGACACCCCCCACTACCCAGCCTGGGAATCTAGGCCCCCTGAACTTTCCCTCCAGATTCATCTTCTTCTACTAGAGCTTCATGCATGCCTGTACAGGACGAAGCCCATGCCTTTATGTACCTTTATCTTTGCTCCCCTAAGCCTGGATGTCCTGTGCACTCCTGCCTCCTTCTCCGACACCTCCTGTCAAAATTCTAATCTGTTCTTCATTGCTTCACTCAAAGCCCAACGCCCTTGTAGGCCCTTCATGATCCCCTACCCAAAATATGTGCTCCACATCTTTGAGTTCTTATGGTACCTTTTGTACATTTTTGACACTCGTCATGTTATACTTGAGGATCAAAGTAAATGGACATCTTAGCCTCCCTCTTCAGCTATCAGAGAAAACAGTCCTGTCTTACCCATACTGGAGGCTCCTCATCTCTCCACCACAGCAGCTGCCTCATACATAGGATGCTTTATACCAAGGGTGACCATATAATTCATTTTAGTTTATTGCTCAAACTCGAACACCTTTGAGAGTGAAAGGAGCACAATTAATAATTATGCAGGGCTCCAAGTGAAATTGGTATTGTCCTTGGCTACTTGGACATATGGTCATCTTTTTATGCCAAATGAAGGCTCAAAGAGCAGGAATGCTGGTTGTATGGATGGACAGTGATCAGCATGAAGAAGTGGAAGAAAGAGCTTTCCTGTAGCTGGCATTGTTGGGGATGGTCCCATGGGGCAGGTGGTCTCTGAGATATGTCCAGAAGGTACGGATGGGATTCAGGAAGGTCCCATTAGACAGAGACAAGAAGAAATGGCACTATGGAAGGCTGGATGGTGGGAGCAAAGGTGGACTGCATTTGATATGTTCAGGGAAAAGTGAGTGTGGCTTAAATTATGGTTGATATTGGGGAGAAGTAGGAAACACGGTTGGAAAGTGGAGTTGGAAGGAACTTGGCTAACACCAGCCTAGGGTTGGTCTTTATTCAGGAGGTAAGAACAAGCACTCATGTGTTTCTGAGCAGGAAGGAGACAAAGCAAATGTAGAATTTTAGAAGGATTCATCTGGTAGCTGTGTTTAGAGCAGGGAGGGGCTGAGGAGGGGGAGGCCATATGGGATCACTGGAAATAATTTCAGTGTAAGATGACAAAGGATTAAAGGAGATATTGGTTACCAAAAAGAGTGAGTTCAGGAGAACTTAAAGAGAAAAGTTAACAAGGCTTTGTGACCCACGGGGGTCAGGGGTGGTTTTGGGGTGACACTTTGTATAGGCTCTATCTGTTGGTATCAAGATTGAACTAAGAAAATCAAGGGGCAGAGACAATTTGGAGGAAGAGGCTAAATTTAGATTTCCATATGTTGTGTGTGAGGTACCAGTGGGTCATCTAAATGGAAATGTCCATTAGAGAGCCAGGGAGGAATGCCTAGGAGGTGGGCAAGGTCAGGACCAGTGAGAAGGATTCAGGAGTCATCCACCTGCAGAGGCCATAGGTGAAAGACAAAAAAGGATGAGATGTTTGGGGCCAAACAGTAGGAAGAGTAATGGCGATTATCAAGATGAGATCTTGGGGAAAGCCTACGCTTAATGGAGAAGGCAAAGAGCAGGAGACTGAGGATTCAGGGCTGGGGAGAGGGGGTTGGATGACACAGTCCTGAGGGCTAAAGGAAGCTTTGAGAGAGGTGCCCAATTGTGTCAAATTTTGCAAAAAGGTTGAGAAGGATAGACTCGGTGAAAAATGGCTTTGGCAAATGGATGACAGTCAAAATGAGAAATGTCTAAGGAAATGAACCAGAAATGGATTTCTCTAGTCAATGACATTGCCAGAGGCTGACAAAGGGGCATTGGTTAAATGTTGATGTGATATGTGTTTCCTTAAGGAGGACTTAAACACAGAACAACCAAAAAGTCAGTTAGATACAACTAAAATATGAATGGTTCTTTTATTTATTAATTTATTATTATTATTACTATTTTGAGACAGGGTCTCACTCTGTCACCCAGGCTGGAATGCAGTGGCGCAATCACGGCTCACTGCAGCCTGGACCTTGTCAGGCTCAGGTGATCCTCCCACCTCAGCCTCTCGAGTAGCTGAGACTACTGGTGCACAACACCATGCCTGGCTAACTTTTGTATTTTTTAGTAGAGATGGAGTTTTGCCATGTTGTCCAGGCTGGTCTTGAACTACTGAACTCAACTCAAGCGATTCTTCCACCCCAGCCTCCCAAAGTGCTGGGATTACAGGCATGAGCCACCACACTTGGCCTGAATGGTTCTAACCTTCACCAGGCTTGTGACCCAAGACCAAAGTACCAAAATGATAGTTACTAACCTGTGATACCTTTTTTCACCTATCAGGTAGCAATACTGGGCATAGAAGAAAGAGCTTTTCTTGATACAGATTCCATCTAATGATACCTGGAAAAATAAAGGCTGTCTTAAAATTTCTGTCTAACTACTGACATGCTTTATGGAAGGCAGAGAATAGGCGAGCTAATGAAGACTTGGAGTTCTTCTCCAGGTTTTATCATTGGCTGCATTTCTCTGGAAAAGCTAATCCTTCAGTCTGGCCAAGCTCTGTTACATAGACAAGCAACTTCATACACTTTCACACATATCAGCCTTGAAATAGGATTGTGGAGGCTCTCCTCTGCTTGCCTGATATTAGAGAGATGTAATAGGGAAAGCCTCCTTGTGCCCTGCCCCGCCCCCTCAACCACTGCTCCCCAACCCCCCCCCCCCGGCACTCATTAACCTTTTTCAGGTGAAGGGAAAATGACACCAAGGTTCCCTCCACTGAAGTTGTCAGAAACCCAGTAGGGAAGTCAAGAGCCTTCTCTGCAGCCCAGACCTTCCTCCGCTAAGCCCAGGGGACTATAGCATCTTGTCCCTGCTTAAGACAAAATTTTTTCAAGTTAATGATTGCCCAATATTAGGTTTGGCAAACACTTCCACTATTCTTCAATTCCTTGGTGAGTGGCAGCCCCCTTTCCTAATCTGGCTTCAATGTCTTCTCACTGATTTCCCCTCGCAATTTAAAACAAGCAACAAATAGCAATAACAATTGAGTGACAATTATGACACAAGGCACCCAATAATGCTGGAATTTATTTTCACATTAGAAATACAACCTTGGGGCCAGGCGCGGTGGCTCACACCTGTAACCTCAGCTCTTTGGGAGGCTGAGGTGGGTGGATCACCTGAGGTCAGGAGTTTGAGACCAGCCTGGCCAACATGGTAAAACGCTGTCTCTACTAAAAATACAAAAAATTAGCTGGGCGTGGTGGCAGGTGCCTGTAATCCCAGCTACCCGGGAGGCTGAGGCAGGAGAATCGCTTGAACCCAGGAGGCGGAGGGTGCAGTGAGCCATGATCATGCCATTGCACTCCAGCCTGGGCAACAAGGGTGAAACTCCGTCTCAAAAAAAAAATAGAAAAGTAATAGAGCCTCGGGACTGCACCTCCTGAATATAATTCAAATATGCTAATTTGGTGAACACAGAAATTTTAGTTCAAAGGGTAATTAAAACAGTTCCAAGGCCGGACATGGTGGCTCATGCCTGTAATCCCAGTGCTTTGGGAGGCCAAGTGGGAGGATCACTTGAGCCCAGGAGTTTGAGACCCACCTGGGCAGTTTAGCAAAACCTCGTCTCCAAAAAACACAAAAACTAGCCAGGCCTGGTGGGACACACCTGCAGTCCTAGCTACTCAGGAGGCTGAAGTGGAAGGGCTGCTTGAGCCCAGGGGCTTGAGGCTGCAGTGAGCAATGATCGCACCATTGCACTCCAGCCTAGGCAACAGTTCCATTATTTAATATGTGTTAATTATTTAAATATTTCAAGAATGAGACACTTACAGGACTGTAAAACAATAAAAATATACGGTAACCTTCGTATTTTAACAAAATTTCGAAGAAAATAAGAGGCCAGTGTTTCGTTCTAGCACCAACTGAATGATTTCAGGCACTGGGAACTAATGTGAATTGTGGACACTCTTTGATAAGAGTTGTTATTTATAGTTTGTTTCGTTTTGCATTTTTTATCATTCATTTTGTGATTTTCGAAATCCTTGTTTTTAACATTTGAAATAAAACAAAAATTCTAAACCTACCTGGCACTTCCTCTAGAGCCCAGCCTCCGGGTGCCAAGGTCAGGAAAAACCAATCTCACAAGCTAAAAGAATAAGCCAAATTTAAAGTTGCTACTTGAAGACTTAGAAACAAACTTCCATTTTTTTTATCTTACAATATTCAAATGATATTTCTATTTCCTCTTTTCTAATAAACAAACAAGAAAGAAAATAAGTATAAGAAAGAAATAAGGTAACAATAAAGAAAATAAATGTAAATGAAAATTTTGGGGAAAAAAAATCAGACAAGTGTGAAAAAGAAAACATACCACTTGGAGGCCAGGCATGGTGGCTTCTGCCTGTAATCCCAACACTTTGGGAGGCTGAGGCAGGCAAATCACTTGAAGTCAGGAGTTCAAAACCAGCCTGGCCAACATGGTGAAACCCTGTCTCTACAACCTGGTCTCTACTACAAATACAAAGGCTGGGCATGGTGACTCACACCTGTAATCCCAGCACTTTGGGAGGCTTGAGGCAGGCAGATCACGAAGTCAAGAGATCGAGACCATCCTGGCCAACATGGTGAAACCCCACCTCTACTAAAAATACAAAAATTAGCTGGGCGTAGTGAGTCGCGCCTGTAGTCCCAGCTACTAGGGAGGCTGAGGCAGGGAAATCACTTGAACCTGGGAGGTGGAGGTTGCGGTGAGCCAAGATTGCGCCACTGCACTCCAACCTGGCGACAGAGCGAGACTCCGTCTCAAAACAAACAAACAAACTTAGCCAGGGCGTGGTGGCACACACCTGTAGTCCCAACTACTCTGGAGGCTGAGGCAGGAGAATCACTGGAACCAAGGAGGTTGCAGTGAGCCAAGATCATGCCACTGCACTCCAGCCTGGGTGACAGAGCAAAACTCTGTCTCAAAAAAAAAAAAAAAAGAGGAAAAAAAGAAAACATATCACTTGGAGAAAATGCCATTTAAATCCCAATGTTGGCCAGGCATGGTGGCTAATGCCTGTAATCCCAGCTCTTTAGGAGGCCACGGTCGTCAGATCACCTGAGGTCAGGAGTTTGAGATCAGCCTGGCCAACACGGTGAAACCCTGTCTCTACTAAAAAATGCAAAAATTAGCCGGGCATGAACCCAGGAGGCAGAGGTTGCAGTGAGCCGAGGGTGCGTCACACTCTAGCCTAGGCAACAAGGGTGAAACTCGGTCTCAAAAACAAAACAAAACAAAAAACCCTCAATGTAATTCTTCCAGTCTTTTTTTCAAAGCCCCAATATATGTAAGTGTTCTCTGTGTTTCATATTTAATACCCGGCATCACACAATTAGCATGTCTGCAGTTTTGCATTCTACTTTCTTCCCTCAACATTATGCCATGGACATTTCCCCTTGTCATTAAAAATTCTCTGGAAACAGGGAATTATGAACCATAGTTATAATTGGTCTCACAGGTTGGCATCATAGTCCAACCTGTGAGAATGCTATAATTTTACAATTTTCTTCTTTTTCTAATGTGATAGTCATTTTCACTTTATTATTATTATTATATTTTAAGCTCTAGGGTACATGTGCACAACGTGCAGTTTTGTTACACAGGTATACATGTGCCATGTTGGTTTGCTGCCCCCATCAACTCATCATTTACATTAGGTATTTCTCCTAATGCTATCACTCCCCCAGTCCCCCACCCCACGACAGACCCCAGTGTGTGAGGTTCCCCTCCCTGTGTCCATGTGTTCTCATTGTTCAATTCCCATCTATGAGTGAGAACATTCAGCATTTGGTTTTCTGTCCTTATGACAGTTTGCTGAGAATGATGGTTTCCAGCATCATCCATGTCCCCGCAAAGGACATGAACTCATCCCTTTTTATGGCTGCATAGTATTCCATGGTGTATATGTGCCACATTTTCTTAACCAGTCTATCATTGATGGTCATATGGGTTGGTTCCAAGTCTTTGCTATTGTGAATAGTGCTGTAATAAACATACGTGTGCATATGTCTTTACAGTAGAATGATTTATAATCCTTTGGGTATATGCCCAGTAATGGGATCGCTGGGTCAAATGGTATTTCTAGTTCTAGATCCTTAAGGAAGCACCACCCTGTCTTCCACAATGGTTGAACTAATTTACACTCCCACCAACAGTGTAAAAATGTTCTTATTTCTCCACATCCTCTCCAGCATCTGCTGTTTCCTGACTTTAATGATCGCCATTCTAACTGGCATGAGATGGTATCTCATTGTGGTTTTGATTTGCATTTCTCTGATGATGAGCATTTTTTCATATGTTGGTTGGCTGCATAAATGTCTTCTTTTGAGAAGTGTCTGTTCATATCCTTTGCCCACTTTTTGATGGGTTTTTTTTTTCTTGTAAATTTGTTTAAGTTCTTTGTAGATTCTGGATATTAGCCCTTTGTCAAATGGGTAGATTGTAAAAATTTTCTCCCATTCTGTAGATTGCCTGTTCACTCTGATGATAGTTTCTTTTGCTGTGCAGAAGCTCTTTAGTTTAATTAGATCCCATTTGTCTATTTTGGCTTTTGTTGCCATTGCTTTTGGTGTTTTAGTCATGAAGTCTTTGCCCATGCCTATGTCCTGAATGGTATTGCCTAGGTTTTCTTCTAGGGTTTTTAATCGTTTTAGGTCTTACATATAAGTCTTTAATCTATCTTGAGTTAATTTTTGTATAAGGTGTAAGAAAGGGATCCAGTTTCAGCTTTCTACATATGGTTAGCCAGTTTTCCCAGCACCATTTATTAAATAGGGAATCCTTTCCCCATTGCTTGTTTTTGTCAGGTTTGTCAAAGATCAGATGGTTGTAGATGTGTGGTGTTATTTCTAAGGCCTCTGTTCTGTTCCATTGGTCTACATCTCTGTTTTGGTACCAGTACCATGCAGTTTTGGTTACTGTAGCCTTGTAGTATAGTTTAAAGTCAGGCAGCGTGATGCCTCCAGCTTTGTTCTTTTTGCTTAGGATTGTCTTGGCTATGTGGGCTCCTTTTTGGTTCCATATGAACTTTAAAGAAGTTTTTTCCAATTCTGTGAAGAAAGTCATTGGTAGCTTGATGGGGATGACATTGAATCTATAAATTACCTTGGGCAGTAGGGCCATTTTCACAATATTGATGCTTCCTATGAGCATGGAATATTCTTCCATTTGTTTGTGTCCTCTTTTATTTCATTGAACAGTGGTTTGTAGTTCTCCTTGAAGAGGTCCTTCAAATCCCTTGTAGGTTGGATTCCTAGGTATTTTATTCTCTTTGTAACAATTGTGAATGAGAGTTCATTCATGATTTGGCTCTCTGTCTGTTATTGGTGTATAGGAATGCTTGTAATTTTTGCACATTGATTTTGTATCCTGAGACTTTGCTGAAGTTGCTTATCAGCTTGAGGAGATTTGGGGCTGAGAAGATGGGGTTTTCTAGATATACAATCACATCATCTGCAAACAGGGATAATTTGACTTCCTCTTTTCCTAATTGAGTACCCTTTATTTCTTTCTCTTGCCTGATTGCCCTAGCCAGAACTTCCAACACTATCTTGAATATGAGTGGTGAGAGGGGGCATCCTTGTCTTGTGCCGCTTTTCAAAGGGAATGCTTCCACTTTTTGCCCATTCAGTATTATATTGGCTGTGGGTTTGTCATAAATAGCTCTTATCATTTTGAGATATGTTCCATCAATACTTAGTTTATTAAGAATTTTTAGCATGAAGCGTTGTTGAATTTTGTCAAAGGCCTTTTCTGCATCTATTGAGATAATCATGGTTTTTTTCGTTGATTCTGTTTATGTGATGGATTACATTTATTGATTTGCATATGTTGAACTAGCCTTACATCCCAGGGATGAAGAAGACTTGATCGTGGTGGATAAGCTTTTTGATGTGCTGCTGGATTCGGTTTGCCAGTATTTTGTTGAGGATTTTCGCATCGATATTCATCAGGGATATTAGTCTAAAATTCTCTTTTTTTGTTGTGTCTCTGCCAGGCTTTGGTATCAGGATGATGCTGGCCTCATAAAATGAGTTAGGGAGGATTCCCTCTTTTTCTATTGATTGGAATAGTTTCAGAAGGAATGGTACCAGCTCCTCTTTGTACCTCTGGTAGAATTCGGCTGTGAATCCATCTGGTCCTGGACTTTTATTGGTTGGTAGGCTATTAATCATTGCCTCAACCTCAGAACCTGTTATTGGTCTATTCAAAGATTCAGCTTCTTCCTGGTTTAGTTTTGGGAGGGTGTATGTGTCCAGGAATTTATCCATTTCCTCTAGATTTTCTAGTTTATTTGCACAGAGGTGTTCATACTATTCTCTGATGGTAGTTTGTATTTCTGTGGGGTCAGTGGTGATATCCCTTTTATCATTGTTTATTGCATCTATTTGATTCTTTTCTCTTTTCTTCTTTATTAGTCTTGCTAGCGGTCTATCAATTTTGTTGATCTTTTAAAAAAAAACAGCTCCTGTATTCATTGATTTTTTGAGGGTTTTTCGTGTCTCTATCTCCTTCAGTTTGACTCTGATCTTAGATATTTCTTGCCTTCTGCTAGCTTTTGAATTTGTTTGCTCTTACTTCTCTAGTTCTTTTGATTGTGACATTAGGGTGTCAATTTTAGACCTTTCCTGCTTTCTCTTGTGGGCATTTAGTGCTATAAATTTCCCTTTACACACTGCTTTAGATGTGGCCCATATTCTATTACCTTGTGTCTTTGTTCTCATTGATTTCAAAGAACATCTTTATTTCTGCCTTCATTTCGTTATTTATCCAGTAGTCATTCAGGAGCAGGTTGTTCAATTTCCATGTAGTTGTGTGGTTTTGAGTGAGTTTCTTAATCCTGAGTTCTAATTTGATTGCACTGTGGTCTGAGAGACAGTTTGTTGTGATTTCTGTTCTTTTACATTTCCTGAGGAGTTCTTTACTTCCAATTATGTGGTCAATTTTAGAAAAAGTGCGATGTGGTACTGAGAAGAATGTATATTCTGTTGATTTGGGCTGGAGAGTTCTGTAGTGTCTATTAGGTCTGCAGAGCTGAGTTCAGGTCCTGGATATCCTTGTTAATCTTCTGTCTCATTGATCTGTCTAATGTTGACAGTGGGGTGTTAAAGTCTCCCATTATTATTGTGTGGGAGTCTAAGTCTTTTTGTAGGTCTCTAAGGACTTGCTTTATGAATCTGGGTGCTCCTGTATTGGGTGCATATATACTTAGGATAGTTAGCTCTTCTTGTTGAATTGATCCCTTTACCATTATGTAATGGCCTTCTTTGTCTCTTTTGATCTTTGTTGGCTTCAAGTCTGTTTTATCAGAGACTAGGATTGCAACCCCTGCTTTTTTTTTTTTTTTTTTTGCCTTCCATTTGCTTGGTAGATCTTCCTTCATCCCCTTATTTTGAGCCTATGTGTGTCCCTGCACATGAGATGGGTCTCCTGAATACAGCACACCGATGGGTCTTGACTCTTTATCCAATTTGCCAGTCTGTGTCTTTTAATTGGGGCATTTAGCCCATTTACATTTAAAGTTAATATTGTTATGTGTGAATTTGATCCTGTCATTATGATGTTAGCTGGTTATTTTGCCCGTTAATTGATGCCGTTTCTTCATAGCATCAATTGTCTTTACAATTTGGCATGTTTTTGCAGTGATTAGAACAGGTTGTTTCTTTCCATGTTTAGTGCTTCCTTCAGGAGCTCTTGTAAGGCAGGCCTGGTGGTGACAAAGTCTCTCAGCATTTGCTTGTCTGTAAAGGATTTTATTTCTCCTTCACTTATGAAGCTTAGTTTGGCTGGATATGAAATTCTGGGTTGAAAATTCTTTTTTTAAGAATGTTAAATATTGGCCCCTACTCTCTTCTGGCTTGTAGGGTATCTGCCGAGAGATCCACTGTTAGTCTGATGGGCTTCCCATTGTGGGTAACTCAACCTTTCTCTCTGGCTGCCCTTAACACTTTTTCCTTCATTCCAACCTTGGTGAATCTTACAATTATGTGTCTTGGGGTTGCTCTTCTGGAGGAGTATCTTTGTGGTGTTTTTTGTATTTCCTGAATTTGAATGTTGGCCTGCCTTGCTAGGTTAGGGAAGTTCTCCTGGATAATATCCTGAAGAGTGTTTTCCAACTTGGTTCCATTCTTCCTGTCACTTTCAGATATACCAATCAAATGTAGATTTGGTCTTTTCACATAGTCCCATATTTCTTGTAGGCATTGTTCATTTTTTGTTACTCTTTTTTCTCTAATCTTTTCACTTTATTTCATTAATTTGATCTTTAATCATTGATATTCTTTCTTCCACTTGATCGAATTAGCTATTGAAGCTTGTACATGCATCACAAAGTTCTTGTGCCATGGTTTTCAGCTCCATCAGGTTATTTAAGGTCTTCTCTACATTGTTTATTCTAGTTAGTCATTTGTCTAACCTTTTTTCAAGGTTTTTAGCTTCCTTGCGATGGGTTCAAACATCCTCCTTTAGCTCGGAGAAGTTTGTTGTTACCAACCTTCTGAAGCCTACTTCTGTCAACTCGTCAAAGTCATTCCCTGTCCAGTTTTGTTCCATTGCTGGCAAGGAGCTGTGATCCTTTGTAGAAGAAGAGGCACTCTGGTTTTTGGAATTTTCAGGTTTTCTGCTCTGGTTACTCCCCATCTTTATGGTTTTATCTACCTTTGGTCTTTGATGTTGGTGACCTACAGATGGGGTTTTGGTGTGGATGGCCTTTTTGTTGATGTTGATGTGATTCCTTTCTGTTTGTTAGTTTTCCTTCTAACAGTCAAGTCCCTCAGCTGCATGTCTGTTAGAGTTACTGGAGGTCCACTCCAGACCCTGTTTGCCAGGGTATTACCAGCGGAGGCTGCAGAACAGCAAATATTGCAGAACAGCAAATATTGCTGCCTGATCCTTCCTCTGGAAGCTTTGTCCTAGAGGGGCACCTGACATATGAGGTGTCTGTTGGCCCCAACTGGGAGGTGTCTCCCAGTCAGTCTACACGGGGTCAGGGACCCACTTGAGGAGGCAGTCTGTCCATTCTCAGAGCTTGAATGCCATGCTGGGAGAACCCTGCTCTCTTCAGAGCTGTCAGACAGGGATGTAAGTCTGCAGAAGTTGTCTGCTGCCTTTTGTTCAGCTATGCCCTGCCCACAGAGGTGGAATCTATAGAGGCAGTAGGGCTTGTTGTGGGCTCCATCCAGTTCGAGCTTCCTGGCTGCTTTGTTTACCTACTCAAGCCTCAGCAATGGTGGATGCCCCTCCCCACCCCCCACCTGGCTGCATCCTCACAGGTCGATCTCAGACTGCTGCTGCACTAGCAGGGAGCAAGGCTCTATGGGCATGGGACCTGCTGAGCCAGGCATGGGAGAGAATCTCCTGGTCTGCCGGTTGCTAAGACCTTGGGAAAAGTGCAGTATTTGGGCGGGAGTGAACCATTTTTCCAGGTACAGTCTGTCATGGCTTCCCTTGGCTAGGAAAGGGATATCTTCTGACATCTTGGCTTCCTGGGTGAGGCGACACCCTGCCCTGCTTCAGCTCACCCTCTGTGGGCTGCACCCACTGTCCAACCAGTCCCAACTAGATGAACCAGGAACCTCAGTTGGAAATGCAGAAATCACCCATCTTCTGTATCGATCTCGCTGAGAGCTGCAGATAGGAGCTGTTCCTATTCGGCCATCTTGGAAGCCAGACCCCGTTTTCACTTTTTATTATCCATTTCTTTGCCTAATTTGTTTTCACTTTCGGGGTTTGGTTACTGAATGCTATCTTGTTTATCAGCACTTTGTTAGAGAGCCATGATATTACACTTATGATCAATAGAAGTCCGGTCTAGTTTCCGAATCGGTGAGGTTCATGACAAGCGTAGCATCCATGACATGCACGTTGAGAGTGGAAATCCTGGATCATCATGAAATTACAAAACACAGAGCAGGGAAGCCACAATGTTTGGAGCTGTCAAGTAATTATTTCTGTTCTTTTTCTACACCCTGTCCATAATCATTCAGCCTTTGCTTCTGCTTGGTTTCATGTTGCATCCCTTTCTTCTTCTTCTCTCTTTTTAATTAGCTCCCACGCAGTGGGATTCGATGGAAATGTGAACCATTTTTCTTCTTTTCTGGCTCCAGGTCCTACCTCTTCCTGCAGGAAGCCCACACAGCTGGGATGAGGAGGAGACAAGACAAAAGAGCAGGGTAGGCAAGTTTGACACAATTAACACCTGGTCATGCCTCCAAATGCGGAGGGTCTTTCAGGGAAGGAGAACCAAAATGTACAGGAGAAAAATGACAGGACACGCCAGGCACAGTGGCTCACGCTTGTAATCCCAGTGCTTTGGGAGGTTGAGGCAGGCAGATCACGAGGTCAGGAGATCAAGACCATCCTGGCTTACACAGTGAAACTGCGTCTCTAATAAAATACAAAAAAATTTCCAGGTGTGGTGGCAGGCGCCTGTAGTCCCAGCTACTCCAGAGGCTGAGGCAGGAGAATGGCATGAACCCAGGAGGTGGAGCTTGCAGTGAGCCGAGATCACACCACTGCACTACAGCCTGGGGGACAGAGCGAGACTCCGTCTCAAAAAAAAGAAAAAGAAAGAAAAAAAGAAAAATGACAGGAGACAAAAGAAAAGCCAGCCAAATCTACATGCAGAATTAGAGGCTAGAAATTCCTGTTGCCAACAAGAGATTCTGACAATTTCATCTCCTCTAACTTAAGAATATCATTGAAAAGCCTTCCTATATATTTAGTTGCAAAGCAAAATCCAGATGCACATCTTAAGTACCTAAAGAAATTATGAGAAAGTATGCAGCAGGCTCAGATTCTAGCCCTGAGAAATAATCTGGTGTTTGGGAGAGAAAAGCAGAAGTAAAGTGCCTGATCGTCCAGCAACATAATACTCCATACATTTGATAATACTGAGTCACCCCAACCCCAGGTTATCCTGTGATTTCATTTTAATATAGAGAGCAAATACAACACAGTTAAAACGAAAAAATCAACTGGGATAACTTGCAGAAGATATAATTAAGTTAAAAATTGTATCCTGAATATAGAGAGCACTCAAACAAATCAATAGGAAATACGCCCCAATAGAAAATGATCTGGTGGTAATATGTACACACACAACATACACATGACCAAAACGCATGCAAAAGTGCTCAACTTATAATCCCATAAATGCAAGTAGAAACAGCTAATTCTAGTTTTTACCCAACAAGTTTTCTGGGGTAGGAATGTTATGAATTTGTGTAAGAATACCATGAATTATCATCAGGGATGGGAACTGATTGCAATTGTTTACAGTTGGTTGCAAAAAGCAATTCAGCAGGCCACATGTGGGGATCTATCCTAAAAAAATGACCAGATATGGATGAGGACTTACGGTGTTTAAAACAGAGGAAAATTACAAACAACCTATATTTCCAATAAGGGATATGGTTAGGCTGGGCGCGATGGCTCACACCTGTAATCCCAGCACTTTGGGAGGCTGAGACGCGGGTGCATTGCTTAAGCCCAGGGGTCCAACACCAGCCTGGGCAACTTGGCAAAACCCTGTCTCTACAAACAAAACAAAACAAAATTAGCCAGGTGTGGTGGCACACGTGTAGTCCCGGCTACTTGGGAGGCTGAAGTGGGAGGCTTGCTGGAGCCCAGGAGGCAGAGGTTGCAGTGAGCTGAGATCATGCCGCTGTATTCCAGCTTAAGTGACAGAGCAACACTCTGCCTCAAAAGAAGGGGGGGATATGGTTAAATAAATTATGGTACACCCCCCAAAATATTTCACAGCTATTATACAAGATGCACTTGAAAATACCTTAATGTGAAAATGTTTATGATATTTGAGGCAAAAAGAATGATAAAAGTTAGTATTTCTTGGGTGCTTTCCACGTCCCAGGACTGTTTTATTCTCTTTACATGTGTTTTCTCATTCATTTCTTAAAAGAACCTCATGAAGTAGGTACTATTATTAATATTACTATTAATAATATCCTGACTTTATATGTGATGAAGTGGAAACAAGATGGTTATCTTACCCAGGGTTACAATTTAAGAAGTTCCATTCCAGGCTTGATGCTGTTAAAAATTTTACCATGTTACCTGATGGCTATCTGTCTGTTTGCCTGTGTGTCTGTCTGCCTGTGTGTCTGTTTATCTACCTATTTATCTTTATCGGTTAGGGTCCCAATAGGAAACAGCACACTCAAGTGAAAATAATTGAAGAAGAGTTTGTCAAAAGGAGTCCTTATAATAGGTATGGCCAGGAGGTAAGGAAGCAATAAGAGGCCATGCAGTACTCAAGGCCCAAAGAAGAGACAAAAATCAAATCAGAAAGAAGAAAGTCTTCTGAGGGGTCCTCTTGTCTAATGATTGATTATCTGTCCGTCCATTAATCCATCCACACATCGATCTTTCAATCCATCCAAGCTTGCAGCCTCTGCATGACAGGACGAGGTAAAAAGACAGCAGATAACATGCCATAAAGTGAATTGTGAGATACATACCCTAGGGGACTTGTGTCTTCGGGCATTTAGCTGAAATGTGGTTGTAGAATGCTACAGAAGCCCTTAACACTAATCCCCCACAATGAGGTAGAGAGGAGAGGACACATAAGGGGCTTTCCGGCTTCAAGACCACCCTCTTCCCTGGTGTGGGAGGGGTGTGGGCCCCCTCAGGCCTGAGTCACTCAAAGAGTGGCATCAGACTCCCGGTGGGCAGTGAGGGCAGGGCTGGCCAGCAGCTCTGGCAGGAGAGTGGAAGAGATGGGTGCAGCTGTGAGTTCAGCCGGCTCATCCACCGTCTGTGCAGGCTGAGAAGGCTGCGTCCTCTCCATGAAAGAGCTGGCATGTGGGAGAGCCCAGACTCTGCCCTGTGAGGCCCCCTAGACAGGCGGTCAACCACAGTAGCCCTGGGAGATAGCCTGCTGGGCAGGCAGCATGTGACCGCTGAAAAGGGTGTTTCACCAATCCTGGGGATGCGCGCTGGGACAGTCCCAAGGGGGCCCTGAACACCACCACCGGGAGACAGGGTCCGCCTGCCCCCAGAGCCTGCAGCCATGAAATCAAAACTGTACAGCCACTTACCTCCTTCTCTCCCTCCCAGAAGGGTCAGGCCACACCTGGTGAACTGTGGGAGGAGGCAGAGGGAGGGAAGAAGCCCCAGGCCTAGTTCTCTGTGTCAAGATACCAAGCTGGAGGGGATGGGGAAACAGTTCTACTTTAAACCAAGTTCAGAGTTTTGATATTATCTGGGACTGGATACTCTACGCATCAGACTGATGACATTGTTGGGTAGTTACAGTGACAACAAGACTTGGTGTCATCCATGAGTTTCCAGCAAGGTCATGCTGATTGCTCAAATGCTCACTCAGGAGCTGAGGAAGAACCAGCCATTGGACACCTTCAGACACAGAACAGGAAGATGAAGTTGCCATGTGGTTACTTCTCCAGCTCCTGCCAGTCCCATATGTGTGCATGAGTGAGTGTGCACGTCTGCAAATGAACTACACACACATGCCTAAATCTCTGAACAGGGAAATGATAGCTGGCATTCATTTTCTTCTTTTTACACATTTTCCTCTAATTTCCACATTTCCTACACAGGGGATGTAGTCCTTTTATAATCAGAAAAACATCAGTAAATGTTATTTCAAAAGAGGAAGTCAGCCTTCCGGAAATTCCCTAATCCATGCAAAATATCACTTGTACCAGGAATGAGTCTTAGCCATCATATGCCCAGTACCACCACAAAGAGCAAGAAACATTCCAACATCTGCACAGGAACTTGGCGAGAAACCGACTCTATCCCCAGGGGAGGAGGGAGGAAGTGAGAATTGCGGATTTTGTTGTTTCTCTTGTAAACATACTTTGGAATCATATCCTTTTCCTTTCCCCTCCCTTCTCCATTTAGTCACAAATTCAGCAGCACAGAGACCCTTCCCAATACCAGCTCAACTGATGTGGCCCATTTTTCAGGCAAATTTCCAATGAGAGCTGAAAGTTAGTACCTTGGCATCTTGAGGAATTCTAAAGGAATCCGAGAGTATTGAGATAAAAAATGCCTCCTAGCTGCATGTAGTCACACACTGGAGTCTCTTTAACTTTTTTTCTAATGCTTTGCAGTAGAATTGCGATGAAGGTGAAACAGCCTTATAAAAAGATCTTTAAAAGTTCGTGAAAAAGAGTTTTTGCTATGTTAGAAAAGGAGGATCCCATGGAGCTAAAATATGCCAAGCCGAAGTCACCCACTTCCCTCTGATAAGGGTGGCAGATGGCTGGATGGGAAAAGGCTGCAGGGCCAGGATACCCAGCACTCAGCTCAGCCTTGGATGATGTTTCCCAATATTCGGAGTGATGAAATAGCAAAATATGACCTGGATGATAGCAGCTGGGGGAATTCTCAGCTACTGGGAAAACCTTAGAGTCACCTAGCGAGATGACCTGATAAAAGACACACTTTTCAAACATAGCCACTTCAGCAGGTTGGGAAGACTGGATGAACCCCACCTGTGATTCAAGAATATGGTGAGAAATAGAACTGCAGGTCAAAACTGAATAGGTGGCCGGGCACAGTGGCTCACCCCTATAATCCCAGCACTTAGGGAGGCGGGCAGATCATGAGGTCAGGAGATCGAGACCATCCTGGCCAACATAGTGAAACCCAGTCTCTACTAAAAAAAATACAAAAAATTAGCCGGGCGTGGTGGTGCATGCCTGTAGTCCCAGATACTTGGGAGACTGAGGCAGGGGAATTGCTTGAGCCTGGGAGGTGGAGGTTGCAGTGAGCCAAGATCGTGCCACTGCACTCCAGCCTGGCAACACAGCAAGACTCTGTCTCAAAAAACAAAAACAAACAAACAAACAAAAAACACAAAAACTGAAGAGATAAAATACAATAGGAATAAGAGAATAACTACTCTTAGGTTCAAATAGTTAATTACATGATGATAACAGTCTGATAAAAACAACAACATTTTGTATTTATATACAGTATTAATATTTTACAGTTTACAAGACTGTTTTGGGAGGCTTACCTTAATTTCAACTCTTTAGAAAAAAATACTTAAGGGTTGTTTCTGTTGACTACAAGCTTAAACTGAACAGATATAGAAAAATAAAAGCCAATAGTAGCCAAAAAAGGTAAGCGCTCTTGTCCTTTGAGCACATCTGATGCAGTGGGTTGCACCCTTGGGGCTACCTTAAAGAGAAACATCAATAACTGAAGTCATAATGAAACAGGTGGGCAGGGAGGCGAAGGGAAGACAGGGAGAGGTGAACAGTTTTTCAAATATGTGAGCAGCCTCCATATTAGAAGATTCTGTGATTATCAGAAGTGTAGAACTTCCACAAATGACCAGAAGTTTCAAAGATGAAGACTGTGTTTAGAAGACTGGATCTAATCATTTCAATGTTTTGCAAGTAAAATTGAAATCCATAGGATTGCTGTGGGGAGGGTAATGGTTTGGCCACATCCCTTGATGTCACTCAGCCATGCACCCCCTGACACTGCAAGTTCACTCCTGGACATACAGATGCAAGAGGCAGGAGGCTCATTTGAACCTGGGAGGTGGAGGTTGCAGTGAGCCGAGATCGCGCCATTGCTGCAGCCTGGGCAACAAGAGGGAAATTCTGTCTCAGAAAAAAAAAAAAAAGATCTTAACCTCCAGAGGAGATCTTTTAAGAGCCAATGAGTTCTCTCAGCACAACCAAATTGTGAGAAACATCAGTTGTCCGATATCACAAAGTGGCTCTCAGCTTGTGTGGTGCCAAAGCGGCTCTCAGAGCTTGGCACTTCCATGCAGGGAGTACCATCCCAGCAAACCTGGCTCCCTGAAGAGTGCTTGGAGCTGCCATAATTACATTCCCTTAGGTGCTACCCATTCCTCATCCTTCCTGGCCCCTCACTATGAAGCATGGACAAAGGGAAGTGGCTAACAGGATGGCTCTTCAATTAGCTGAAGGATATTGACCAGCTGGTGGGAAGGAAGCCAAAGATACCCACCGAAAATCCATTAGACTCAAATACATTGCAACATTTCCTCCATTAACTTGCTTCCCTTTTTTGCACTCAGTGAATAGAGCGTTCTTAATCTTCAACAACTTACCTTCCCAAAGGTGGCTGGGTTGACTTGGTTCTCAGTGTTTTGCCCACAGGTCTCCATGTAAATCTCATACATGAGACAGCGAGGAACACTGCACCCTTCGCAAATGCAGAAGTTGTCAACCAACCTGGAGGAGAGGAGGACAAGGAAGAGGAAATTGGCATTTGTTTTTCTAGAGCAAAACATTTTGACAAAATCATTGGTCAAGATGTGTATGAGGTTCCAATAAATGAAACATGTCTAATTTATTGGATGAATCCCTGCGAAGGCTCACAACCGGCATCACTATGTACCTGTTTGTCCTTAGGCCAGTGTTAAGTATATTGACTGCGGCTTTTAGAAGATCAGAAGCCCATAACGTGTTTCTGTTTTTGTTTGTTTCCTGGCAGGTTGACATGCTAAAAAGAAGTTCAAATTAGGACTTCAACAGACACTGCTTCATAGACCTTTATAAAGGTTACAGCCAAGAGCTACATAACTACAAAGTGGAGAATTATTTATTCCACTTTATGAATAAGACACAAAATAATACCCAGGTAAAGCCTATCACCCTTGCAGGCCAGCCTGGCTTCCCAGGCCCCATTTTCACATCCTTCCCTCTCTGAGCCCTGTTCCTCTGAAGCAGTTGCTTGCATGGTTCTTAAACCCCTGTGGTTTATGGCAGGCCATTATGTTTGGATTCTTTGAATTGCAATGAGGTGTAAAATGCGAGACATCAAGAGATACCAAGAGAGGCAAAGTGCTTTTGCTCTGCTTTCTTCCCTATTGGGTACAGAGCCAGAGCAGCACAGACCGAATGCAGCAGTGCTTGTGACTTCTGCTCAAACTGGGACCTTCAACTACCCAAATGCTCCTGGTCTGGGGGGCAGAGTGTTTTCCTTACCAATGAGGGGCTCTGGCTGAGGTTCACAGAAAACCCCTGGCCCCTGGGGACAGCCAGGTGCCTGTTCCAGCAGCAGTATGTGAGTGTGGGGGTGAGTGGTGAAGGTGGCCTGGGTCAGAAAGTGTCCGTAGTGACATCCAGCCACGACCTTCCTTTCCTGGTGGGACAGACCGTCGTTCTTTAAAAAAAATACACAAAGCAAGCCAGTATAACTCTTAAACAAAGAGGAATATTTATTTAGCAGAGACTTTACAGACAATACATCTCCTTGGCATCTGTTTTTCTAGAGCAAAATATGGGTATTTTGCTCTAGAAATACCCATATTTTGCTCTAGATGTGTATATGGGTAGTATACAACTTATCTTCTGGAATGAGGCACACTGAGGCCCAAATTTACTTTCCTTGGGAACTAAAGGACATAGTCACAATTGTTAACCCCACTGGCTTCCCAGAAAAAAAGACACATGGACATAAGGAATGGGGGAATCTCCGGCCCTGCAATGCTTCCTTGGGGTAACAAATTACCACAGGCCCAGTGGCCTCAAACAACAGAAATGTATTCTCACAGCTCTGGAAGCCTAAAAATCCAAGTGCCAGCAAGGTTGGTTCCTTCCAGAGGCTCTGAGGGAGACCCTGCTCGATATTTTTCTCCTTGTTTCTGGTGATGGCCAGAAATCTTCGGTGTTCCTCGGCTTCACTCCAGTCCCTGCCTGTGTCTTACACGGCCTTCTCCCTGTGTGTCCGTATCTCTGTGAATTTTATTTTTTTCTTTTTTGTATTTTTTTAGTAGAGACGGGATTTTGCCATGTTGGCCAGGCTGGTCTTGAACTTCTGGGCTCAAGAGATCCACCCACCTCAGCCTCCCAAAGTGCTGGGATTACAGACGTGAGTCACCACGCATGGCCAGTATCTCTGTGAATTTTCTTATCAGATACCAGTGATTGAATTTAGAGCCCATCCTAATTCAGGAAGACTTCAATTTAACTAATTACATCTACAAAGATCCTATTTCCAAATAAGGTTACATTCTGAGGTTCCGGGTGGACATGAGTTTTTTTTGGTGGGGATGCTATTCAACCCAGTACAGGCATCAAGGAAGTAGATTTTTCTGGGATGCTTCCCTAAATCAGTGTGGGAGCCTGACACTTCAGATACTTCACAATGGCTTAAATGCAGCTGCTACTGCATCAATTATTTGGCTCAAGGTTGAGTACAGGGTGATATCTATTGATGGGATGGTGGGATGGGGGAGTGGCAGATTCATATATATAGTCTGCAGTGGTGCAATCATAGCTCATTGCATCCTCAAACTCCTGGGCTCAAGCGATCCTCCTGCCTTAGCCTCCTGAATAGCTGGGACTACAGGCGTGTGACCATGTCCAGATACTTAAAAAAAAAAATTCTGTAGAGACAGGGTCTCACTATGTTGCCCGAGCTGGTGTTAACCTCTTGTTGTCGAGCAATCCTCCCACCTTGGCCTTCCAAAGTGCTGCGATTACAGGCACAAACCACTGCACCTGGCTTATATTTCTTTTGCTAAGACACTACTTGTTGATATATGAAAAACTCAATATTTGAAGTATCACAGAAAAACGTTGGCTAAATCTGGGAAACTGTGGCAAAATGTGACGTGCATTGAATGCAAACTCACTTCTGTTTATTCATAGTTACTCCAGATTTAGTTAGGGAATTATATCCTTAAAAAAGAAGTGTAAAAAATACAAACTCCTTAAAATGAACTCTAGTTTTCCATGTTTGCTGATTGTTCTTTCCTGTGACAGACGCTCATTTGTTCTAAGTCTCTATGAATTGCTGTCCTCCCAATTTCAAAATGATACTACCGAGACTGCCTGTTACCTAAGTGGAATAGGAAGGCCAAATAATACTCTTTTTTTTTAAGGAAAATTTGTATTATTTTAATTATTTTTATGCACAGAAAACTCAGTAGTGTACATTTAACCCAGTTTAGTGCCAAGTTCTTTAGCCTTTGCCTTTTCAAGCTTGGCGATACGAGCCACAGACTTAGGACCCAGGATGTTGCCGCCCCAGTGATGGCGGAGCTCACCGTATCTGTCGTTATAATTGGTCCTGATAGCTTCCACCAGCTTAGCCAAAGCGCTTTTGTCTTCCAAGTTCACCTGTGTGAAGGCGACAGTGGTGCAGGTCTTCCTGTGGACTAGACGGCCCAGTCTTGCCTTCCCCTTGATAATACAGTAAGGGACCCCCATTTTACGACACAGGGCAGGCAAGAAGACAGCCAGCTCGATGGGATCCACGTCGTGCGCAATCACCACCAGCTGAGCTTTCTTTTTCTCCACCAAGGTGGTGATAGTGTTAACTCCTGCTCGAAGGACAGGTGGTCTCTTGGTGGGGACATCCCCTTTGCCAGCAGCTTTCTTCTCGGCCCAGGCCAACAGCCTCTGCTTCTTCTCTTGCTTTGTATCCGGTCCGTACTTGTAGGCCAGCTTGAACAGCTGAGTAGCTGTTTGGCAGTCCAGGGCCTGTGTGAACTTGTTAATCGCAGGAGGCACTTTCAGCCGCTTATAGAGGATGGCTCTCTGCGGCTGCAACCTGACATAGCGGGGCCATTTCACAAAGCGGGTGAGGTCTCTTTTGGGCTGGATGTCCTGTCCAATGCCAAAATTCTTAGGCCTTTTCTCAAAGAGGGGATTCACCACTTTCTTAGCCTCCTGCTTCTTCATGACAGCAGGGGCCGGAGTCACCTTCTTTCCCTTGGCCGCCTTTCCTTTCGGCATCTTGGCGGCAGGAGGAGAGCCAAATAATACTCTTAATAAGAATAATAATAAAGGTCTGTGGCCAGGAGTCCTTTCTATGCCACACATGTAAAGAAAGGGCTGCCTTCGGATGTGAGCCCTGTGTGGCTGCCTTGATCCTGGCAGTTCCAAGAGATTCATCCTGTTTCTGACCATGTGTCTGTGGTCATTTGCCCAACATTCTAAGCCAAATCGCAGAGACTGACCAATGGCAGCCAGTCAGCATACAGTAACCGGGCAAGCAGAAGGTTTGAAAGTGGACTTTGTCGCCCAGTAGTTGCCTCAGCCTTCAGTGTCCACACACATGGGAAATTACAATCATGACTATTACCCTGGGCTTTGAACCTCAAACACCCAGGTTTCCATTCTGACTCTAAGACACCTGAGAGTTTTTGTGATTAGAAAACAAGCACATGACATGCCTACTACCCTGGCTTGCACACAGCTCTTATTATTATCATTTTTATGTCTACCATCAAAATCTGGAATGGAAACAAGAAAGATGCTGATGTTGGCGGAGTGGCAGCACAGAACACCTGCTGTAGGTGAGCCTGACTTCCAACCACCTGGGGCTCCAAGGAGAGACTGAATGGGGACTGGCAGAACTGCTGGCAGGTGACATTGGTTAAGGGTTTTATACTCTGCCACCAAAATGTCCTTTGGTGATACACCTGGGAACAAAGCCTGTCTACATTGGAAGTGAATCAGATCACTGGATTCCTTGCTTAGCTTCATAATAACACTATTTTCCTGGTCTTGCCATCAGACAAGGTGGATTATTAAGATCTTGAGACCATTCATGATGTTCTCCTCACTTTGAGTGATGAACAATCTGATGATTACTGCCTTCAGAGCACAAATACTTAGCCAGTGGTTCACACATTTTCTGAGTACTCTTTTTTTTTGAGATGGAGTCTCACTCTGTCATCCAGGCTGGAGTGCAGTGGCACGATCTCGGCTTAATGCAAGCTCCGCCTCCCAGGTTCACACCATTCTCCTGCCTCAGCCTTCCGAGTAGCTGGGACTACAGGTGGCTGCCACCTCGCTCGGCTAATTTTTTGTATATTTAGTAGAGACGGGGTTCCACCGTGTTAGCCAGAATGACCTCGTGATCCGCCTGCCTCAGCCTCCCAAAGTGCTGGGATTACAGGCGTGAGCCACCGCGCCCAGCCTCTGAGTACTCTTTAAAGAAAAATGTCATGAGCAACTGGGCACGGTGGCTCACGCCTGTAATCCCAGCACCTTGGGAGGCTGAGACGGGCAGATCACCTGAGGTCAGGAGTTCAAGGTCAGCCTGGCCAACATGGCGAAACCCCGTCTCTACTAAAAATACAAAAATTAGCTGGGAGCAGTGGTGTGTGCCTGTAATCCCAGCTACTTGGGAGGCTGAGGTAGGAGAATCACTTGAACCCGGGAGGCAGAGGTTGCAGTGAGCCGAGATCATGCCACTGCACTCCAGCCTGGGAGACAAATCAGACCATCTCAAAACAAACACACACAAATACACACACACACACACACACACACAAATCAAAGAAAAATGTTGTGAGCCCCCCACACTAGGAACTAGAGTACCTTTTCAATCTGGCTGATCAAAAGCTACCATGAATTCTGCACCTTTCCAAATAAATTTGTATTTTTAAAATTTCAACACAGTCTGCAGAAATTTGTAAAAGTCTATGTGGGAGATAGTTATGTAGTCTACAGCCAGGGTTCAGCATGCATTGGGATTAGATAATGCTTAGGTTTTGCCCGGTCTGAAGCCAGGGGTCAGACCTGCTAGGTCTGCACCCCAGCAAGGAAGTCAGATCACTGTTCTTCATTCCTTTGTGTTCCCCAGAGCTTTAACACCACCTCTCCCCATTTCTGCAGTCTTTCCTGTCTATGAATCAGAAAACTTCTATTACCTCTGGCCCCTGAGACTTGGCCAAGCTCTCCTGGAGCCTTTCTCCTGGGAGAATTTATCCAATGTGGATGACAATGGCACTGATGTCTCTAAGACATGTTGGGGTCCTAACAAGTGACTGATTAGAAGACAAAACAATGAAGTAATGTGGAAAATGGCAGGTTTCCTCCACAGGACAACAGTTGGGCCCCTCCCTGGTCTTTCACTCAGACACTGGCTAACGGAGCTGTCTCCGGGCGTTCAGACCCCTCGTCCCGCACTACCCACCACTGCACCTCCAGCGTCCTTAACACCTTTCAGGCTTTGGAATACCAGAGGCTGTTCTTGATGTTTATGTTAAGACCACTAGTGCCAACGACCTGTTTTGGGTTTTTTATTTTGTTTTGAGATGGAGTTTCACTCTTATTGCCCATGCTGGAGCGGAGTGGTGCAATCTTGGTTCACTACAACCTCCACCTCCCAGGTTCAAGTGATTCTCCTGCCTCAGCCTTCAGAGTAGCTGGGATTTACAGGCACCCACCACCACACCCAGCTAATTTTTGTATTTTTAGTAGAGACGGGGTTTCACCATGTTAGCCAGGCTGATCTCGAACTCCTGAGCTCAAGTGATCCACCTGCCTCGGCCTCCCAAAGTGCTGGGATTACAGGCCTGAGCCACCACATCCGGCCTCAAGGATCTGTTAAACATATCACCTCATCAACTGGATGTCTGAAGAACAGCCCTCCCTAATGAAACGGTGACCCCTCCCTTATTTCCATTACCTCCACCCCCCAACCTTGAAGAGAGGCCTATAGGGATAGGAACTTGTAATACGGGACTTTAATAAGTCAGACTCTCTGCTAAAATGGTCTACACCAGGGGTGTCCCATCTTTTCTTCCCTGGGCTACACTGTAAGAAGAACTGTCTTGGGTCACATATAAAATACACTAACACTAATGATAGCTGATGAGCCAAAACAAACAGAAAAATCTCATAATGTTTTAACAAAGTTTATGAAGGCCCAGAGTGGTGGCTCACACCTGTAATCCCAGCACTTTGGGAGGCTGAGGCAGGTGGATCACTTGAGGTCAGGACTTCCAGACCAGCCTGGCTAACACGGTGAAACCTTGTCTCTAATAAAAATACAAAAATTAGCAGGGCATGGTGGTGCAGGCCTGTAATCCCAGCTACTATGGAAGGATAAGGCAGGAGAATCACTTGAACTCAGGAGGTGGAGGTCACAGTGAACCAAGATCATGCCATTGCACTCCAGACCGGGCAACAGAGCAAGACTGTCACATACAAAAAAAAAAAAAAAAGGAAAAGAAAGTTTATAAATCTGTGTTGGGCCTCATGCAAAGCTGTCCTGGGCCTCATGTAGCCCTTAGGCCAAGGGTTGGACAAGCTTGGTCTAGACCATCATAGGCCCCCTGGTTACCATTTGAAGTGAGTTCACAAACGGTCTTAGGAGGATGTTCAGGTATTTTTTTTAATCAGTCTCATCATTCTTTCAGGTCTGTGGAGCATAATTTAAACCCTGGAAACTCTAGTTTACTAAATGGCAACCTGAAGTCATTGAAAGGCATCCTGAGTCCTTTCTTCTAAGAAGAACGATGCATGAGGGGCCTGGGTCAGTGAGTGTAGCAGAAACCCAGCCCGGCTGAAAAACGCTGTGTGCTTCAATATTTATTCGTTTGATTGTTTTTTCTCTTATTGAAGATAAGACATATCGAAAATGTTCTTTTGGAGGCAAGTGGTAACTGTTTAGGCCTGCCAGGGTTATAATCAAACACGCCCTTCATTTTTGTTTCACTCACATGACTTTTTCAAAAGTCTTCCCTGAGAAATATGCTTTGAAACTTAAAAAGAGAAAAATGTTCTCTGTTATATAACAGTTATTCACCTTGTAAAACTAAAGGTCCTAGAACTGGTTTCAATTATTTTTCTATTTAAGAAGATCTGCAACTCCATGAGTTTCTCAGTCCCAAGGGCTGAGAATATTTTTCTTTCCCTTTTTTCCTGCTTCGACTTACATAGATAGAAGTGAATTTCACAATGTGGAATGCATTGCTAAAGCTAAAAACTCCTAAGCTTCAAATTAGGAAACATCCCATCCTGGATCTAGGGAGAGAAAGCTTTTCCTCCCCTGGCCAATGCCCAGGCGCTTTTGGATGTACACGGAAGCAGGGTCCAACCAACGGGTCCCCGCGGGGCAGACCGGATGGCTTTCCGCGGGAAGGGTGACAACGGGGAACCCACAGATGGGAAGCCCGGCCCCATCGCCGATTCGGGCCCGGGGCTTTTACGCGTGTGCGTGCATGGGAGGTCCCTCCGCGCTGCGGCGGGCGAGCATCAGAAAGCGCTGGGCCTGGGGCCGCTCCTCACACCCGGCTTTGACCTGGCGTCCGGAGGGCAGCCGTAGCGGGAACCACGCTTCCCCTCGCCGGCCCCACCTCCTCCATCCGAGCGTCCCAGGCGCCTGGCGGCCCACCACTGGATGACGCCGCTGTGCGGGCCCCGGCTACCCCCGCCGCTCGACGGCGAGGCCGGCACCCCCTCGGCCATGGCCCGGCCCCGGGCCTGCAGCACCGAGGCAGGCAGCGAGCGGCGGCCGTGGGCGGCGCTGGGTTGCACCGGTCCTGCCACCGCCGCTCCTCGGTGTTTACTTTAGAAAGGGGCGCGCGGGGGTCGCGCGGGGCGCGAGGCGGGAGGCCAGTCCTCCAGGCCCGAGCCCGGGAGCGCGGAAGGCGCGCGGCGAGTACGGCAGGCCACAGCTCCCCAACCCCGGTGCCCCGCCGAGGATGCGCGGACCCCGCCCTGCATCCTGCGATGTGGGCTGGAGCCGCCTCCCGCTCGCACCCAGCGCCCTTCCCACCTCCGTACCAACCAATCAAACAGGGACGCGAACAACAAGCACCAACTTAACACCTTTTCCAATCTGGTCGCGGTGTTGAGTCCGTGGGGGTCCTTGACTTGCTTGAGCCTCGGAGTTACTCAGGCAGTTTTCAAAAATATTGATACCCCGGCTGCCCCTCCCTATCCCAGCCCCACCCCGCCCCAAGAGGTTCTGATGAATTGGTTTGGGCGAGCGCAGCCTGGGCCAACCGGCTTTTTCAGGCTCCCCGGGTGATGCTGATGTGCCCGCCGTTGCTGAAAACCACTGGACCTAGCAGTTTTGAAAAATCTCGGAGCTCAGAATTTCTGGCAGGCGGGCGCATCTGGACTTCTAGGAGGCTGGTCCCAGGTGACTCCAGTGTGCCGCTCCAGGTGAGCAGTGCCACCTCAACGTGACTCCCCATATCTGTAGCCAGGCCCTGCCAGTCCTTGCCCTCAAGAGCCATTTATGTCAGTGTCATTGCTGTGTGACATGGAGCTGCTGGCCCTCTCCAAATTCACTTCCTTTGTGGGGAACTGTGTGGTTGTTGTGAGTATTAAGCGACATTCACTTGCAAGGCTGTGGCATAGTCAGAGCTCAGTCATGCAGCCGTTACTGTGGCTGCTAACTGCTTCAGAGTCTCCGGGTAAGGAATTCTCAATCTGGATCAAAAACACCTTTGCCGACTTAACAACAACAAAAACCAAACCGCTCAGTTTAAAAATGGGCAAAGGACTTGAATAGACATTTATCCAAAGAAGATACATAAATGCCTACTAAGCACATGAAAAGATGCTCAACATCATTAATCATTAGGAAACGCAAATAAAAACCATACCCAAGAGGATGGCTATTATTTAAAACACAAACTAACGAGTGTGGGTGAGGATGTAAAGAAATTGGAACCCTTGTTCGCTGAGGGTGGGAATTTAAAGTGGTGCAGCTGGCCGGGGGTGGTGGCCCACGCTTGTAATCCCAGCACTTTGGGAGGCCGAGACGGGCAGATAACCTGAGGTCTGGAGTTCGAGACCAGCCTGGCCAACATGGTGAAACCCCGTCTCTACTAAAAATACAAAAATTAGCCGGACATGGTGGCAGGCACCTGTAATCCCAGCTACTCGGGAGGCTGAGGCACAAGAATTGCTTGAACCTGGGAGGTGGAGGTTGCAGTGAGCAAAGATCGTGCCACTGCACTCCAGCCTGGGTGACAGGGTGAGACTCCATCTAAATATATATATATATAATATTAAAGTGGTGCAGCTGCTATGGAAAACAGTATGGCCATTCCTCAAAAATTAAACATAGAATTACCTTATGATCCAGCAGTCCCACTTCTGAGTGTATACCCAAAAAGAATTGAAAGCAGGAACGAAAACAAATATGTACAGCAATGTTCACAGCAGCATTATTCACAATAGCCAAAAGGTAAAAGTAACCCAAGTGTCTATGGACTGATGAATGGATAAACAAAATGTGGTACATATACATACACTAGAACATTATTTACCCTTAAAAAGGAATGAAATTCTGATACATGCTACAACACAGATACACTGTAAACATTAGCACACAGAAAAGCATGATTCCACTTACATGAGGTCCCTAGAGAAGTCAAATTCAGAGACAGAAAGTAGAATGGGGGTTGCCAGGGGCTGGGGGTTGGGGGATTAGTGTTTTAATGGGGACCGAGTTTCAGTGGGGGAAGATGAAAAGTTCTGGGAATTAGATGCTGATAGTTGCAAAACAATACCAATGTACTTAATACCACACCACTGAATTGTGTACTTATAAATTGTTAAAATAGTAAATTCTATGTTATATATATTTTACCACAGTTTTAAAAAAATTCTGCTCCCAAAACATACGTGCGCACACACACACACGTTTGAGAACCACTTCTGGAAGCAGGAAAGAGATCGATTCAACAAAGCAAACAACTGCCAACTGCCTCCCACGTGCCAGCCCTGGAAGGTAGTTGCTGGGGCCCACCAGGGATCTCCAGGGCCAGCATCCTCCCTTCCACAGGGACACCATTACCAGGGTGAAGCTCCAAGGTCAGTTCCAGAGAGATAGCAGGACATTCAGAACCTGGACCCTGAAGTTCAACCAGGTCACTGGAGCTGACCCGGGATGGCATCTGACTCTCCTTTGGGACACTGCCCCATGAATCAGCCTGGTCCTGAAGCCTGGGGCATTTGGAGTGTAGGAGTGGGATAGGCAAGGGAGTGGGAATGACGTAATCAACAAGTGAATGGGGCCACTGTTAGCCCTATTTATCTTCTCAGCTGAGTTTCCTTGTTCGGGGCTGGCTGCTTTAAAACGCCACCCAGTAGAGGACAGTTGACCCCACATCAAACTCTCTCAAGCCAGGAGCTGGAGGGAACCTCACCTCGTGCCTTAAGAGCATCCATATCAGGATGGGAGGCCAACTATGTGAGTAACAAACAGAGTCAGGAGACTGCCGAATGGCAACCACAATGAAGAACCCACAGGAAAAAAGAAGATGAAGCAATGAGGTGAGGTGATATGGCAGGGCTCTCCAAGGACTCACTCTGCGGGTCAGTCTGTCTCTAGGAGAGGTAACACATCCCTTTGGACTCAGAGGGGGAGCCCCGTGAGGTTCCTTCATCTGATTTGCTTTGCCCTGAGTGCTAAGTCCTGTCCTCCTGCAGTGGGACAGGCAGGTCCTTCTCAGTGGCCGGGGGAAACATGGTTCCTTCCCCTTCTCATACTGGTCCTACAGCAGCTCCTTCCACCCAGGAAACTTCCCAAGATGCCTGCTCATGTCCACAGAGACTGGAAATAACCAAGGGAAAAGCCTGCTGTTATTTAGGACCTTATTATGTCACTGCTGATGCCATAATATTTGCACATTTACTGAGTGTCAACCAGTACCAGGCACTGGAACAGACCTGGGAAATACAATGGGGACACCATGACCATCTGGTCGACCAGTGGTCTCTTTGCTAGCTATTGCATTGAATGTTAGATGCTATGAAAAGCAAACATCATCTTATCTTGGCTCAGAGCTCTTGAGGCTTGTTGATTAGAAGACTCTAGAAATGCGGCCACGTGATCAATTTTACACCCTCCTCCCAGAGGGCCTATTAATTTCATCTATTACAGGTGACAGCTGGTGTCCCTAGTTTGACCAGCCATCTTATAGATCAGACTCTGAGTAGTTTTGTGCTAATACAGCGACACTCTCAGAAGATTTATTCCCAGTGCATGCCTTCCTAATGTGCTAAATATGCAAAGGACATTTACCTCTGCACACAACTCCATTACTAGCAGCATAATTAAGGCTTTCAGTTGAGTTGACCACATAGCCACATAATTCGCTCAGTAGAAATTAGGTATAAAATCCATTTTCTTTTCAAAGAATGTTTAACTGGAAATGACATCATAAAAAACTTCATTCTGTGGCATTCACTGAGAAGACTGCTAGACCCATGCATGTGCTGTCTTGTACCTGAAAATCTAGTCTCTCTGTAACTCCAGGTTGAGCATCTTTGCTCTAATATCTAAACCATGACAAGAAAAATAAATTCTAAGGTTTATATCAAGTAGAATTCCAGTTTCTTATGTCACATTTTATGTACACAAAGCTGGATAACCACATCTCTTTTATCTAAACGGTAACTTGTTTTACCTACTTCCATTTAATTCGTTTCTAGCTTATCTAATTAGTCTCATTTCACCTTCTAAAAGGGCACCAGCTGTGTCTTCTCCGTGCACAAAACCATCTCTGATCTAGGGTGCTTAATTTCATTCAATTCTTGCAATTATTCACTTTCTGTGGATGTACCCAGGTGTCTTCAGGCAATAGATGTATTTTTAAATAAAGCTAATGAGCATAGTGGATTTGGTCCAGAATGCACAATGTAGCTGCATCTGCACAGAGCATTACAGAGAACAGACAACTGCATGTTCCATTTAGCCTGGAAGAGATTCCTTAAGATCCCTGGGCTCTAAACCAGCAAACTATGGAGACTTTCAAACTATACTAGAGCAAAACAGTCTCTGGAGAGATTCCAAATCACTATCATATGTTGCAATTTTCCTTGGTCTACACTCACCTTTTGAATATCTGGCTTTTACCCCAGTTGAAATCAATGGGAACATTGCATTCAGGACAATGTATGTAATGAGAAAAACTAACTCCAAATATAAAACACTTCTCTGCCATTTCTTTATCTAAAATCCATGATTCAGAGGACCATGACGATATCCCATTGCTATAGATGTTTTTTCCCCAATGCAGTTTTCCTGTTTCCCTTTTTGCAGCGAGGTGCTGGCCACATAAGGTATAACAAATAGCAATATCTGCAGAGGAACTCTGAGAATGTGTGGAATGAAAAGAAACAGCCTTCATTCCTCACAGAGTGCTTGTAAATTGTAATTTGCAAAGTAATGCATTTGAATTCTTTTGTTACATTAAAAGTGGGACTTTTCTGGAAGTCTCATAGAAAGCCAAGCAAAAACAAAATGAAAAGTTGTTTCCTTTTCTGCAGATGATTAGTAGGAATTTAATAAGTCATCTTATTAAAGCCATCATGTAAGCAAGGCAGACACTTTTCCAAATCACAATTATGAGCAAAATCATAAATCTTACCCCAATTTATTAAATAATTTTCCAAAAGAATGAGAAAAGGTACACTAAGTCAATTACTTTGGATTTGTGTACATACTATTTTAAAGCTTTTTACAAGCATGAAATAATTATTTTTGAAAAGCAGTTTTAAACGATAGCATTAGCTGATTTTGGGTGTGATAAACCTTCATCTGTCCTCATGGTTCATATTATTCTTTGGTAGAAATGTACCGGAACAGCTGCCTGCTCCCTGCCGTTCTGCATGGAATTATTTCCTGGTACTATCCCCACCGTGAAATCAATTTCACTACAGCATCTCCAGACAAAGTACATGTTTGACACATCTTTCTAAAGGACAGCAGACTGCCTTTCAATTGGTCATGTGACTCTCCTTCTGCTAATTACCCATTGGAATGCCCCAGCAGAGAGAAGCAGGAAAGATGCTTTACAAAGAGCATCTGCCTGTGAGCTTTGCTGGAGAACAAAGGTAAACGCATCGCAATAAATGTGTAAAGATTGTTAAAGCTCACTTTATGAAACAAAGCCTGGCTTTAAAAACCACTAATCTTAAGACCCCGCAAAGCCAGTCTAAGATGCAAATAGTTGTCAAGATGGTCTTTTTCAAATATTATTTTCACGTTATCGATGTGCCGGGACCGTAAACACTTACCCAGTGCCTCTCAGCACATCTGTGTGGAGGTGAACTGAGAGGCAGGGACCTTTCCCACCTGCCTCTGCTTGTTCCTCAACCAGGCCACTCCATTTAACAATGTCTTAGCACCTTGCACAGGAAGCAGGCAAGGCAAGAGAAGCTGAAGAGAGACACCACAGACACCCGAGTCCGAAGAGCTGGAGGGGGCAGACCCCTGAGAATTTCCTGCCTCTCATGTGGTCCAGGAGTTCCTGTGTCCTCTGACAAATTACCTTTTCCCTTGAGTCATTTAGAGCAGGTTTCTTTTTCTTATCACAAGTTCATGAGGGTTTTTTTGTTTGTTTGTTTTTTGGGGGGACGGAATCTCATTCTGTCACTCAGGCTGGAGTGCAGTGGCACAATCTTGGCTCACTGCAACTGAGAGGTGACAGCGTGCTGGAAGTCCTCACAGCCCTCGCTCACTCTCGGCACCTCCTCTGCCTGGGCTCCCACTTTGGTGGCACTTGAGGAGCCCTTCAGCCCACTGCTGCACGGTGGGAGCCCCTTTTTGGGCTGGCCAAGGCTGGAGCCGCTCCGTCGGCTTGCAGGGAAGTGTGGAGGGAGAGGCGCGAGCGGGAACCAGGGCTGCGCGCGGCGCTTGCGGGCCGGCTGGAGTTCCAGGTGGGCGTGGGCTTGGCGGGCCCCCCTACTCGGAGCAGCCGGCCGGCCCTGCCAGCCCTGGGCAGTGAGGGGCTTAGCACCCAGGCCAGCGGCTGCGGAGGGTGTACTGGGTCCCAATTTCTCACAGGACCTTAGCTGCCTTCCCGCCGGGCAGGGCTCGGGACCTGCAGCCCGCCATGCCTGAGCCTCCCACCCTCTCCATGGGCTCCTGTGCCGCCCAAGCCTCCCAGATGAGCACCACCCCCTGCTCCATGGCGCCCAGTCCCATTGACCACCGAAGAGCTGAGGAGTGCGAGCGCACGGCGCGGGACTGGCAGGCAGCTCCACCTGCAGCCCCAGTGCAGGATCCACTGGGTGAAGCCAGCTGGGCTCCTGAGTCTGGTGGAGATGTGGAGAACCTTTAGGTCTAGCTCAGGGATTGTAAACACACCAATCAGCACCCTGTGTCTAGCTCAGGGTCTGTGAATGCACCAATCAACACTCTGTATCTAGCTGCTCTGGTGGGGCCTTGGAGAACCTTTATGTCTAGCTCAGGGATTGTAAATACACCCATCAGCACCCTGTGTCTAGCTCAGGGTCTGTGAATGCACCAATCGACACTCTGTATCTAGCTGCTCTGGTGGGGCCTTGGAGAACCTTTATGTCTAGCTCAAGGATTGTAAATACACAAATTGACACTCTGTATCTAGCTGCTCTGGTGGGGCCTTGGGGAACCTTTGTGTCGATACTCTGTATCTAACTGATCTGATGGGGACGTGGAGAACTTTTATGTCTAGCTCAGGGATGGTAAACGCACCAATCAGCACCCTGTCAGAACAGACCAGTCGGCTCTACCAATCAGCAGGACGTGGGTGGGGCCAGATACGAGAATAAAAGCAGGCTGCCCCAGCTAGCAGCGGCAACCTGCTCACGTCTCCTTCCACACTGTAGAAGCTTCGTTCTTTTGCTCTTTGCAATAAATCTTGCTACTGCTCACTCTTTGGGTCCACACTGCTGTAACATTCACTGCGAAGGTCTGCAGCTTCACTCCTGAAGCCAGCGAGACCATGAGCCCACCGGGAGGAATGAACAACTCCAGACACGCCGTCTTGAGAACTGTAACACTCACCGTGAAGGTCTGCAGCTTCACTCCTGAGCCAGTGAGACCACGAACCCACCAGAAGGAAGAAACTCCGAACACATCGGAACACCAGAAGGAATGAACAACTCCAGACGCACCACCTTCAGAGCTGTAACACTCACCGCGAGGGTCCACGGCTTCATTCTTGAAGTCAGTGAGACCAAGAACCCACTAATTCGCGACCCACAATCTCTGCTTCCTGGGGTCAAGTGATTTTCCTGTCTCAGCCTCCCAAGTAGCTGGGATTACAGGCACCTGACACCCTGCCTGGCTAATTTTGCGTTTTTAGCAGAGACATGGTTTCGCCATGTTCGCCAGGCTGGTCTTGAACTCCTGACCTCAGATGACCCACTTGCCTCAGCTTCTCAAAATGCTGGCATTACAGGTGTGAGCCACTGCACCCCGCCAAGTTCATGAGTTTCTAATACCTGTCATTTGTCTTCTCAGTAAGGATCTGGGAGGAGGAGGTAGCTCCCACACCCTTCTGGAGGTGACCATTTTGAAGGACAGTTGGTGCCCCATGGCTAAGCTAAGGGGGAGCTGGAGTTGAGTCATTCAGTGGACAGATATTTGGGGAGCACCCACATGAGCCTCTTGCGTGCTAGGGGCTGGGGAGACCTCAGGAAGGATATGTTGCAGTGGTCCCTGCCCTCAGGGTATCCACGGTAATCACCATCTCTTAACAAAGACACAGGAGTGAAAGTAGGGCTACCCCCAAACTTCTGTACAGCAGAACCCATTAGACAGTAGTTGGAGGTCTGGCTGGGGACCTTGTTAACATGGTCGTGCAGCTGAGGACCAACGCATGGGCCCCTTGGCAGGGATCACAGGAGTCACAGCCAGACCATGGGGCCCACAGAGCCCATGGGAGGAAGCAGAAACAAGTCCCTCGGGGAGAGTGACTCAGGTGCAGCCACACATTGGCCATGGCTGCCATCAGTGTGACTAGCACCCAGAGGACAAGGGCACTGCCTTAGAATCCATGGTCCTGTGATGAGGAGGGACCTGCATGGGTGGGGCCTGCCTGCCACTTGTGGCTGCTGCTGCTAGCCCTCTTTCCCACTGTGAAGAATGCCCTGGCCTGAACCATGAGTTACAGCATCCTCCTACCAGGTGAGCCACCCCTCTTCCCCATAGGCCCTGGGGCCCTCTTGAAGAAAGCTGGAGAAGAAAATAAACTGAGAGATAAGTCATGTTTACCTGAGGAGACTGGGCATGATCTCAGAGGACTGACTGAGTCGTGACAGTGGACTAACTCTAAGATCAGACCAAAACTTAGACCCCCCAGCCCTAGTGTGTCCGGAACTGGTGGGTTCTTGGTCTCACTGACTTCAAGAATGAAGCTGCGGACCCTCGCGGTGAGTGTTACAGCTCTTAAGGTGGCGCATCTGGAGTTTGTTCCTTCTGATGTTCGGATGTGTTCGGAGTTTCTTCCTTCTGGTGGGTTCGTGTCTTGCTAGCTCAAGAGTGAAGCTGCAGACCTTTGCAGTGAGTGTTACAGTTCTTAAGGCAGCGCGTCTGGAGTTGTTCGTTCCTCCTGGTGGGCTCGTGGTCTCGCTGACTTCAGGAGTGAAACTGCAGACCTTCGCCGTGAGTGTTACAGCTCATAAAAGCAGTGTGGACCCAAAGAGTGAGCAGCAGCAAGATTTATTGCAAAGAGCAAAAGAACAAAGCTTCCACAGTGTGGAAGGGGACCCGAGCGGGTTGCTGCTGCTGGCTCGGGCAGCCTGCTTTTATTCTCTTATCTGGCCCCACCCACGTCCTGCTGATTGGTGAGCCGAGTGGTCTGTTTTGACAGGGCACTGATTGGCGCGTTTACAATCCCTGAGCTAGACATAAAGGTTTTCCAAGGCCCCACCAGAGTAGCTAGATACAGAGTGTCGATTGGTGCATTCACAGACCTTGAGCTAGACACAGAGTGCTGATTGGTGTGTTTACAAACCTTGAGCTAGATACAGAGTGCTGATTGGTGTATTTACAATCCTTGAGCTAGACATAAAGGTTCTCCACCTCCCTATCAGATCAGTTAGATACAGAGTATTGACATAAAGGTTCTCCAAGGCCCCACCAGAGCAGCTAGATACAGAGTGTCGATTGGTTCCCTCACAAACCCTGAGCTAGACACAGGGTGCTGATTGGTGTGTTCACAAACCTTGAGCTAGACACAGAGTGCTGATTGGTGTATTTACAATCCTTGAGCTAGACATAAAGGTTCTCCAAGGCCCCACCAGAGCAGCTAGACACAGAGTGTTGATTGGTGCACTCACAAATCCTGAGCTAGACACAGGGTGCTGATTGGCGTGTTTACAATCCCTGAACTAGACATAAAGATTCTCCACATCTCCACCAGAGTAGCTAGATACAGAGTGTCGATTGGTGCATTCACAAACCTCGAGCTAGACACAGGGTGCTGACTGGTGTGTTTACAATCCTTGAGCTAGACATAAAGATTCTCACATCTCCACCAGACTCAGGAGCCCAGCTGGCTTCACCCAGTGGATCCTGCACTTGGGCTGCAGGTGGAGCTGCCTGCCAGTCTTGTGCCGTGCACTCGCACTCCTCAGCCCTTGGGTGGTCGATGGGACTGGGCACCGTGGAGCAGGGGGTGGCGCTCGTCGGGGGGGCTCGGGCTGCACAGGAGCCCATGGAGGGAGTGGGAGGCTCAGGCATGGCAGGCTGCAGGTCCCGAGCCCTGCCTGGCGGGAAGGCAGCTAAGGCCCAGTGAGAAATTGACCGCAGCGCCAGTGGGCTGGCACTGCTGGGGGACCCAGTACACCCTCCGCAGCCACTGGCCCGGGTGCTAAGTCCCTTATTGGCAGGGCCGGCCGGCTGCTCCGAGTGCAGGGCCCGCCAAGCCCACGCCCACCCGGAACTCCAGCCGGCCCGCAAGCGCCACACGCAGCCCCGGTTCCCGCCCGCGCCTCTCCCTCCACACCTCCCCCCAAGCTGAGGGAGCCAGCGCCCGCCTTTACCAGCCCAGAAAGGGGCTCCCACAGTGCAGTGGTGGGCTGAAGGGCTTCTCAAGTGCCACCAAAGTGAGAGCCCAGGCAGAGGAGGCACCGAGAGCGAGCGAGGGCTGTGAGGACTGCCAGCATGCTGTCACCTCTCACTAGTACCCAGCACATGCAGAAGAACCAATCAGTACCTGCTTAAAATCTTATACATGAGTTTGTGAATCCAGTAGAGTGGACTCATTTCACAGGGAGGAAAAGGAGACTTGCAGGAATTGAAGAGACTTGAAGTGAGTTTGCACAAGGTTGTGTAGCCAATGAGTGACAGAGCACATAGGGCCACGGGTTTAACCACTCCACCTGGGGGACCTCTGAGGGGCTGTTTCCTGGATTGTAAAGTGTCTCCTGCAGAGTGTAGCTGTGAGAACTAAAAGAAAGCAAGCTGAGCTGGGCGTGGTGGTTCACGCCTGTAATCCCAGCACTTTGGGAGGCTGAGGCGGGTGGATCGCCTGAGGTCAGGAGCTCGAGACTAGCCTGGCCAACATAGTGAAGCCCCATCTCTACTAAAAACACAAAAAATTAGCTGGGCATGGTGGCGGGCACCTGTAATCCCAGCTACTAGGGAGGCTGAGGCAGGAGAATCACTTGAACCTGGGAGGCGGAGGTTGCAGTGAGCCGAGATCGCGCCATTGTACTCCAGCCTGGGTAACGAGCAAAACTCCGTCTCAAATAAATAAATAAATAATAAATAAATAAAAGAAAGCATGCTGATAAAGCTTTTATCCTGGCACATCGTAAGTGCTCAATAAACTTTTGACTGTTGCCTATTTGACAGTTTCCCTTGCAGAGAAATACTTAAAATGATTTCAGTTATTTCAAAATTGTTGGTGTAGTGATAGTATTATGGTTATATATTTAAAGAGAATTTGTATACCTTTTAGAGATACACCTTCAAATATTTATAGATGAAATAAAATGATGTCTGAGATTTGCTTCAAAATAACCCAGCTGGCAGGAGTGGAGGGTTGGGGGAGCAGGTGAGCCAAGGTTGGCAGGTCCGACGCCTGCCGAGATGGGGAGCTCATCGCACTCTGCTCTCCACTTTTGTGTGTGTTTGAAATAGTCCATAAGAAAAAGTTTTTATATGTACATTTGAAGCTGTGTCCTGGGGGAGGATGCACATAAGACATTTATACTCACACACCATAGTTTCAGACTTGCCTAAAAGCCTTTTTCAATATGCAGACCACTCAAACACAGTATGTGATTAACAGTATAATTAGCACTAGGTTTTGTTTTGTTTTCTAAAATCAGTATGGCATTATTAGCACTGTGGTTTAGTGTTCTGCAGAATACTCCTACAACTTTAGCTGGGCATGGTGGCACGTGCCTGTAGTCCCAGCCACTGTGGAGGCTGAGGTGGGAGGATGGCTTGAGCCTGGGAGGCAGAGATTGCAGGGAGGCAGATGTTGCAGTGAGCCAAGATTGCATCACTGCACTCCAGCCTGGGCAATAGAGCCAGACCTTGTCTCAAAAAAAAAAAAAAAGAAAAAAAATGTTTCTTTCTTAAAAACTCCCAGGACCAGGCAAAGGTGGCTCACGCCTGCAATCCCAGCAATTTGGGAGGCCGAGGTGGGCAGATGGCTTGAGGCATTTGAGACCAGCCTGGCCAACATGGTGAAACCCTGTCTCCACTAAAAATATAAAAATTAGCTGGGCATGATGGCGCATGCCTGTAGTCCCAGCTACTCGGGAAAATGAGGTTCGGGGGATCACTTGAGCCTGGGAGGCAGAGGTTGCAGTGAGTTGAGATTACACCACTGCACTCCAGCCTGGGTAACAGAGCGAGACTCTGTCTCAAAAACAACAACAACAACAACAAACAGAAAGAAACTCCCAAATACTATACCTCTGTCTTGGTGATTCACAGACAAATTATTATATTAAAGAAACTGAGAGAAGTCCTGCAGTAAATAAGGTTGTTTAACTTTATTTAACTTAGTATTTCCAAGTTTAATTGTCTATAGAAGCCCACCCCCCCAAGTTTTTTTTTTAAATAAAATTGTGTATTGCTTATAAACATCTTGAAGAATACTAAGGGTCCATGGTTCCCGGTCTGAGAAACACTGGTATGAGCTACATCATAGAATCAGACTTTGTGGGCTGTTCTGGGAGTTTAGGCTGTTGTTAAACAGGGTTTCTAGAGGTTTGACAAAAAGAAAATTTAGTGCCAGCTACGTGCCTGAATGTGTCCCCTCCAAATTCATGTTGGAACTTAATTGCCATTGTGGTAGTATTAAGAGGTGTGGGCTTCTGGAAAGTGACTAAGTCATGAAGGCCGTGCCCTCATGAATGGATTAGTGCCCTGTAAAGGTGCTGCAGTGAACTAGCTGAGGCCCTTTTTCCCTTCCACTTTGTGTCCCTTATGCCATGTGAGGACGCAGCATTCAAGGGACCATCTCAGAAGCAGAGACTGGGGCCCTCATCAGACACAAAACCTGCCAGCAGCTTGATCCTGGACATCTCAGCCTCCGGCACTGTGAGAAATAAATTTCTATTACTGATTAATTGCCCAGTCCCAGGTAGTTTGTTATAGCAACAGAAACAGGTCAAGACAGTGCCTTTGTCTCATGCTCCCTTTGTCCACTCTCCTTCCCCCTTCTCCTTCCCTAGCGGCTCCCATCCACACCTGCCACACACCTTGAGGAGAGAAAAGGGCAGGCAGCCTCGTGAGTATGACTTGCTCACCTCCCCACAGGAGCTACATCTCTGGCTATGGGTATAGAAACATTTCTGGCTACAGGGGCTCAGGGTGAAGGCTCAGCCCCACACTTTCCTTTCCACAATTGTCAGATGTGACTTAAGACAGGTATTCCTAAATTAGTGCTTGGCTGTATTTAATTGGGGGTGATATGTACAGTTAAAACTGTGTATTGGCTGGGCACGGTGGTTCATGCCTGTAATCCCAGCACTTTAGGAGGCCAAAGCGGGAAGATCATCTGAAGTCAGGAGTTCGAGATCAGCCTGGCCAAAATGGTGAAACACCGTCTCTATTAAAAATACAAAAACAAAACAAAACAAACAAACGAACAAACAAACAAAAATCTAGCTGGGTGTGGTGGCAAGCTCCTGTAATCCCAGCTACTCAGGAGGCTGAGGCAGGAGAATCACTTAAACCCGGGAGGCAGAGGTAGCAGTGAGCCGAGATTGAGCCACTGCACTCCAGCCTGGGTGACAAGAGAGAAACTCCTTCTCAAAAACAAAAACCAAACCAAACAAAAAAACTACGTATTTAGCCATGTTTTGCATACTTAGCATTCTGAAATAATGCAAATATATTGCCTCTGGTTTTCCTTTTAGCTAGCACTTGAACTCAGGCGTTAGTGCATTGAAAAGGACTATGAAACCTGAATACACTTAGCAGTTTAGGATTTCCATGCTCCAGAAGCTTTATTTTAAAAAATCAGAAGAGTTGATCACAACTGAGAGTCATAGAATATTGATTCACAAAGACTTTTTTATTTATCTGCCCACCTCACGACTGGCCACATTCCCTTCCCTCCCCATCTGCAGCCCAGCCAAATGTCCCCCATCTTCCTCCTCATTCTCCAAGCAAGCTTTCCCCTGTCAGTGGTCCCCAGAAGCTCTGGGATTCAGGAGCCCTCTACTCCCTCCCTTCCATTCCTATCTATTTGTCTATTCTTTCCTTTCCATTTCTCCTCCTCTCCTCATGTAGAGGGTTGGGAAGAGTTACTAACCTTGTAGGGATAATGCAGATTAGGATGATAATGATGCTAATACTAAACACGAATACAAGTGTTATTAGCATTCCATCACATATGCTCACAAAACTCACAAAACACTGCTGTGGTCATAAACCTATGGAGTCGATATTTTTTATTGTTTTATAGATAAAGAAATGGAGCCCTCGAGAAGTTAAGCAGTTTGCCCAAGATCATACAGCTGCAATTTGTATTGCAACAAAATTTGTGACCTGCCTAAATTTTCACCATCATTCATATTTCTGTCACACTCTGGATCCTCCATCTACCAAAAATGAATATAGTGACATAGCCACACAGCTGAGGAATTCTTTTACTTCCCACAGGTATAGGGCTATAGTTTCAAATATTTGCACAAAAAATATTTAGGCCAGGCACGGTGGTTCATGCCTGTAATCCCAGCACTTTGGGAGGCCGAAGTGGGTGGATCACTTGAGGTCAGAAGTTTGAGACCAGCATGGCCGACATGGTGAAACCCCGTCTCTACTAAAAATACAAAAATTAGCCAGATGTGGTGACATACACATGTAGTCCTGGCTACTCGGGAGGCTGAGGCAGGGGGATCATTTGGGCCCAGGAGGCAGAGGTTGTAGTGAGCCAAGATCACGCCACTGTACTCCAGCCTGGGTGACAGGAGTGAGACGTCTCAAAAAAAAAGAAAAGAAATTATTTAGATTTGCACATTTGTTTCTCTAACCTCATCTCATTCATCTCCCCTCTAGGCTCCCTGAAGCCCAGGACCTGCAGTTCCTTAAGGAACTGCATGTTGGCATGCCTCAGTGCCTTTGCACAAGCTGCTGTTTCTGTCTGGAATCTCTAGACTTCTTCTCATCTTCCTCGGCTGAATGCTGCCCAGCCCACTTCAACTTAATCATGCTCCCTTTGTCCTGAAGGCTTCCTGGAGACCCTCCATCTTCTTCAGCCACCCTAAGTGCAGGCTCCCCTGTGCCCTCCCATACCCACTGGGCTCACCTCTGTCACAATGTTGCTCCTGCTGGGCTCTAACAGTCAGTGTGCTCAGCTGTCCTTCCTCTGTAAAGTGAGCTCCTTAAAGGGGACACTGACTAGCAGAGTCCTCAGCAGATACTGGGAGCTGCTGAGTCAATGTTTGCTGAATGACTGGAAAAATGAGAATTGTCACCTAAGAAGACGTGATAGGAACTGAGTTCTGTGTTTCTCAAAGGTAATTTCTTGCACCTTTTGCTCTAGCGTAATAGTTTCCATTTCTTGAGGAGGCGGGGGTGGTGTTTTTGTTTGGACCATCCTAGGAACCATCACTTGAACTTCCTGCCACACCAGATTCAGCCCACTGCAAAGAGGCCGGCTGCATTCGATTTCCTCTGCAAGGAAGAAAAACAAAACAAAACAAGTCTTGATTTATCACAAAACTCAGCACAGGAAAGCTTAAACAATGGCTCCCAAACTCAGCTCTCATGTTGCTAAAAATTATTTGTCTTATAGGAGGAAGAGAATTCCTCAAATCCCACAAAGGCAACTCTTCTTCCTGAAGACAGCAGCTTTGCCAGTAATGAGGGCAACATTCACAATACAGGTTGGTGCTCAAGTGACTTTTGTGAGCCCACAGCTAGTCAAGGGAGGAGGGGCTCTCGGGGTGTCACTGGGGAGTGGGTCCAATTAGTTTTGAGCATAAGATGGGCAACAGCTATGAATTGCAACCTTTTTGGACAACATCTATGTTAAAAGCACATGATGAAACATCAAATGTTTTGGAGGAAGCTGGGAGCCCATTGAGTGGCACATGGCTGTTCCTATGGGGAAACAGAGTCTACCTCTGCTCTCATCTTGCACCTTCCTCTGATAATTGCTGCCAGGAGCTCCTGCTTTAACTTCTTCTAATACTGACCTCCTATCATGAGGTCTGTGTTACTAGTTTCACTATCTGTTGAGCACTCTTTGATTTTATGATTAACTTTGGTTTGTTTGTTTTTTGAGACGGGGTCTCATTCTGTCGCCCAGGCTGGAGTGCACTGGCGAGATCTCGGCTCACAGCGCACTGCAACCTCTGCCTCCTGGGTTCAAGCAATTCTCCTGCCTCAGCCTCCCGAGTAGCTGGAACTATAGGTGCCTGTCATGATGCCAGGCTAATTTTTGGAATTTTTTGACTCCTCATTCTTGAACATGGTTATAGTATGCTAAGTTGGCAAGCACATTGAAAACTTCTCATCTTTGGTTCCTGACTTTTGTTGTGCCTGCTGAGAAGTCAGCTGGTTTTTGTTTTTTTTTTTTTAAATAAGCTGTTTTTCATTCTCTGTGGCTGCTTTTAAGATTTTCTTATTGCTTTTAGTGTTATTTTTTACTGTGAGGTGTCTGGACCTAGACTTCTTTTTATTTACCTTATGTCAAATTTATAGGACTTTTTTTTTTTTTTTTTTGAGATGGAGTCTCCCAGGCTGGAGTGCAGTGGCCTGATCTCGGCTCACTACAACCCCTGCCTCCCATGTTCAAGCGATTCTCCTGCCTCAGCCTCCCGAATAGCTGGGACTACAGGCGTCTGCCACCACTCCTGGCTAATTTTTGTATTTTTAGTAGAGACAGGGTTTCACCATATTGGCCAGGCTGGTCTCAAATTCCTGACCTTGTGAACTGCCTGCCTCGGCCTCCCAAAGTGCTGGGATTACAGGTGTGAGCCACCGCACCCAGCCAATATAGGACTTTTGAGTTTTGGGAGTGATGTTTTTCACCAATTTTAGAAGATTCTATTATTATTTTACTTTCTTTTTATTTATTTATTTATTTATTTATTTATTTATTTATTTATTTATTTATTGAGACAGAGTCTCACTCTGTTGCCCAGGCTGGGGTGCAGTGGCGCAATCTCAGCTTACTGCAAACTCCACCTCCCAGGTTCAAGCAATTCTCCTGCCTCAGCCTCCCGAGAAGTGACTACAGGTGCGTGCCACCACGCCCAGCTAACTTTTGTATTTTTAGTAGAGATGGAGTTCACCATGTTGGCCAGGCTGCTCTCGAACTCCTGACCTCAAGTGATCCACCTGCCTTGGCCTCCCAAAGTACTGGGATTACAGGCGTGAGCGGTTTTACTTTCTTTAGATTTAATTTTGCCCCATTATTACTCTCCTTTCTTTCAGGGATGCCAGTTGAATGTATGTAAGACCTTCTCACTTTATTCTTTATGCCAGTAATTCTCTCCTTTTGTATTTTTCATTCCTTTCACATTCTATGCTTCATTCTGGATAGTAATTTTTTTCCCCTGGCCTATCTTGCAATAGGTTAATTTTCATTTCATCCATTTCTAATTAGCTGTTAATCCCAACGGTGGGACTACTTTGTTATATTGTATTTTTCATTTCTAAACTTTCTGTTTGGTCCTTTTTCATACTGATGATTTTACTTTTTAAAAATCGGTAGACTTTATTTCTTGTAATGATTTTATTTTATTTTATTTTTTCTCATCTTGACTTGAAGCTCATGATTTTAGATTTATCAAAAAATTAAGCCAATAATACAGAATGTTCCATATGTGCTCCTCCCACACACAGTTTCTCCTATTGCTAATATTTTGCATCAGTGTGGCATGTTTATTGCAATTAATGAATCAATATTAATACATGATCACTAACTGAAGTCCCACAGTTTACAGTGAGGTTCACTCTTTGTGTTGTACAGTTCTGTTTGTTTTGACACTTGCATAATGTCATGTAGCCACCGTTACAGAATTACAAAGAATAGTTTCACTGTCCTAAAATGCCCCTATACTTCACCTATTCATCCCTTCACCCACTCCCTCTGAACCATGGGCAACCACTTGATTTTGCTTTTTTACAATTCAGATGTTGCCAAGGTGATTATATTAAGTGAGGGTGCCTTTAATAAGTGATTAGACTACGACGATTTCTTTTTTAAAGTTTCCAATTTCCTGCCAAAATTTGTGAGTTTTTATTTCTTTGAGCATATTCAGCTTGGTGGTTTGACAGTCTGTGTCTGACATTTCCAATATCTGGAGTCCTTGCTGCTATGATTTTTTTTTTCCTGCTGTTTCTCATTAACATCATCTCTCTTGTATGTCTGGTAATTCTTTCAAATATTTTTTCAAATATTTTTATTCTGGTAAAATACACCTAACATAAATTAACCATCTTAATCATTTTCAAGTGTACCGTTCAGTGGTATTAAATATATTCATATTGTTGTACAACATCACCATCATCCATCTTTAGAACTCTTTTCAACTTGCAAAACTCACACTCAATACCCATTAAATATTAGCTCATCATTGCACCCTTCCCCCAGCCCCTGGCAACCACGATTCTACTTTCTGTCTCTATGAATTTGACTTCTCTAGGTACTTCACATAAGTGAGATCATACCGTTATTTGTCTTTTTGTTACTGTATGATTTTTGTCCATCACTTATCATAATGTCCTCAATGTTCTATTTTATGTATATGCCACATTTTGCATGTGCATTTTATGGTCAATGGAAACTTGGGTTTCTTCCGTGTTTTAGCTGCTATGATTAATGCTGCTGTGAGCATGCTATAAAGATAGGCATAGCTGTATCTCTTGGAGACCTTGCTTTCAATCCTTTTGGGCATATATCCAGAAGTAGAATTGCTGGATCATATAGTAATTCTATTTTGAATTTTGAGTGGAACCATCATCCTGTTTTCCACAGTGGTTGCACCATTTTCTATTTTCACTAACAGTGTGTAAGGGTCCTGACTTCTCTACATCCTCATCAACATTTGTTATTTTCTGTTTGTTTTAATAGTAGCCATCCTAATGAGTGGGAGCTGGTACCTAGTTATTTTTTATTATTTGCTTGACATCATGTTTCAGAAGTTATTTGTAGGAATAATTTGAAGTTTAGGATAATGTTATTTTCTCCTATAAAAAAATTTTTATTTGTTTCTGTCAGGTACTTTGGTGCACTACCAATAGTGTGTCACCTTAATCTATCTTCAGGGCTAGAGATTTTCTTTTTTTTTTTTTTTGAGATGGAGTCTCGCTCTGTCGCCCAGGCTGGAGTGCAGTGGCGCAATCTCGGCTCACTGCAAGCTCCACCTCCCGGGTTCACGCCATTCTCCTGCCTCAGCCTCTCCGAGTAGCTGGGACTACAGGCGCCCGCCACCACGCCCGGCTAATTTTTTTGTATTTTTAGTAGAGACGGGGTTTCACCATGGTCTCGATCTCCTGACCTCGTGATCCACCCGCCTCGGCCTCCCAAAGTGCTGGGATTACAAGCGTGAGCCACCGCGCCCAGCTGAGATTTTCTAAGTAACCAAAAGGACTCAAAATTTGGTTGCAGTCCATGCTAACACTGATTTCTTTTTATTTACTCTTACTTCTCAGGATCAAACCTTTGGGGTTCCTGCCTAAGCAGGGGATTAATTAGCAGGGGACCCAAACTTAGCCAGCCCTGGACTCTGACATTTGACCTCCATTTTCATAAGGCTCTCAAAAGTGCAGCTCAGCCTCTGAACCGCTAATCCCATCTCAGATACCCTCATACAAAAGTGACTTCAAATGCGTGGTTCATTGCTAGGATGTAAATGCTTCCCCTTGGCCGGGCGTGTGGCTCACGCTTGTAATTCCAGCACTTTGGGAGGCTGAGGTGGGTGAATCACTTGAGCCCAGGAGTTCAAGACCAGCCTGGGCAACATAGTAAAACTCCATCTCTACAAAAATGCAAAAATTAACCAGGCATGGTGGCACGTGCCTGTAGCCCAAACTACCTGGGATGCTGAGGCAAGAGAATCCCTTGAGACCTAGAGGCAGAGGTTAAAGTGAGCCATGATTGAGCCACTACACTCCAGCCTGGATGACAGAGGGAGACCCCTGTCTCAAAGCAAAACACAGAAACAAAAAACAAAACAAAATAAAAAAAACTTTCTTTTCAAAAATTCGTGAGGGTTTCGGATTACAGCCCTTGCAAAACAGCCTTCATACAGCTTTTGGTAGTTTCTCCTTCTGCCTTCTACATGTGAGGACACAGTGCACCTCCTCTCCAGAGGATATACAATTAGAGGATATAAAATTAGGCACCACTTTGGAATCTGAGAGCACCCCTCACTAGACAACCCAAACTGCTTGTTTCTTGATCTTGGATTTCCCAGCTTCCAGAACTGTGAGAATATAAATTTCTGTTTTTTATAAAATACCCATTCTGTGGTATTCTGTTATAGGAGCAAACAACAGACAAAGAAAATTAGTACCAGAGAAGTGAGGCACCAACTCACTGGCAACAAATGCCTAAAACTGTGGAAGTAGCTTTGGAACTGGGTAATGGGTAGAGCTGGAACAGTTTTGAAATGAATGCTGTAAAAAGCCTAGAGTGCTATGAATGGAGCATCCAGGGCGACTGGGGAAGGCTCAGAAGAGGAGAGCTGCAGGGAAAGTCTGGAACTTCTGGGAGATTACTCAAGTGGCCGTATGCAGAATGTTGGTAGAAATATGAGCAGGGGGCCGGGCATGGTGGCTCACGCCTGTAATCTCGGCACTTTGGGAGGCCAAGGTGGGTGGATCACTTGAGGTCAGGAGTTCAAGACCAGCCTGGCCAACATAGTGAAACTCTGTCTCTACTAAAAATAAAAAAATTAGCTGGGCATGGTAGCAGACCTCTGTAGTCCCAGCTACTCGGGAGGCTGAGGTGGGAGAATCACTTGGACCTGGGAGGCAGAGGTTGCAGTGAGCTGAGATCACGCCATTGCACTCCAGCCTGGGTGAAAGAGCAAGACTGCGTCTCAAAAAAAAAAAAAAAAAAAAAAGAAATATGAACAGGAAAGACCATCCTGAGGTTTCTGATGAAAATAAGAAACAAGGTACTGGACACTAGAGGAAAGGCCATCCTTGTTACAAAGTGACAAATAACTTGGTAGAATTATGTTGATGTCCCAGGAGTCTGTGGAAGGCAGAATTCAAGAGCAATGAACTAGGATATTTGGTGGAAGAAATCTCCAAGCAGCAAAATGTTGAAGGGGCTGTATGTGTTCTCTTAATTGCTTACAGTAGAGTGCAAAAAGAGAAAAAGGATTTAAAGATGGAATTGATAATTAAAAGGGAAGCAGATGTAAAGATCTAGAAAGCTCTCAGCCTGGCCATGTAAAGAATAAAAAAGCATGGCCCGGCGACCTTTGCTAAGGAGATTAGTAGGGATAGAAGGAAGCCAGACGCTATTCATCAAGATAAAAGAACAACCCTGAAGGCATTGTGGAGACCTAAGAAGTCGCCTGCCCATCACAGGCCTAGAGTGCCAGGCCCTTGAGGGCAGAAAGACTTCAAGGGAGGGGCCCAGGGCGCCTGTGGGACCTCAGGGCTCACGACCCAGGGACTCCATGCTCCATGTTTCTACGCAGCACTCCTCAACTGACCCAGTTGTGTTCAAGTGGGCCCAGGTGTGGCTTGAGCCACCGCTCTTGAAGGCTGAGGCCATAACCCTTTGCAACATCCACGTGGCACTAACTCCGCAAGTGCACAGATGCAAGAGCTGTGGAGGCATGGTTTCTCCCACCAGATTTCAAAGGATGTCATGGACAGCCTTGGGGACCAAGCAGAAAATTGCTGCAGGGTGGGCTCACTGCAGAGAATCTCCACTAGAGCAATGCTTAGTGGACCCAATGGAGGCAGGGCTGTCCCCAAGACCCCAGACATGTAGAGCTGCCAGTGTGCAATGCCAGCCTGGGAGTCACAAGTACCCAACTTCAACTGCTGAGAGCTGCATTGTGGGCTGCTCCCAGCAAAACCTTGAGGCTAGGGTCCTGTGGAGCCTTGGAAGCCCAATAGCCATCCCACTGTATCTAGAAGGCATGACATAGAGTCAGGGAGGATTGTTGTCAGGCCTCAAGATTTAATGTTGTGGCTGGGTGTGGTGGCTCATGCCTATAATCCCAGCACTTTGGGAGGCTGAGGCAGGTGGATCACCTGAGGTCAGGAGTTCAAGACCAGCCTGGCCAACATAGTAAAACCCTGTCTCTACTAAAAATACAAAAACTAGCTGAGCGTGGTGGCGGGCACCTGTAATCCCAGCTACTTGGGAGGCTGAGGCAGGAGAATTACTTGAACCCAAGAGACGGAGGTTGCAGTGAGCTGATATCGCATCACTGCACTCCAGCCTGGGAGACAAGAGCAAGACTCTTTCTCAAAAAAAAAAAAAAATTTAATGTTGTTTGCCTTATTGGGTTTTGGACTTACTTGGGACCTGTTATGACTTTCTTCTTTCCTATTTCACCCTTCTGGAATGAAAGTGTGTTGTGCCTGTCCCATCCATTATAATTTGGAGACACATACCTTGTTTGGCTTCTTAGGCTCAGGTTGGAGGGAAATTTGCCTCAGGATGAATCCTGCCTTGAGTCTCACCCATATTTGACTTAGATAAGACTCTGGACTTTAGACTTTTGAGTTAATCCTGGGACAAGTTAAGATGCTTGAGGCTCTTGGGAGAGAATGAATGTACAGTTGTGCGACACATAAAGATGTTTTAGGCAATGATGGACTACCTATATGACAGTGCCCCTGTAGGATTTTACTAGGAAAAATTCCTATTGCCTAGTGACATCAGAGCCTTCATAACATCACAGCACAACACATCACTTACCTGTCCCAGGTGATGCTGGTATCAGCAAACCTACTGTCTAGCACATACAATTATGTATAGTACATAACACTTGATGATAATGACTATGTTACTGGTTTATGTTTTTTATTATACTATAATTTTTATCATTATTTTAGAGTATACTCCTCCTACTTATTTTTTAAGAAACTTAATTTTAAAGCAACCTTAGGCAGGTCCTTCAGGAGATATCCAGAAGAAGGCATTGTGATCACAAGAGATGACAGCTCCATGCGAGTTACTGCCCCTGAAGACCTTCCAGTGGGACATGATGAACGGGCGGAAGACAGTGAGTGATACTGAGGATCCTGACCTTGTGTAGGCCTGGGCTAATGTGTATGATTGGGTCTTAGATTTTTATAAAACAGTTTAAAAAGGTAGAGAAGATTTTTAAATTGAAAACAGAAAGAAGTTTATAGAATAAGAATATAAAGAAAAAGATTTTTTTATACAGCTGTACAATGTGTTTGTATTTGAAGCTAAGTGTTACCGTAAGAGTCAAATTTTATTTATGTATTTATGTATTTATTTATTTATTTGACATGGAGTCTCACTCTGTTGCCCAGGCTGGAGTGCAGAAATGTGATCTCGGCTCACTGCAACATCCGCCTCCCAGGTTCAAGTGATTCTTCTGTCTCAGCCTCCCAAGTAGCTGGGACTGTGGGTGTGCACTACCATGCCTGGCTAATTTTTGTATTTTTAGTAGAGACAGTGTTTCACCACGTTGGCCAGGTTGGTCTTGAACTCCTGATCTCAGGTGATCTGCTCGCCTCAGCCTCCTAAAGTGCTGGGATTACAGGCGTGAGCCACCATGCCCAGCCGAGTCAAAATTTTTTGTAAAAATTAAAAAAGTTGTTAAGGTAAACAGTTACAGTAAGCTAAGGTTAATTTACTATTGGAGAAAAACAATTTAGAATACATTTAGTGTAGGTTAAGTGCACAGTGTTCTAAAGTCTACAGTAGTAAACAGCAATGTCCTAGGCCTTCACATTCACTCACCATTCACTCACTGACTCACCCAGACTAACTTCCAATCCTGCAAGCTCCATTCATGGTAAGTGTGCTATGCAATATACTATGTTTTAATCTTTTATCTCGTATTTTTACCGTAACTTTTCTATGTTTAGTTGTTTAGATACACAAATATTTGTCATGATGTTACAGTTGCCTACAGTATTCAGTGCAGTAGCACGTTGTGCAGGCTTGTAGCCTAGGAGCAGTCGGCCATACCACATGGCCTAGGTGTTTGGTAGGCTGCACTATCTAGGTCTGTGTAAGCACACTCTACGATGTCCGCTCAGTGATGAAATGGCCTAACCGCGTGTTTCTCAGAACATATCCCCATCATTACATGACATGTGGTTGCGTTTTGTATGTGAGAAGGACACAAATTTTGGGGGGCCAAGGGTGGAATATACCATGGTTTGAATGTGTTCCCTCCAAAATTCAGGAGTTGCCAATGTGACAGTATTAAGAGGTAGGGCCTTTAAGAGGTGACAGACCATGAGCGATCTTGCTCATGAGATTAGTGCTCTTATAAAGAGGCTTTGCACAGCATTCAGTTGCTTGCCTGTCAGCCTCCACTCTGTGAGGACACAATGCTCCTCCCCTCATGAAGAGGCAACACTAAGGCGCCATTTCGGAAGCAGAGAGCAGCCTTCACCAGACCACCAAACCTGCCAGCACCTTCATCTTGGGCTTCTCAGCCTCCAGCACTATGAGAAATAAATGTCTTTTTTTTAAATAAATTGCACAGTCTCAGGTATTTTGTTATAGCACCACAAAATCCTCTAAGATACTCAGTTCTCTGGATCTTGGCCTGGTAACATTTCAGTGTCATATTAACTTCTGGATGTTCGTAAGTTTTCTAAAAAAAAAAAAAAAATTTATGTTACCTAGTTGCTATCAGCTGTATTTCAATTTGTTTACTTCTCTTTCCTTACCAGATCTGAAGCTTATTAAGGTCAAGGACTGTGTAGTTTTTTTTTTTTTTTTTTGAGACAGGGTCTCACTCTGTTGCCCAGGCTGGAGTGCAGTGGCATGATCATGGCTCACTCTAGCCTCAACCTCCTGTGCTCAAGTGATCCTCCCACCTCAGCCTCCCAAGTAGCTGGGACTACAGGCGTGCACCACCATACCTGGCTATTTTTATATTTTTTTGTAGAGATGGGTGTCTCACCATGTTGCCCAAGCTGGTCTCAAACTCCTGGGCTCAAGAGGTCCTCCCACCTCAGCTTCCCAAAGTGTTGGGATTACAGGTGTGAGCCACTGAGCCTAGCCTATATTCCTTTTTATATTCTCAGAACCGACGCCTTATTGTTAGTGCCTGATGTGCTTTTTAGGAACTCACTAAATATTAGTTGATGAATGCGTTCTTAGTAGGGAGTCATTCCACCTGATCTGGGGAAATATATTAGAAGAACACTCAACATTACACAATGTCAAAATCACGTTTGTTTAGTGCAGCAAAGGTAGAGTTTCAGGGGCATGGCCAGGGTCAAGAAGCAAAATAACTCCAAGAAACATCCATATAGGAAAAAAGGAAAACAAACAGCAAATGAAATGAAATGTTTGCAAATGAAAGCAAACAGACAGGAAGAAGGCATAGGCTGTAAGATAGTAAGGTAGGGATAACATTGGTTGTCCTTCAAATTTCAATGACAGGTTTTTGTTGCTTATGATTTTTAAAAATGCTATGTAATCATTGTTACAATATTGTTGCCTATGAGATCAATTAGACAGTTAAGAAAAACACTTGTTGCTTCCAGGACACACATCATTCATCTGAGGATGCATATGAGACTTACTGGTGCCTGTATGGCATGAACTTTGGGAGTCAACTTGAAATTTTGCACCTGACTTGGCCTCTAAATAATTGTGAGCAGAGTTCTTAACTCTGTGAGCTTCACTTCCTCCCCTCCAAAGGGAGATGACATAGCTTCTCTTCAGGACTGTTGGTGAAGGTTCCGTAAGATGAGATACTGCTGGTCAGTGCCTGGCATGAGCAGGTGCTCAGCACACATACAGCTCGTCCATTCTCATGATCCCGAGCCATAAGCTCAGCAATGAGCTGAGCCGGCTGCCACCACTCTTGGACAGTAGACAGCACAACACCTTCCGGACAATGGTATGTAACATATTTATTGATTGACCTTCTGCTGGCAAGGATGAAAATAAAAAATAACACATTTATTGAATATTTATTTCTACTTGGGGATTAAAGAAAATAAAGGTGATAATTTCTCTACTTCTGTTCCCAAGACCTGTGCACTTGAAGCCAGGGCTGTAGTCTTCAAACTGACTCCCACTTTCCTCATGCACTCCCAGCCCACTCTCCATGAGTACCCACTCATTATTCATTCATTATCTTAATTACTTATTAAATTTTAAGTTAATTATTTCATTCACTATTGATTAATTATTCCAAACACCCTGATGTCATTTTCTTCATTGGGTGAAGTGTTTTCTTATTGGTGCCTAGTGCCTTGAATAAGCTAATACATGTTTGCCTTACAGAAAATCACCTAACGTTTTTCTTTTTCTTTTTCTTTTTCGAGACGGAGTCTCGCTCTGTCGCCAGGCTGGTGTGTCCAGTGGCGCGATCTCAGCTCACTGCAACCTCCGCCTCTTGGGTTCAAATGATTCTCCTGCCTCAGCCTCCCTAGTAGCTGGGACTACAGGTGTGTGCCACTACGCCCAGCTAATTTTTGTAGTTTTAGTAGAGATGGGGTTTCACCATGTTGGCCGGGATGGTCTTGATCTCTTGATCTCATGATCCAGCCACCTTGGTCTCCCAAAGTGCTAAGATTACAGGCATGAGTCACTGTGCCCTGCCATGTTTTTCTTTTCTTTTCTTTTCTTTTTTGTTTTTGTTTTTGTTTTTTTTTTTCGAGATGGAGTCTCCCTCTGTTGCCAGGCTGGAGTGCAGTGGCTTGATCTCAGCTCACTGCAACCTCTGCCTCCCAGGTTCAAGCGATTCTCCTGCCTCAGCCTCCCGAGGAGCTGGGACTACAGGCGTGTGCCACCATGCCTGGCTAATTTTTGTATTTTTAGTAGTGATGGGGTTTCACCATGTTGGCCAGGATGGTCTTGATCTCTTGACCTCATGATCTGCCCGCTTCAGCCTCCCAAAGTGCTGGGATTACAGGGGTGAGCCACCGTGCCCGACAGGGCCATGATTTTCTTAATAAAAACAACTACCTCCCATCTCATTGCAGAGAGAGGGCCTGTTCTCTTTCTTTGGTAAATGGAAGAAATTTAATCCACTCTGGTGATGGGGAATAGCTGTTTTAGTAATATAAATAGGGGTGGCCTTGCTGTGAGTAAAGTGTCAGACTCTGACTGGTGAGATTAAAGATATGGTCCCAGATGAATTGCAAAAGGGTTATATTAGATTTTATGTCTGCTAACATCATGGAATGATGCTGGTACAGGATACCTAATGCCACAACCCCCTCCACCCTGCAGAGACCCAAGCAGTTTCTCTCCAAAAGAACTGCCTGCCTGCCCCCTTTCATCCAGAAAGCTTTTCGAGGCTTGAGCCCTTCACTGATGAAACTCTGAGAGCTCCCTTTGACCAAGATAGCATCAAGAAGGAAGGACAATTATCTGAATAAGTTGGAAGATAACTAGCCATAGAGTACTCTAACTGAAGTCCCTGCGGGATGCTAAAAACAAAAAAGAAGATCAAATTAAAGCTGATGAGCATATTGGCTCACAACATATCGATTGATATCCCAGATAGCAAAAGAATTAACAAAAGAACAATTGGAAATGTGTACTCAGATTTAATAAATGTCCAATAGGAGGAAAACAAGTTTAAAAAAAAATTCTTTTTTTTTTTGAGACAGAGTCTTGCTCTCTTGCCCTGGCTGGAGTGCAATGGCATAATCTAGGCTCACTGCAACCTCCTCTTCCTGGGTTCAAGTGATTCTCCTGCCTCAGCCTCCAGAGTAACTGGGACTACAGGCATGTGCTACCATGCCTGGCTAATTTTTATATTTTTAGTAGAGACGGGGTTTCACCATGTTGGCCAGGCTGGTCTCAACCTACTGGGCCTCAAGTGATCCACCCACACCTTGGTCTCCCAAAGTGCTGGGATTACAGGCATGAGCCACCATGCCTGGCCTTAAAATTTTTTTTCATGTCAAAGTTTAATGTTCAAAAGGCTAAAAACGTGACTTACATACAAACACTAGTTGAGAGATTCAACAGGACATTAAAGCTGTTTCAAAGTAGAATTCACGAATGTATTTAGTCAGCAAAGGCATGCTGAAATGACTTAGCTAAGAGTATTAGTTACTCGGGTTGCCATAACAAAGTACTGCAGTGAGTGATTTAAACAAGATAAATTTATTTTCTCATAGTTCTAGAGGCTGGAAGTCTGAGATCATGGTGTTGGCAGAGTTGGTTCTTTCTGAAACTTCTTTCTTTGGCTTACAGATGTCTACCTTTTCCCTTTTTTATTGTTTTTGTTTTTATTTTGAGACAGGGTCTTGCCCTGTCACCCAGGCTAGAGTGCAGTTGCACAATCATAGCTCACTGCAGCCTCCACCTCCCGGGCTCAAGCAATCCTCCCACCTCAGTCTCTGGGGTAGCTGGGACTACAGGTGTATACCACCATGCCTGGGTAATTTTTTATTTTTAATTTTTTGTAAAGACAGGGTCTCAGTATGGTGCCTCAACAGGTCTTGAACTCCTGGGCTCAAGCAATCCTCCCAAAGTGCTGGGATTACAGGCGTGAGCCACAGCACCTGGCCTCCCTTTTGTCTTCACGTGGCCTTCCCTCTGTGTGTGTCTGTGTCCTAATCTCTTCTTATGAGGACGGCAGTCATATTGGATTAGGGCCCACCCTAATGACCCCATTTTAACTTAATCACCTCTTCAAAGGCCCTATTTCCAAATGCATTCTGAGGAAGTAAGGGTTAGGACTTCAACTTATGAATTGTTTTTAGCAGGAGATGGTTACTGTCCAAAATTGATTAATGTCCTAAACAGGGCAAGAAAACTGTAAACTTTAGGGTAACTTTCTTTACCAGAGAGAAATCGTTTTCTAATCTACTCTTGCAGTGAGCTGAGTTGCACAACAGCACTCCAAAAATGTAAAATTAAGAATCTAGGCCAGGAGCAGTGGCTCTTACCTGTAATCCCAGTACTTTGGGAGGCCAAGGCAGGCGGATCACTTGAGGTCAGTAGTTCGAGACCAGCCTGATCAACATGGTGAAACCCTGTCTCTATTAAAAATAAACAATTAACCAGGTGTGGTGGTGGGCACTTGCCATCCCAGCTCCTCAGGAGGCTGAGGCACGAGAATCTCTTGAACCCAGGAGGCAAAGGTTGCAGTGAGCCGAGATCGCACCACTGCCCTCCAGCCGGGGTGACAGAGCACGAGACTCCATCTCAAAAAAAAGAAACAAATAGATTCTGTCTTCTTTGACAATAGATCTAACTGAGCCTCAGCTTTCTTAGCTATTAACACTGTGCTGACTGAAAGTGATCTTTGTCTGGCCTTAATGTTGGCTGGACACACTCCAGTACTAGGTCATTTCCAGGTTCCTCAAATTATGTCAAATTCATAAGGTACTAGTGCTTTTCTCTATGGTATACAAAGGGAAAATATTCTATCATCCATTTTTGGAAAACTTCAATCATATCCTTCATGTTTCCCCTTAATTGTAATAGCTTTATTATTATCATAAAGATAATATATTTTGTTATGAAACAAACAGGAAATCTTATCCCTGTCCCCACTGTAAACAAGAGAGCAGTGGATAAAATTCTACAGAGTTCTCTGCACAAGTAGATGGTGATTTTCTTAGCAAAGTTTTCTTTTTTTTTTTTTTGAGACAGGATCTCACTCTGTCGCACAAGCTAGAGTACAATGGTGTGATCTCAGCTCACTGCAACCGCCGCCTCCTGGGTTCAAGCGATTCTCCCGCTTCAGCCTCCCAATAGCTGTGAGTGCAGGTGTGTGCCACCATGCCCGGCTAATTTTTGTATTTTTAATAAAGACAGGGTTTCACCATGTTGGCCAGGCTGGTCTTGAACTTCTGGCCTCAAGTGATCCACCTGCTTCGGCCTCCCACAGTGCTGGGATTACAGGCATGAGCCACTATGCCCAGCCTTCTTAGCAAATTTTTCTAGAAATGAAATCACTGGGTAAAGCAGCATGCGTGTTTAAATTTTTAGTAGATACTGTCAAGTTGCACTACAGAAAGGCTGTTTCTGTTTTTCCTGTCACAGACAGTGTTTTCAAATACCTGCTTGTTTTCCCATAAACCAGTCAACACTAGCTGTTTGTGCTTTGTTTCTTAAACCAATTTTTAAAAAATTGTTGCTAATCTAATGAGTGAATTTTTATTTCTATTTTTTCGATTATTAGTAAAATTATTTATCTTCTCCATATGTTTTATACATTTTTAAATTTCTTTAGTGAATTCTTTAATAATATTCTTTACCTGTCTTTTCTTATTGATTCACAAGAGCCCTTTCTTTTTTAAAATTTAGAGATGGTCTCTCCATGTTGCCAAGGCTGGTCTTGAACTCCCAGGCTCAAGCAATCCACCGGTCTTGGCCTCCCAAGTGCTGGGATTACAGGCGTGAACCATCTCACCCGGCCCACAACAGCTCTTTCTGTAGTAAGGATTGTAATTTGGATATTAACCATTTCAACAGGATATTTTGCAAATATTTTCCCCTGCTTTTCCTTTGATCACTTGATTGTTTTATTTATTTATTTATTTATTCATTATTATTTGGGTGAATTTTTGCCATATACAAGTCTTACATGTTTTATGTAGTAATCTTTTAAAATACCATTTATGATCCTAATACAGGCTAAAATAATTGCATACTTTAAAAAATAATTTCTTAAAAGATAGGGACTGATGGTGCATCTTTATCTACATTCTGGAAGTTGGGTAATTATTAAACAGCAACAAATTTACATTTGCAAATAAAAATCAATTACATTGTAATAAACAGTGGTGAGCTAAGAAAAAAGAATGACCCTACCAGAGTAATTTCCAAGTAAGTATTTAGAAGAGAACTTAAAAAAATCTATGTGCTGCAGTGGGTGGTGGAAGCAACAGTTTTCATTCATTCTGGATTTTTCTGCAAGTGTAACTGATCTTTAAAAAGTTGAAGTCCCTGGAAAAAGAAAGGCTCTGGAAAGTAGGCTAATTTCGTTTAAAAATTCATGAAGCTCTTTGATAATACAGCATGGTTGGGGAAATGCCAGGAATTGAGATCTAGCCACAAGAACAAAGCTAAAGTATTTTATGTCATGAAATGAAATAAAAAATTTAAAAGGATAATTTCAGCAATTTTACAGCTATTTTCCAAGAGATCACTTAAAACCACAGATCTGCAGCTGTGACCAGAAATTATCTGGGTTCCCCCCAGCACAGGATGAGAAGACAAAGGCAATCCTGAGTTCATACAAATCTGAGTCTATAGCCAAGGATAATTTAAGAGGAACTCAAGTTGCTATAAAAGATTAACAATCTGCCTTTAAAAGAGTGTGTCATGCAGCATGAGTTTGAGTCTTAAAAAAAAATCAGCAGAACTGAAAACATAAAATATATTGTCACTGTTGTTGTCATATTCTCCAAAGCCAAGTGCAAATTCTGCAGGCATCTCAAATGTCAGGTGTTCAAGCGCAGCCTCTGCCTCCCTCCCAAGCCTCCCCCTGAGGTCTTATTTTGTTCCAGTTTCACCTGCCCCCATATCCAAGCTAGAAAGCCTCCATTTCTGGGATTCTTCCCTCCTTTTCTCCTTGCCTTATGTCATTTCTTCCAAGGAACTTTCCCAACCCCTGGTAAAAGTCTTTCCTTCAACTGCGCTTCAAAAAGGGAGGTGCTATAAATGGGCGTGACTGAGCTTATCATGACCATTTTGTATTTCTCAGTCCATGTACATCCCTGGCACATAATGGGTTCTTGCAATGATTTCTTGGGTTGAAGTTAAATCCAGGAAGCCCAGTTACTCACATGATGCATTTCTGCAGCCGAAATTAGTCTGGCTGCTGTTTTATCATCGCTGTTCCTTAATCCTTGCAGATTCCATTGCTGTAATTTTTATGATGACTCCACTTGGGACCAGGATTCACGGGGCTTTTTGCAGCTGTTGGTAACTGCCTACAAAATTCTAGACTGTATCCCCAGGCTTGAATTAGTCTCTGTAAATTAATAGGCCACCGTAATCACTTTTATTACCAAAATCCAAGAGCCACCTTGGATGCAAGGCATATTGTACCCTTTGGAAAAAATACTTCTGAAAGCCATTCTCATGCATCTGTAAGTGGCAAAATGAAAATGTATATTGCTTTTTAAAAGAGAGATTTCTTCTTTTTAGTCTATTTGCAGAAGTAGCTTTCACATTATTTCACAAAGTGCATTTCAAATGCTTCTGTGCTGCACATACTGAAATCATGTCACTTGAGATAGGTTTGAAAATAATCTGCTTGTGCTAGGAGGCTATAGCTGTCTGTTAGCTCTCAAGAAAACGTGTCTCATTCAACAATCAGAGCCAAATAGTCAGGCTTGTGGTCAGGTGGATGGTAAGCTGATCTTACAGTCATGGTTATGGAAAAAATGAATAGACAGGTGGTCATGACAGATCCACAGCCCAGTTCACATAGCTTCTGAGGGACAGCTACTTGATCCTAGCCACCATATTATTCCAGAATATTACCCACGAAAGGCTCTTGAAGCAGTTTAATGTTTTAGAACATTATGCAAAAATCCCCCTTCAAACAGAGGCTATTCTGTGCTTGTTTCCCTGGGGATGGACTTGATTAGGCAATGGGAGAAAAAGGAGTGTCCTGGTTTTGGGCACAGACAAAATACTTCAGTAAAATAGCCAGAAGGAGAATAGGCTTTTATTGCCCCAAAGCTATGAGAAGCTCCAGCTCCAAGAGGTGTTGAGAGGTCAAGGGTCTGGCAGTGGGGAGGAAGGATGTTAGGAAGCTCTGCTGAAGGACTGAGATGCTGCCCACACCCAGGAGCAGCCAGGGAGGACTCTACTCACTGCAACCTGTATTCCCAGTACCCTTCTAGCCCAGCCTGCCAACCACGCGGCCACAGGCTACCCGGCGCACCTTCAGGCATAGCTGAGTACTGGACCATCTTGCCCCATGTGTACATCCTTCTTATCCCCAGCCCTCCAGACAGGCCGCCAAATACCTGTAAGCACAGGGAAAAGAAGCTGGGGCTTTGAAAATGAAAGTGCCCCACCTCCTGCCACCTTGTACTGTTAGCTCACTGGAAGAAGGGCCTGAATGGAGCCAGCCCAGGTCTCCACCCTCAGGTGGTCAGTTACTTTCTGCTGAAGAAATATTGGATGGAAGCAGAAGAGTGAAGGAGGGAAAGGAAGTCAGCTGGCCAGCCAGGTTGCAAATATTTAAGAGCACCTGCTAGATCTTAAGTATTCTTTTAGATGCTGGGAATAGCACAGGGAGTTTCTGCCCTGGAAGAGAAGAGAGACAGGAAGGCCGGCAAGTAGGCAGGCAGGATCAAGTGCGGGCTTCAAAATAACAAGCAATGGGTCTATCCAGGTGATAGAATACTACTCAGCCATGCAAAGGAATGGAGCGCTGATGCTCGGATTAACCTTGGAAACATTAAACCAAATGAAATAAGCCAGACATAAAAAGCCACATATTGTATGCTTCCTTGTATATGATATATTCAGAAGAGATAAATCCATAGAGACAGAAAGTAGGTGAATGATTGTCAGAGGCTGGGGAAAGGGGGAATGGGAAGAAGCTACTTACTAAGTAAGTTTTACTTTGGAAAATGTTTTGGAACTAGATAGAGATGGTGGCTATGTAACATTTTGAATGCAATGTACTGAATATCACAGAATTGCACACTTTCTTCTTTTTTTGAGATGGAGTGTCACTCTGTTGCCCAGGCTGGAGTGCAGTGGTGCAATCCTGGCTCATTACAACCTCCGCCTGCTGGGTTCAAGTGATTCTCCTGCCTCAGTCTCCTGAGTAGCTGGGACTACAGGCACGTGCCACCTGGCCTGGCTAATTTTTGTATTTTTAGTGGAGACAAGTTTTCACCATGTTGGCTAGGCTGGTCTCGAACTCCTGACCTCAGGTAATTCACCCGCCTCAGCCTCCCAAAGTGCTGGGATTACCCGTGTGAGCCACTGCGCCCAGCAGAATTGTACACTTTTAAGGTGTATGATTTTAAATGTACATTTTAAGTGGTTAAAATAGCACATTTTATTATTTTAATATAATACAAGTGCTCAAAGCTTGTATATATGGATTGAATCTTCAGCATTTAATGCAAACCATATAAAGCTTTGATGGGCAACTGCAAAAGTTTTATTTTGACTAAACAGAAACAGCTTCCTTCTCCAAAAAAAAAAATAATAATAATAAGTGCTGAACTAATGCTTGTTGCCCAGCGGGACGTTCTCAAACTGCTTCAGCCCCACCCCAAGAGCAGGTGGAGAAAGAGGGTTCTGTCCTCAACACTCCTTGAGATGCCCAGGAGAAGACGCATAGAGATGTGAGGGGAGGTTCACGTGGGTGATACGATGGGGACCAGGCAAAATCTGGTGGTTGAAACAGGTACACAGGCAACTGTGAGACTGAGGAGCTGCAACATGGTTTTCAAAGTGTGCTCTTCATACCAGCAGCGTGAATATCACCAGGGACTTAAAAATGCACATTCTCAGGCCTTTGAACTGCACATTCTCAGCCGGGCGCAGTGGCTCATGCCTGTAACCCCGGCACTTTGGGAGGCCAAGGCGGGTGGATCACCTGAAGTCGAGAAAGTTCGAGACCAGCCTGACCGACATGGAGAAACCCCATCTCTACTAAAAATACAAAAAACAATTAGCCGCATGGTGGCGCCTGCCTGTAATCCCAGCTACTTGGGAGGCTGAGGCAGGAGAATTGCTTGAACCTGGGAGGCTGAGATTGGGGTGAGCCGAGATCACGCCATTGCACTCCAGCCTGGGCAACAAGAGCAAAACTCCGTCTCAAAAAAAAAAAAAAAAAAAAAAGATGAAAGAAAAGAAAAAGAAAGAAATGCATAGTCTCAGGCTCTATCTACTCCAGCTTGACTGGGACCCAACTACCCCGAGTTCAAAATTCTGGGGATTGTCTGGGTGTGATGGCTCATGCCTGTAATCCCATAACTTTAGGAGGCCAAGGTAAGCAGATCACCTGAGGTCAGGAGTTCAAGACCAGCCTGGCTGACATGGTGAAACCCCATCTCTACTAGAAATACAAAAAAATTAGCTGGGCATAGTGGCGCACGCCTGTAATCCCAGCTACTTGGGACACTTGGGAGGCTGAGGCAGGAGAATCACTTGAATCCAGGAGGTGGAGGTTGCAGTGAGCCAAGATAGCACCATTGCACTCCAGCCTCGGCATCAAGAGTGAAACTCCGTCTCAAAATAAAAAAATAAAAAAATAAAAATTCTGGGGTGTGGGGCCCAGCCCACTGTGTTTCAACAAACCCTCGCAGTGATTTTGGTGCATGCTGAGGCTGGAGAAGTCCTGGGTGGGAGAATTCCTGGTGCGGGCTGGGGCTGGGGCTAGAAGCCTCGTTCCTGGGTCTGAGGTAGCTGTGTACACCTGGGGGAGGCCCTGCTGGACCGACTGACTCCCCTCATGGAGTGAGCTGTGCTCACCCACCGCCAGCATCAGGCACTCGGCTCCCCTCAGTAGCAGGCCACAGAGCCTCTCCCTCTCTCCCTTGTGGCCAGGGGTGCTCTGGTTTTCTCCCAATTTCTCCTCCCACCTCCTCACCTCCTTTTAATCTGAGGGAAAGGCTTCCTGTTCCCTTTTCTCGTTTCCCTTCATTTCCTTACTTCTGTATTATCCTCAGACCATGAAACTAGTGGCCTGAAGGGAAGCAGAAAGGTTTGTGGTCCATCATCCTTGAGATAATGATGAACAGCCTAGAGTACTACACTTCCTCCTCCAAAAAAATAATAATAACACTGGCCCTGGGGGTCCCACACCCACCACGCCTCATCCCCAGACTCTTTACTAATGAGCGTCTCATGTAGCATCCTTTATTTATTTATTTATTTATTTATTTTTGAGACAGAATCTCCTTCTCCCAGGCTGGAGTGCAGTTGTGCAATCACCTCTCATCCAGTGGGCTCAAGCGATCCTCCCACCTCAGCCTCCTGAGTAGCTGGGACCAGAAGTGTGCACCACCATGCCCAGCTAATTATTGTTAATTTTTCTAAAGATAGGGTCTTGCTATATTGCCCAGGCTGGTCTCAGACGCCTGGGTTCAAGTGATCCTCCCACCTTGGCCTCCCAAAGTTCTGGGATTATAGGCATGAGCCACCACACCCAGCCTAGCATTTTTTAAATGCAATTAAAAAAGGCACAGAGATGGTTGGGGGAGTTTAAAGTAAGTAATATGTAAGTTAAAATAAGCGTAAATAAATAAGTTTGCAAATAAACCTAGCTCTGAACTCATTTGACAAAGCTCCCTCTACAGCCACCCAATGAAAGCCAGCAATAAAGAAATGAATACATAAGTACCAAGGTTCTTTTTGGCCACTCAGACCTGCAGGAAAGGGGACTCAGAAGGTGCTACTTAAGGCCAGAGGCCTCTACTTGACCCTTGCTGTGTACTTTGGCAAAGGTGGGATAATGGAGCTCACCCCAGAATACCGTGGGCCCAGCCTCGAAGAGCGAAGACAGATATAACGTCCAAGTTCATCTGGGGCTTCACAGAGATGACAACTTTCAGGAAAGTAGATAGAACAACGTCCTTCAAGTTATAGGAACCACCAAAACATGACATTTTAATCTGATTTGGGGGCATCTTTTATCACTGGGTGGAAGAGGAGGATGGGGAAGGAAGGCCTGGGGGCTCAGCTGGGCTTCATTCCCAGCACTCACTCAGCTTCACTCTGCCCCTGCCAGGGGAGAGACACAGAAGTGGGAGCCAAAGCCCACCTGGCCCTCCTGAGGGAGGCAGATGTGTGCAAAAGCACAGACAGCCTCCCAACATCTGCACGGGGCCCCCAAGCTCTCCAATGTCTACCTGAGACACCATTTCCCCATCCAAGTGTCAGTTCTCTCAGACTGGGGTCCCAGCCTTTAATGGCACTCGGTTCAGCCGTCTGGTTTTTATCATAAACAAGGAAGGGGAGAAGTGGGATGGGGAAATATTCTTTTATTTAAGGCACTATAAATTCAACCTCTTTACCCTCATCTTTCTCAAATTCTTCTTATGATACAGATGTTTTCTGCATCATTATCTGCTCAAATCTTGACCGGAACCTCCATGTGCAGGAACAGATGCTTTTAATGACTTTGGCCTCAAAGAAGACAGGGCCAAGGCAAAATTCTTCATTTACTTCGTTTGCAGCAAAACCAATAGCACATTCACAATTTGGGGCACAGAAGTTATGAGTTTTAATTTTGTGGTGTGCAACCAAGGGGAAAATGAGGCAGCCACTGATATTCTGTTCAGGTGATATTGACACTAAGGCTGAGGCCTTCAAACAGGTGTGTTCCTCGTCATTCGGTGGACATTGACTGAACACCTACCATGTGCCAGGCACTGTGCACAGGCGTGCAGTGGTAAATTAGACTTGGGTCCTAGACTCCAGGAGCTGAAATGGGGGCCCAGATAGGTGAAGACACAGTGAAATAACCACAAAGGGGAAACCTCCATCTCTCTCTTATTTGCTCTTGGGTGCATCCATGCATTATTCAATACTTATGGCCCCAGGCACTGTGTGACAGTCCAGCCAGGGTAGGGGAGACCAGTAGGCAAGAACAACGGGATGCGAGAGGCGGGGAACACGATAGGGGTACACACAGGGTACCCTGGGGGGATTTGATAGAGCAGTATTTTATTAGTATTTTTGTTTGTTTGTTTGTTTTTTGAGACGGAGTCTCGCTCTGTTGCCCAGGCTAGAGTGCAGTGGATGGAGCAATCTCGGCTCACTGCAAGCTCCACCTCTGGGTTCACACCATTCTCCTGCCTCAGCCTCCTTAGTAGCTGGGACTACAGGCACCCGCCACCACACCTGGCTAATTTTTTGTATTTTTTGTAGAGACAGGTTTCACCGTATTAGCCAGGATGGTCTCGATCTCCTGACCTCGTGATCCGCCTGCCTCGGCCTCCCGAAGTGCTGGGATTACAGGCACGAGCCACCGCGCCCGGCCCACCTGGCTAATTTTTGCATTTTTAGTAGAGACAGAGTTTTGCCATGTTGACCAGGCTGGTCTCAAACTCCTGACCTTAGGTGATCCGCCCGCCTGAGCCTCCCGAAGTGCTGGGATTATAGGCGTGAGCCACCATGTCCAACCCAGTGTTTTATTAGGATTCAAACCACTTAGGGCTTAGCCTTTTGACAGAAAGGAAACTGATTAAATTGTTACCTCCCTTTTTCTCCCCTAAGGGAGTTCAATCTTTGCCTGCTCAGCTTCTACTCTGCTCTCCTCTCCTTTATTTATTTATTAGAGGCAGGGCCTCGCTCCGTCGCCGAGGATGGAGTGCAGTGGCGTGATCGCAGCTCACTGCAGCCCCCAACTCCTGGGCTCAATCGATCTTCCCACCTCAGCCTTCCAAGTAGCTGGGACTACAGACATGTACCACCACACCCAGCTAATTTTTTTTTCTATTTTCCATAGAGACAGGGTCTCACTATGTTGCCCAAGGTGGTCACAGGCTCTCAAAGTGTTGGGATTATAGGTTTGAGCCACCATGTCTGACCTCTCCTCTACTTTAAATAAAGAACTGCCTTTTTCACCCAGTTTGTGGACTTTTTGTGACACAGAATGGGAGGAAAGATAAAGATGAGAGGACAGGAGAGGTGAATGGAAGTGCAGAAGGACTGGGTGACCATTTGAGTGAGCAGAAGCACCAAATAAATAAATAAATAAATAAATAAACAAACAAACAAACAAATAAATAAAATAAGAAGAAGCCAGAAAAAGGCTAAGTAGAGTTACTCAGTGCAGAGAGTGTGGGAGGATGTAGAGACATGGGAAAATATTGCCCCACTGGCTGTTGGATTGATGGAAGCACGGTCTCACAGTGAGAACCCCAGAGCAGTTTCAGAGGAGAGAGAATCGGAAAGAAAAGGAAAAGGCATTTGAAGAGAGGCTGGGTCAGTGGTTTTCACCGTGTGTTGAAGATTGTGTGTCCCTGGGACCCTTCAGGGCACCTGCATGCCTGCAAGTATTTTCACCATGACAGGAAGCTATTATCTGCCTTTTTTACTCTCTCCCTCACGATCAGTGTACTAGAAACCATCCGATGTGTGATATTGCTACTGGCAGAGTACAGAAGCAGCTCAGAGAACCCAGCTGTCTTCTATTAAGCCAGACATTGAAAAGATTTGCAAACATGTAAAACAATTCTACTCTTCCTGTTAAAGTTTTTTTAATACAGCCTTTTTTCAATAAAAATGTGTTACTTATCTTAACCAATGGATTTATTGTTTTTAAAGTGAATTAATAAAGATAATTTTTAAATTCTCAGCTCTGATTTCTAACAGAGTGTATTAGTCTGTTTTCATGCTGCTGATAAAGACATACCAGAGACTAGGTAATTTATAAAGAGAAAGAGGTTTAATGAGCTCACAGTTCCACGTGATGGAGGAGGTCTCACAATCGTGGCAGAAGGAAGGGACGTCTCACATGGCGGCAGGCAAGAGAGAATGAGAGCCAAGTGAAAGGGGAAAGCCCTTATAAAACCATCAGATCTCATGAGACTTATCACTACCACAAGAACAGTATGGGGGAAACTGCCCCTATGATTCAATTATCTCCCACTGGATCCCTCCCATAATTCCAACACGTGGAAATTATGGGAGCTGCAATTCAAGATGAGATTTGGGTGGGGACACAGCCAAACCATATCATAAAGTAAATAGCATTAGATGGAAGGCACATACACAAAAACTCTTGAGTTCCTCAATTTTATTTGATTTTGGGGAGTCTAGTCTTATTTATTGGTTACTCAAAAGAAAAGAATCCCGTTTTTGGCTGGACTCAGAAGTTGAAGCTCACAGAGAGGACAGTGTGCCTCTCTTCGCAATCTGTTCCTGGAGTTTGTCTTTGGCCTCCTTCATTCTCTCGGCCAAAAGTTCAGCGTATTTTGCAGCCACTTCCTCATTTTTCTTAGTACACTGTTTCTTCAGAGCAATACGCCAGCATTTGTGTTGCAAGACACATGGAGTAACAAGAAGTTGAATCTTGGGTGCTTTGGTCCCAGCTTTTTTGCCTTCTTTAAGGGCTTTCTTAACAACAGATTGGTGGACATTATCTTCTTTAGAGAGACTGAAAAGTCTGTGGATTCTGCTAGCTCTTTTGGGCCCCAGGTGATGATGCTCCACAGTATCAGTCAGTACAGGAATATCCTTCTATCCTCTTTTTTTTTTTTTTTTTTTTTTTTAAAAAAAAAAAAGTTTAGAAAGCTCAGATTGGCATCCACAATGCAACTGCAAACAGCTTCGTGCTTCTTGCCCCAGTTCTCCTTGGTTTGTAACAGGAATGCCCCTTGCTCCATAGTACACAGATCCAGCCATGAGTCAAGACACCCTGCTTCATGGGAAAGCTTGTTTGTCATTCCTGTCACTGATTCCCATCACAGAACCTTTCCATTCTTCACCCAGAGCGTCAGCAGCAACTTCTGTGGCTGTATACTTCTCATAAAAAATACAAAGTTTGCATTCCTCATCCATTTCAAGGAGCTTCTGGCAGTCGACAGCTAGAAAGGAGACGTTCAGCTTCATTTTGAAGCGACTGATTGCCTCTGAGGTGCCTCGAAAAAGAGCCCTCGATAATTTTAAAGAGTGAGACCAAAATGTTTGAGAATTGCTGGTGTAGGTTATAAAATTGGACCCCTTTTTTGTGCTTTTTGAGGGATTCAAATAAAAGCTGGGCCATGTGGGCTCTTCATTCTTTGGGATCAGCCATAAGAACCCAAAAGAGGAGAAAAACAGACACAAACATTATCCATCATTATTATTATTATTATATGGACAGTAATCAGAAAAAGACTGAATATGCAACATAGTCAGGATTATTTGGAAAACCAGGCATTGCCCAAAGATTTCATTGACAGTTTGCATGTTTGTATGTTACTGGAACACGTTGGTACAGTTGTCACTGGGAGATACAGCACTTAACTTTTAACAAAGGGTCTCTCAAACTAGGATTCCAGAGATATATCTCAGGGGTCACCTGTTTCACAGATTTGAGACACACATCTATAAACTAAATGGAAAATGCCTTCAAACTACATATAACTGACAAACCACAACTCTGCCTTGAAGCTGAATTGTGAGAGAAATACCAATAAATGTGGCCACAGTATCTCTGAATACAAATATGTCGTGGACCTGTGCTGTGTGAGGGGTGGCCAGCTTGCCCCAGGCCCTCTGACACTCTGGAGCTTGCTCCGTGGTCCCTGAAGCAAGTGGGAAAATGACCCTTGCATGTCCAGTGTGATTAATTAATTAGAAGAAATACAGTGTATTAGTCCATCCTCACACTGCTATAAAGAAATTCCTGAGACTGGGTAATTTACAAAGGAAAGAGGTTTAATTGACTCACAGATCCACATGGCTTGGGAGGCCTCAGGAAACTTACAACCATGGTGGAAGGCGAAGCAAGGACCTTCTTCACATGGTGGCAGGAGAAAGAGAGAGTGAAAAGCCCAGGAAAAACCACCATTTATACAACCATCATATGTCATGAGAACTCCCTCACTATCATGAGAACAGCCTGGGGGAAACTGCTCCCATGATCCAATCATCTCCCACCAGGTCTCTCCCTCAACACCTGGGGATTACAATTCAAGATGAGATTTGGGTGGGGACACAAAGCCTAACCATATCACACAGCAAGGAAGAATGTGCTCAGAATGGGAAACCTGATGTGTGATATTGCCACTGGCGGAGTACAGAAGAAGCTCTGAGAACCCAGCTGTCTTGGAGACCTATGAGATCTCCAAGGTCCTTTGCATAAAATAGCACATCTGCATTAGATAAAGAAAATGTGTTGTATACACTGTGGAATACTACTCAGCCATAAAAAAAGAATGAAATCATGTTCTTTGCAGCAACATGGATGCAGCTGGAGGCTGTTACCCTAAGTGAATTAATACAGGAACAGAAAACCAAATAGCACATGTTCTCATTTATAAGTCACTGGGGACTACAGAGGGAGGAGGGATGGAGAGGAGTGAAAGTTGAAAAATTAGCTATTGGGTACTATGCTCACTACCTGGGTGATGGGATCAATCATGCCCCAAACGTCAGCATCATGCAACATACCTGTGTAACAATCCTGCGTGTGTAACCCCTTAATCTAAAATAAAAGTTGAAATTTTTTTTAAAAAAGCTTCTCTAAAAAATAAAATAAAAATAGCAGCTCCTTCAAAAGGTCTGAAATCATATGCCAGCCCAGAGGCAGAGGATGGTGCTATGGACTGGATGCTTGCGTCCCCTCCAAATTCATAATCTTGAGGCTGGTGTCCTTATAAGAAGAGGAAGAGACCAGAGTGCACTCTTTCTCTGTCATGTAGAACATAGTGAGAAGACGGCCACATCTGCAAGCCAGGAAGAGAGGCTTCACCAGCAACCCAATCAGCCAGCGCTTTAATCTTGGACTTCCAGCCTCCAGAACTGTACTGTGAGAAATAAATTTCTGTTGTTTAAGCCACACAGTCTATAGTATTTGTTATAGCATCCTGAGCAGACTAAGACAGATGACAATCTCCATGGCCCCATTTTGGTTGAGGTAGTATTCAATCAATTAGGTGTTCATTTTGGACAAAACTTTGCAGCCTCTTGCTAGTGATTCCTAGTGGATTCTAGCTGGTTGTCTTACGAAGAATTTTATCAGAAAACCAATAGAAGACTTGGCACAACTCTGCCCCACACACGTGCAGCCTTAATTTAATGAAGGGCCACCTAATAAAGGAAGGGCTGGGAGTCAAGGGGCCTTGGATTAGGTTTCTGCTCTGCTACTAAATAGCTGCCTGGGCTAGAAGGTTCTTCCTCTGTTTGCGTTCCAGGGGCTTACCAAGGGCAGAGCAAAGGGAGCAGCCCTCAGCTGTAGGGAGTTGGGGCCACTGTCCATAAAGAATTTTAGAGTAATAATAAAACTGATTAAAAGTCCACTTTTAATTATCACTGCGCTTTGGCAATTCTAAACAAAGTCAGTGATAAAATTTTCCTCCCTATAAAAACATCTTTTTATTTTAAGTTCTATACAATGGCTGTAGTTCATGTAGATTTTTAATCTATTTGCATTAGCCTTAACATATTCATATTACTTCTCCATTGTATTCATTTTCCGTGTCTGCATAACCCACTGCCACAAACTTAGTGGCTTAAAACAAACCCACTTGTTGCTTACAGGTCTGTGGGTCAGAAATCTAGTGCAGTGTGGCACAGTGAGCTTTCTGCTCTGGGACACAATGCTGAGGTTATGTTGTCAGCCAGGCTGAGTCCTCACCTGGAGGTTCTGGGGGAAAATTAACTTCCCAGCTCATCCTTATTACTGGCAGAATTCAGATCCTTGCTGTTGTCTTAGTTCTGAAGTTCCCATTTCCTTGCTGGCTGTCTCCTGGCTGGGGCTACTGTTAGCTCCTAAAGGCCACCCACATTCCTTGCCTCATGACCCCTCCATCCTCGAGCCAGCCACATGGGTCAAATAGTTCTCATGCTTCAGATCTCTGATTTCCCACGTATCTGATCTCTGCACCAGATCAGGAAGGCTTGTGGGATTTGGCCAAGCCCACCTGATAATTTTCCTAAAACACCAATTGATTTCGGACCTTAATTACATCTGCAAAGTCCTTCAGAGCAGCCCCTATATTAATGTTTGATTCGATGATGGAGAAGATGCTTGTAGACCAGGAGCTGGAAATCTTGGGGACTGCCTTAGAATTCTGCCTGCCGCAATTCTTCATAGATGTTGTACACTACATGGAAGTTAATTCAGACAACTTGCAATTATACAGTTGGCCCTGGATTAGCATGGACTCAGCTACATCTGTTCCTTAGGAGAGTAAGTTTGCTTTGCGTTCCTTTTGAGAAAGTTCACTTTGAGTTCGTGTCTCATCTTCTGTGGAAATACATATTCCTCAATTTAAGTAGTAGGTTTGAAATGAACACTGATGATAGAGTGACTGTAAAGATAAAGAAACAGAATTTGAGTTACTGCAATTGTGCCCTTCTATGGAATCACTTGGAGTTTTGACTTACGTTTAAAATTTAAACTTTGCACGTAACAGAGATAGTAAACTTTCTGTGAAACACAAAGCAACCTGAAAGTACAATATTTCTGTTATGTGCAAATTCTTCATATGTGAAATACATTATTAAATTTGAAAAATATTTGAAAATGTGAATATTTAAAATTGAAATGCATTTTTTCTGTGCATCTTGCTTTTTGTTCAATTGCTGTTCAACTATAATATTGTTCATGGCCATGAAAGACCAGTTTTGTTTTGTTTTTGTTTTTGTTTTGTTTTGTCTGAGACAGTTTCACTCTTTTTTCCCAGGCTGGAGTACAATGGCGTGATCTCGGCTCACTGCAACCTCTGCCTCCTGGTTCATGCAATTTTCCTGTCTCAGCTTCCCGAGTAGCTGGGATTACAGGCATGCACTACCACACCCAGCTAATTTTTGTATTTTTAGTAGAGATGGGGGTTTCACTGTGTTGGCCAGACTGGTCTAGAACTCCTGACCTCAGGTGATCCACCCGCCTCTGCTTCCCAAAGTGCTGGGATTACAGGCATGAGCCACCGTGCCTGGCCAAAAGACCAGTTTCTAGTACATAGTTTTCCTCATTGTATATTAAAAAAATTAATGTAATTAAAAAGCTTGAATCCATTGCATCTTTCCTTTGTTGTAGTGGGTATTTATTTTATATTTTAAGTTTTACTCTCATGATTATATATGCAAAGTTCAATAAAAGGGAACTTTAACTGCATTAGTCTGGCCATTATTATTAGTCATTGCATTTCTGATATGGTTTAGCTCTGTGTCCCCACCCAAATCTCATCTTAAATTGTACTCCCGTAACTCCCATGTATTGTGTGAGGGACCAGGTGGGAGATAATTGAATCATGGAGATGGTTTCCCCCATACTGTTCTCATGGTAGTGAATAAGTCTCATGAGATCTGATGGTTTGATAAGGGGAAACCCATTTCACGTGGCTCTCATTCTCTCTCTTGCCACTGCCATATGAGATGTGCCTTTCATTTTCCACCATGATTGTGAGGCCTCCCCAGCCACGTGGAACTGTAAGTCCAATAAACCTCTTTGTTTTGTAAATTGCCTAGTCTCAGGTATGTCTTTATCAGCAGTGTGAAAATGGACGAATACAATGATTATTACTAAAAACATTTTGTTGTAAATGGGGTATGTGTAATAAAAAGGAATCCACTCTGAGTGTCAAGTACATTGGGCACCCACTGCAGATGCTCAGACATACCTCATGGATGTCAGCAGAGGAAAATGCTTCCTGGCTGCCCGCTACCTTCAGGAGACTATGCTGAGTGCCTTGCAGACATTGTCTCATCTAATCCTCACAAAAACATCATTTTAGAGATGAGAAAACAGCCCAGAGAGCCATTCGCTTGCAAGTGGAGAAGCTGAGACTTGAACCCATGCTAAGACCGTTCACTCACTGGCATCTCCCAGAAAGGCCTTGGTTTGTTGAAAGTGATGCATTTTGATCCTGCCTGCCCAGAGCGGGCAATGGTAAGATTCCTGGATGCAACTTCTCTGCTGAAGAGAACATTATCGGCTCCTGAGCTCGAACTGAGACACGCATGCTGACTCTCCCCACTGGCTCCCCTTGGATGCCTTCCTCCGGCCCCATCTGTACCCCTACAAAGGCAAGACTTGCTTGGGAGGTTTTTGAATGTGCCTGCCTCCATGTTAGTATCAGAGTTCTTTCAGAGCTGGGACTGTGTGTGGTTAAAATGTGTAACCCAGCAACTCCCGGGGTCCTTGGTACATAATACGGGCTTGAGAAATGTTTGTGGAACTTACCTGACTGGCTGAGTAAAAATTACAGGCTTAAGTGAGTGTTTGAGAATTCTCTGGGAATTTTGCTTAATAACATGACTCTCATCTCCCATGAATGATGATCGATTCCTTCCTCTGGCAGGAAGTAGTGGTTGGTTACTGCAGCCAGAGAGATTTTTTTTCCCCCTGCAACCCGTGGGTGGATTAAAATGGAAGGAGCGAGCCAAGCTGAGCCAGGAAGGACAGCCAAGGTCAGGAGGGCTGACGGATCCCCACACACTGTCAGTAAGAGGAGAGGCTGTAGTCACTAAGCCATCCACAACTATTCCGGTTCTTTTCTCCTTCTGGTTCATGGTAAAATTTTAATTCTCTGCACCCATTGAAATTAGCCCTGGCCACATGACTTGCTGTGGCCCTGAAATGTGAGCTCTGGGGGCTTGTGCGCAATTTGCTGCATTGCCTTCTTCTCGTGCCACAGTGATCAGGGACTCGGGCGTGGAGAAATCTTCATCAACCTGGGTCCTTAAGTGTTTGTAGAAATCCCCTGCCAACCTATGTTAGACATGTAGGACCAGCAAGAAATAAGCTTGACGCCATCCTCATATGATTGACAAGCATTCTGGATAGAAATATAATTATAATTAAGCATTAATCAAGATGCACTATTTTTTTTTCTGAGATAGGGTCTTGCTCTATTGCCCAGGCTGGAGTGCAATGGCGTAATCATGACTCACTGCAGCCTCAACCTCCTGGGCTCATGTGATCCTTCTACCTCAGCCTCCCGAGAAACTAGGACCACAGGCAAATGCCACCACACTTGGCTAATTTTTTAAATTATTTTTTGTAGAGACAGGGTCTCACTATGTTGCCCAAGCTGGCCTCAAACTCCCAGGCTAAAGTGATCCACCCTCCTCAGCCTCTCAACATGCTGGAATTACAGGCGTGAGCCACCGCACCCAGTATCAGGCTGTCCTTTGACCCACTTCCTTATAAGGGAAAGTCACGCAGCACTGGATAGCAACCACTGGCATCCCCATTGTTCCTATACATAGGATCTCTGGTGTTAGAGTCAGACGCTTTTGTTTAAGAATTCCTGAAGATGTTTTCCAGATCCCAAATTTCAGTGGAACAACTGACACCAACCAGTTTGAAGACCCCCACAGAGAAGCAAAATTATCATGAGAATACAGCTTCTTCCTCTCCCTGTCCCATGACTTCACCTTGCACTTTTCTATCAATCAACTCTCTCCACACTTCAGCCCACTCTGAAACCTTAAAAACACTAACTCCTCAGGGACACAGATTTGAGGGTTTCTCCCATCTCCTTATTCATCAGCCCTATGATTAAACCTCTTTCTCTGCTATGACCCAATGTCTTGGGGTATTGACTTGCTGCACACATCAGGCAATGGACCTGTGATGGTTACAAACTTATTGTATGAGGTCACTAAGATTTGGGGGATGCTTGTTATTGCAGCAGCACCTAGCCTCTCCTGACTAGCTCAGAGGACCTGAGGCAGACATGAGGAGGCTGAGGAGGACATCAAGAAACTGAAGAGTTAAGGAAAAGAGAAACAGGAAATGTGGATTAGGGGGTCAGTGTGGACCCTGGAGCTGGGGCAGTTGCCTGTGGCTGGGCTGTCCACCTTGTGCAGCAGGCTGGCTTCCTCTGAGGCTCCAGAAGGGGGAAATAAGCACAGGCCATGGAGTGATGCCATCCATGTGCGAAGGATGATTTTGTAGCATGTGCTGACTGTGGGTCACCACTGACTGGGGAAGAGGTGGAGGAAAAGGGTTGGGGAGAATGTGTATCATGCACCGAGCAGTGTGATCCCAGGACGTTCTAATGTTCCTCAAGAACAAATGAGTCGGACATCAACAAAGGAGGCCAACCTCAGACTTCCTGTGTGGGGAGCAGTGCTGAGCTGGCAGTGAGTTATCCGTTTATCCCTTGTGCATGGTGGCTAATGTACTTACTCTGTAGCCACTCCTACAATAGAAGACTTCCTCTAGGATGCTGGTTGTTTGTTACTCATATATTCATTCTGTAAATATTTGAGCTCCTAGGCACTGAGCCTACCACAGTGAGTAGACAGGTTTCATGGACTTTATGGTCTGCATATGGCCAAATAATTAATAGCAATTTTCAATATGGATTGCTAAGTACTCTGACAGAGGTAAGTATAGGTTGCCTGGGAGAAGAGCATAGAAACTAGTCCAGAGGTCTACAAAGAATGAGGCTGTGAGTAACTGAATTGGGAGTTAAGTACATGCTTCTGCATAGCAAAAGTCCCCCACAATTACAGGTAAGTAAATGCCACCCTTCCCAGCAAGGGCCAGGGAGTGCAGGAAAATATCGAGTTGCCTGAGGATCTGAAAGCAATACAAAAAGTTCTGAAAGTCAAAGGTCTTGCAATAGAACATTCAAGAGGTGAAGCCTTATGATTCATCGACTTGGGTTCACTCAGTGGTCAAACCAAAGAAGAAAAAAAAAAAAAAAAAAAAAAAAACTGAGGGAACCCAGGTCTCTGGAATGAATTAACTCTTTTTTTCCTCCTTTTTTTTCCTTTTTTTCTTTCTTTTTTTTTTTAATGATGAAGGCTGCCAGAAACTCAAGGGACCTGAAGATATTAGAGAATTAGAATTTCACAATGATAATGAGACTGTGTCCATCTATAGTTAACTCTTCCCACTCCACAGAGTCCCAGCATATCATTCTTATCCCACCCCCTCCACTGACCAAATCTCATCCTTTAAGACCCAGTTTAAAATCCACCTCCTGGAATTAATTATACCAAGCCGACTCTAAGCAGTGGTCACCTGTTGGGAATGGAAGTGCGTAGGGGAATGAGGGAACTATTCATTTTTTACTTTTATCAGTTTTTATAAGTATGTATCAATTTGTTTAAATAAAGCCAAAATTAAGCTTATGGGGAAAAAGAAAATTCCAGCTCCTCCACGGACCCTTCTCTGCTTCTCTGTTGTACAGTAGCCCCATGCTCATCTCATTGCCATCTACCATTTACTGGTTTTTCATAACTAAGTCCTTTCCCCTACTTTGGACTCAGCCCCAGCTAGAGCCACCTGTAGAATGCACGCAGCATTGCTCGTAGGCAGGGGACTAAATGAATGGTTGGCGAAGGAATAAAAGCCTGTAATGTTGGCACCTCAGCTTACGGAAGTTGTGGGGAGTTTTCTGTGCTAGAAAGTCGTGCCTTTCACTGAGCCCCCAGCTTTAAGCAGTTTCATAAGTAGATGTTAACAACTGCGTTCCAGTCCCTGCTGGTTCCCACACACCCACGCCAGGAAAAGCCTGGCCAGATCATCTCCCCAGGAAACGTGGAATGATAGCACCCGGGAGCTGCTGGGAGCTGGGGAACCTGCAACTCTTCCTCCTGTGAGGCAACAGGACCCTAAGTCGGCGTCGTGTGTCTAGAGAGCCTGCCCGATCTGTCCACACCTGGGAAAACAGCTCCCCTCCCTCCCCTTCCTCCCCTCCCTCCCCTTCCTCCCCTTCCTCGGCGCTGGGCATTTTTCCCACGTGGATCCACTAGATGGCCTGCAACGAACACAGTGACTTTGAGGAGGCCTGTGTTGGAAAAGGAATTAACTTCCTTGCTTATTATTTGTTTGTTTGCTTTGTCATTCACCATTTGTCCTCATAAATCCTTTCAAGTGTAATTGATATTAAAAACCAATAACTTGCACATTCAAGAACAGGAAAAGGGCTGTGTCAGAGTTGAATCTGTGGGTCTTCAGGCAGAGATTTCTGATAGTTGGCAAAATAATCAGAAATTGTTTTGCCAAATTTATTTCTGAGTGTTAGCATTTTGTTCATTACAACATAAACAGCTTTGCATAGAAAGAAATGAATAAATAATTCTAGGGGCTTAATAAGTATCTTTTAAACTACTTCAAATAAAGAGAAATGACAAGACCTAGTACTGGTAAGTATGAGATAGAGCAGGCTCATATGCACATCACTGGTGCCCTACACATCACTGTGGTTTTTGCAAAGCAATGTGGCCTTTGCTACAAGAGCAGTGAGATGGCTGGATGTGGTGGCTCATGCCTGTAATCCCAACACTTTGTGAGGTTGAGGCAGGTGGATCACTTGAGCTCAGGAGTTCAAGACCAGCCTGGCCAACATGGCAAGACCCCGTCTCTACAAAAAAAATTTAAAAATTAGCCGAGTGTGGTGGTATGCACCTGTAGTCAGGAGGCTGAGGTGGGAGGATCGCTTGAGCCTGGGAGGCAGAGGTTGCAGTGAGCTGAGATCATGCCACTGCACTCCAGCCTGGACAACAGAGCCAGATCCTGTCTCCAAAAAAAAAAAAAAAAAGTCCATGAAATAACTCATACTCTTTAACCAGGAAACTTTCAGGAAATATCTAAAAGTTAGAGAAAAACAATCAGTATTAAAATGTCCAGATTGCTGCTATTTGTAGTAACAAAAACTTGGAAATAATTTGCAGAACAATAATAGGGGAATGACTTAGTCAACTGCAGTATATCAATATAATAGGTGAAATTAAAAAGGATGGTAAGTGTGAGCTCAGACTGTACCTGTGCATGTAAAGCCATGTTTTTTTTTTTTTTTTAAAGTCCAGGCTTATTATTTATTTAAAGCACAGGCCTGGCATGACGGCTCATGCCTGTAATCCCAGCACTTTGGGAAGCTGAGGTGGGCAGATCACTTGAGCCTCAGGAGTTTGAGATCAGCCTGGGCAACATGGCAAAACCCCTATCTCTACCAAAAAAAGAGAAAAAAAATTATAGCACAGTTCAAAGTCACTAAATCATTAAATCCAGTACAAAAGAAATGGCTCCCATTTCCTGGATTGGCATCAGACATCCTACCAGCTGCAATTACATCATTTTTATCTATGGTCTGCTTTTCCTTTGGAGGGGGGGTAGGGGTGGGTTCTTATAAATGGGTCAAAGAGACTTCGACCTCAAAACCAAGCAGAAATCCCTGCTTGCAGAGAAACACAGGAAATGACTCTTTCTCTGTGAAAAGCAGTCAGGAACTCTGCTCCAGTGATGAGGGCCACTGATGGTGTGGGAGAGTGATCAGGAAGAGAATCTTCCTGGAGGTGGCACAAAGTCAGCAAGAGCCCAGGAAATCACACTCCTGGGATGGCTGCTGTCACCACCATCACCCTCTCTTCTGTCTCCCCTCAGTGCCATCAAATTGAGTGAGGAACAAGGGAAAGTAATTACATGTGGAAAACCAAAGTGAACAGGAACGTGGGTGGTGTGAACATAAAAGGAGAAACTAAAAATGATCAAAAGTTTCTCCTTCACTGTGGTGGAAATCTCTGATCCATTTCTTCATGTGTCTAACTTCCAAGGAGGGGGCTAACAGCACAGACATGGGACCAAAGGCCCATGTTGGCTCAGAGATCTAAACGGTGGGCCCCTCTGAGACGGTAACTGCAACCAAGGTGTCTCCTTGGTTACTTGGTTACTCCATCTCCTGACCAGGGGTCTAGTTTGCCATTGCTGAAAACGATGTCCATGTGTGAACTAATGTTTTTGCCTCCACACACAGTAGTGATCCAGGAGGGCCTTGGTCTCATACCCCACTGTTTAAAACAGTTATCAGAAAACTCCTTCAAGTTCCACAAGTGAAGTTCAAATAAAAAACGCCATAAAAAGTTGGATGCATAAGGATAGCTTACCACTGCACGTCACCCAGTCTTCAGAGATCCAGTCTTTCAAATGTCGAATGTCAGGAAGCCACTGCAAACTACCGTCCATATTTGAGAGTCGATTAATGGCATCTCAGGACCTACAGAGGTTCTCTGAACAATATAGACCACCTTTCCTAAAGTCTGTAGTTACGATCTTCATAAATACACCACAAGGTACCAAATCCTTAAACTGCCAGATAAGGGCAGAAGTTGCAAGAGCTCCAACTACCATATGAGGGTATTTCATTCTGAACTAGGCTGCAAGCATGCCACCATAGGGGCCCTAGAGGGCCATGACAGTGTGATTTTCAGCTCCTAGGATTGTTCTTTTCAAGTGTTTGATTAGCTCTGCAAAATCAGCCAGAGCTTGCTCTGATGTCAGGAGATGCAAGTGTCCAGAATCCTTGAATGGGTCATCACAGGGTAGGGACTCTCCACAGTATCGCTGTTCCACATACGCCAACACAGCTTTCATTTCCTCAGCCCCATCCCACATGAACCACGTATTATTGCAGAACCAGATGATGTCCCCGTCATGTTTCTTCCAGTATTTATCTGCTATTAGATACTGCTGTTAAAAAGTTTTCACAGTATGAAATCTAAAATGATCAACCCTCTGTTGGAAGTGGAGAACCGAGTTGTCCTTGGCAACAGCCGGGTGGGATGTGGGGTTGGCTGGTGAGAGCAGGCTGCTGAGAGCCCTTAAGGCCGGCTGGAGGGCTGTGGTGGTCCAGGGCACTAGAAAAGCCAGGAACAGGAGCAGGAGGTCTTGGTGGCCCATGGCTCAGGCTGGTGTCTGCAGTGCAGGTCTAAAGCCATGTTAAATCAATGTTTTCTCTGTTTAAAAAGTAATTTTCTAGTTTCGAGGCTGAGTTTAAGAGCAGATTATTTTTCTCTGAGTAAGCCCTTAGACAATAAAGTATCACCAGATAAGAGTTAAACAAAAGTAAACTCAACAGCTGCCTTCCACCCAGAGCCTGGCGGGGAGTGGAGAGCCCCTAGACTGGGGGGAATATACGGCAGCTTTATGGAAAGGGGGGCTGGGAAATGTCTTAGATGGCTTGGGCTGTTATAACAAAATACAACAGACTGAGTGGCTTTAACAACAGAAATTTATTTCTCGTAGTTCTAGAGGCCGGAAGTCCAAGATCAAGGTTCTGGCTGATGCGGTTCCTGGAGAAGGACTGCTTCCTGGCTTGCAGATGGCCACCATCTTGCTCTGTCCCCGCTTGCAGAGGACGGGGGATCTGGTGTCTCTTACTTTTCTTAAAACAACACTAATTCCATCCTCATGACCTCATCTAAACCTAATTACCTCCCAAAGGCCCTACCTCCTAATATTATCCCATTGGGAATTAAGGTTTCAACATAAAAATTTGAGGGGGATACAAACATTTAGTCTATAGCAAGGGAGAATTCCACCAGCAGATGTTGGGCAGTGTACAAAAATAGTCCAGGCTGGGCCAGGTGCGGTGGCTCATGCCTGTAATCCCAGCACTTTGAGAGGCTGAGGCTGGTGGATCACCTGAGATCAGGAGTTCAAGACCAGCCTGGCCAACATGGTGAAACCCCATCTCTACTAAAAACACAACAAATTAGCCGGGCATGGTGGCAGGCACCTGTAATTCCAGCTACTTTGGAGACTGAGGCAGGAGAATCACTTGAACCCGGAGGCAAAGGTTGCAGTAAGCCAAGATTGTGCCATTGCACTCCATCTCAAAAAAAAAAAAAAAAAAAAAGTCCAGGTTGGGAAGGCCTAAGAGCTGCTTCCTCTGCGAGTGTAGCTGGGAGCAGTCATGGCTGTGATGAGGAGAGGCTGGGCACTCAGGGCTGGCCCACACATGCACACATAAACCACAGTCAGATTGCATCACTAACAGCCATTCACACGCCTTTATTTCAGACCTAACATTTGAATCTAAAATCAAACTACTGCACTATTACATGTTGCACCATCTTGTATACAAGGAGACTTCAAAAAGCTCATGGAAAACTACAATTAAGAGATTAAAATAAAAAATATAAACTTTCTCAATATAGGCTCCATCAAGTTCAAGACACTTTTGTAAGTGATATTAGCCATCTAGTCAACCTTCAGAGAACTGAGGGTCCTGGGAATTTAACCATGTCAATATAGTCATTTTTACATTTATTAACTGAAGAAAAATTAGTGCCCTTTAAGAATTTTTTAAGATTAAGGTATAAAAAAGGGGCCAAATCAGGACTATAAGGTGGATGCCTAATGATTTCCCACTGAAACACTCCCCAAATTACCCTTGTTTGATGAGAGGAATGAGCAGGAGCATTGTTATGATGGAGAAGGATTTTCTAGTGAAGCTTTCTTGGGCATTTTTCTACTAAAGCTTTAGCTAACTTTCTCAAAACACATTCAAAATAAGCATATACTATTGTTCTTTGGCCCTCCAGAAAGTCAACTAACAAAATACCTTGACCATCCCAAAAGACTGTTGCCATGATCCTTGCTCCTGACTGGTCCACTGTTGCTTTGGCTGGACCACTTCCACCTCTTGGTAGCCAGTGCTTAGATTGTGCTTTGTCTTCAGGATCATACTGGTAAAGCCACGTTCCATCTCCTGTTACAATTGTTACAATTCTTCGAAGAAATGCTTCAGGATCTTGATCCCACTTGTTTACAATTTTCATTGAAAGCTCTGTTTTTGTCTGTAGCTGATTTGGGTGCAACAGTTTCAGCAGCCATCAAGTGGAAAGTTTGCTCAAGTTTAATTTTTCAGTCAGAATTATGTAAGCTGAACCAATTGAGATGTGGATGGTGTTGGATATTTTTTCTGTTGTTAAACATTGGTCCTCCTCAATTAGGGCATGGATAATATGAACTTTTTCCTCAAAAATTGATGTGGATGGTCTGCTGCTGTGGGCTTCATCTTCCATATCATCTTGTTCCTTCTTAAAATGAGCTATCTGTTCATAAACTGCTGACTTCTTCAGAGCATCATTCCTATAACGTTTTCATAAAGCATCAATGATTTCACCGTTCTTCCTACCCAAGAATCACCATAAATTTGATGTTTGTCCTTGCTTCAGTTTTAGCAGAATTCATGTCGCTCTGATAAGCGTTCTTTTCAAAATGATGAAACCATTCTTAGTGCCTCAAACTAGATCCCGTTCAGACATGTTATAACAAGTTAGTACGAGTTTATTTTGGTGCAAAAAATGGAAACCATAGTTTCCATTTCCATTTCCAATGCATATTTCTTTCATTATACGCATTTTCCATGAACTTTTTGAAGACCCCTCATATAACTTGTGGCCTACAGTTAGGTTGAGCCACTTTAAGGGCTAGTCTGAAGACCAAAAGGAAGAAGTCATGAAATAAGGCAACATTTGATTGGATACTCAGGACTCACAAGGGGAATTTCCCTGGCATCCCCTTTGTGGTAGTAAAAATAGCAAAATATAAGACAACATTAGTTACTGCAACATGCTAATGTATATTTGAGGATAGACAAGCATCACAATTTTAAAAGGATGACATAGAATATAAGATTTGTTTCCTTTCTCCTAGAAGATTGCAGACCCAAAAATAAAATTTTAAAAAGTGCTCCAGAAAAGTTCCTCGAATTCAAGAATAGCTTTCATGATCACATATTTAAAATATTTGTTGACCACGTACTATGTTCTGCACCCTGTGGTAGTTTCTGAGGTTACATCATTGAACAAGACAGACATTATCTCTAACTTCACCATGCATAATCTAGTGGAGAAGGCACCAACACTTGCACAATTAATGCTGTCATACAAGTGCTACAAAGGAGAATGTGACTGCTATGAGACTGAAATTGTCTTCGTTCGTTTAGTGTTGCTATAACAGAATATGGACATTGTCTTAAGTCTGTTTAGTATTGCTATAACAGACTACCCGGGGCTGAGTAATTTATAAAGAAGAGAGATTTATTTGGTTCACAGTTACAGAGGCTGGAAAGCCAAAGGGCTTGGCGCTGGCATATGCTCGGCTTCTGGTGAGGCTTGCGTTGCATCACAGCATGGAAAAGAAGCAGAAGAGGAAGCAGGCATGTGCAGAGAGACAAAGCAAGAGAAGCAACATAGCTTTGTAACAACCTATTCTTGCAAGAACTAATCGATTCCTGAAAGAACTCACCTAGTCTCTTGAGAAAGACATCAATTCATCTTAATGACTTAGTCACCTCTTAAAGGCACCATCTCCCAACATTATGACGTTGGCAATTACATTTTCGCATGAGTTTTGCTGGGGACTCTCAAACCATAGCAAACATCATGGGGTCCTATCTAAATGGGAATGTGGTGTGGGAGGAGGGAATCAGAGTTAATTTTTTAAATAAGTGATTTAATGGAGATTCGAAGGATAAAGAAGGGTTATCTGAATATAGAGGAGAATAAAAAAGAATACTGGGGAGCAGAGGAAGCAACAAGGAAAAAGGCCCATGGGCAAGGAGTGAAAGAATGCCCAAGAGGCTGGAATGGCAGGAACAAAAGCTAGCTGGGGAGGAACTAGATTACCCAGTGTCTTAGAGGCCAAGTTAAAGATTTTGTTCCCATACTGGGTGCAATAGAAAGTGCACCCACTGGAGTGTTTGAAGCAGGGGGAGTGATACTTGTTATGAATAACACTTAAAATCTTAAGGAAATTGAACACTCGAACAAAGGATTTTTAGCAAAGCAATCTTACTTTTCGTAGAGGGGTGCCTCTTTGGCCAGTTGCCATGACAGCACACTCGAACAAAGGCGCACGAGAGCCTTTATTTTTGACACAAGTCTTGGCTGGGGTTGGGTCGTATAATTTAAGCTAATCTTGGTTGGCTAAACATTTGATTTTTTTTTAGAAAGGGTGGGCACGTAAAAGAAAGTGGAGAGGAAGGGAAATGGGTGTCTGTAATGAGCTAGAAAGTTAGTCCTTTTTTAAAATAAGGAAAGAAATGCGAGCTGGTATTGATAAGTCCTGGTATTGTGGTGTGCTTGAGCATTTAACAAAGGCAAAAAGGAAAAAAGGAGAAAAAAAAGGGAGGGTACTATGAATTAAAGAATAAAATATTGATCAGATTATTTGAAGAGAAACCTCATCATATCCCACATACTGAAGGGCAAGAATGAATATGAGGAAAGTTGTCAGGAGGCAAGAGACAACAGGGGCCTGGACAGAAAGAGATGGACTCATGGTATATTTTGAACATATAATCAGCAGGACTTAGTAAAGACTTGGACATGAGACATGAAGAAGGTGTCAAAGATGACTCTCAATGTGGTGTTCAACTTGAGCAACTCTACAGATATTGACCATTGACCACAGGGGCTTTGGAGGAAGGGTGAATTTGGAGGGGAAATGGTGAATCCAGTTAGAATTCCAAGGATGACTTTGGACAAAAAGGAGAGGTCTGATTTGAAGGTACACATTTGGGAATCAAATGAATAGGATCCACTAAGGAGAGAGCACAGAGAAATAGAAAGCCCAGGACTGCACCCCGAAGAATGCCAGGATTTATAGGTTGGGTGGGGGAGGATGAGGCAGCAAAGGAAGCTGAGTAGTGGTCACTGAAACAGGAGAGAAACTAGGAGAAGAGGATGCTTGTGGCAAGTGATGGAAGAGAATATTTTAGGAAGGTGATGATCAACACTATTGAATGTTGCTGCCAAGTTGAGAAGGACCAAGATGTCTCTGTTGTTGTTAGCAATTCCCATGCCCTTCCTTGGGCGAGGCAGATTTTCTGGGTTGTGAGATAGAAGATAGTATGCAGTGGGTTGAAATATAACTGGAAAGTGAGAAAATGTGACTTTAATGGGGAGAAGGGGTGTGGTGTGGAGCTGGAGACAATGGGGCATTGAAGGAAGGATACTAAAGATGGAAGCGACTTGATTGGGTTTCCACTGCTGATTAGAAGGATCTATTATTTGACAGGAGGAGATTCAAGATAGCTCCACCGGGAAAGTCAAAAGGGATGGATTTAGAGCCATCTCTTAAAGGCACCATCTCCCTGGATTTAGAGCCCAGGAGTGAAAGGCTGACTGGACATTCTGTACTGGGGGAATGTGGTGGGGAGGTGGGTGGGAGTTGTTGACTGTTAACTTCTCAGTACGGTAATCTGGCTGGGCCGTGTGCTGGGAAATCCCTGACATCAGTACTTTCAGGTTTCTCTTCCTGGGCCATCTGATTCCGCTGAGGAGAAGCTTCCAGCATCTTGCCTAGAGGGAGAAGATCTGCCTGCCTGCATTCTGAGAGCTGAGTGAGAGGAGAGGCTGCCCACCACAGCTTCCAGCAGACATAACTCATTTCATTCTCTTGTGCTTTTAGGAGCCTTACCTTCAGTTGTGTCTAATGTTCTCGGTCCTGAGACTCTCTGCTTTCTCCACAGACTGAATCTCCAGTCTCCTGATGGGGCTGGGGAGAGGCAGTGGTGGAGTGGGGTTGGGGAAACTGCAGAGCCAATTGCTTTACTTTCACTTCCAGGAGTGCCTTCTTGAGCTGTTTGCGCGTGCTGTGATGGAAACCTCGTTAAGCTCAGCTTTCTGCACTGCCACATTTGTTTCTCATCAGTTTACCAACTTCCAGAACCTCCTCGTTCACTCTCCTGTTCCCTCCTGTTCTCTCTTTACTGTGGTTTGGTAGGGCGTCAGGAGAGGTCAGAATTAGATGCAGGTATTCAATCTGCCATCTTTATCCAGCAGTCAGTGTCAAAGCCTGTCGATTGTGGAGGAATATTTTGGCTCTTATAAGAAAGGAAAAGGCCCCAGTGTCCTGTCCCTTCTGATGCTGTGTGGATACCAACACCCTAAACAATGCCACCCACCCAGCTGTGTCAAACCAAACCAAGCAAAACAATGAGCACACATAGATGGCAAACTGCAGGGCCCGAGGCTCAGGCAATTCGTATTTGGAATTATTAATATACGGACCCAAAGCCTTCTGCCCACTACATCAGCCACCAAAGACCAAATGAGATAAATTTAGGAACATGTTCGTCTTCCTACTATAATCATTAATAAAAGGCCCTTTAAGTTCATGAAGAGAAATGATTTCTTCTTTTTCGATGCCTACAAAGAAATTTCATTAAAAATATTAACAGAAATCCAAATAAAAGAGAAAAAGAACCTTATCATAATCCTATCTGCTCAACACGTGGTTTGGTTTGATTTGGTTTGTTTTTTTCCAGGTTCTCAACCAGTTGTGGTCCACAGACATTCATAATTTGACAAAAAGGATCTATTTCTATGTCAACTCTGATTGGTTTGTGAAAGTGGGCTTTTCCCCAAATCCTTCCAGTGCCTAAGCTGGGCCCCTTTGGGAAGAGCATTAACTGTTTTGGGTCACTGGCACACAAAACAGTGCTTTAATTGTCTAAAACCAGGGATAAGAGTATTATCCCCTCCTTCTAAGGCGGCCCGTGGTCAGGTGCTTAAGCACATGAGGGAGGCAGACACTGCTCTGGGGATGATTTGCAGGTTGGAGAGAACCTGGCTCCAGGTATTTCCTTTCAGTCAGCCACAGGGCCTAGCTTCCCCCCGAGCAGAGTCTCTTTTTGGAAGTTTAAGACATTGTGTCTCATAGCAGTACTGATCTGGAGGATTAGGAAGAACCTTCGAGGCCCTCTGGCCAGCACCCCTGATGAGTGGCTGTCTGTCCTCTGCCGCGCACTTCCATGGCTTGGAAACTCACTACTGGAAGGCTCCAGTGACGTTCAGACATATATCTGGGACTAACTACAGTTGACACTTGAATACAATGGGGGTTAGGGGCACTGAACCTCCCCTACCCCTTGCACAGTCAGAAATCTCTGTACAACTTTTGGCTTTCCGAAAATATAACTACTAGTAGCCTACTGTTGACTGGAAGCCTTACTGATAACATAAAGAGTTGATTGGTTAGCACGTATTTTGTATGGCACACACTCACACACACACACACACACACACAGAGTATTCTTACAATAAAGTCAGCTAGAGAAAAGAAAATGTTACTAAGAAAATCCTAAGGAAGAGAAAATATATTAACTATCCATTAAGTGGAAGCAGATCATCATAAAGGTCTTCATCCTCATTTTCTTTACGTTGAGTAGGCTGAGGAGGAGGAGGGATTGGTCTTGCTTTCTCAGGGGTGGCAGAGGTGGAAGAAAATCTGAGCATAAGCAGGCCTGTGCAGTTCAAACCTGTGATGTTTAAGGGTCAGCTGTGATTCGTTAAGCCCTTAGCCCCCCTCCCACCCCCCGCCTTTACAGTTTTGAGCAGGGAGCATGGCCAAGAGAGGCCAGGCTGGACTGGGCACTGCAGTGGGGATTGGGGATACCCAGATGCAGCTTGGGTTCCAAGTGAGCAGACATGGGCACAGAGAGAAAGCCAGGTTAATGTAGCCCCAGAAGGCCTGGCCAGCAGCGGTCCCTGAATTCCAACTGTGTGTCAGTCTGATACGGTCCCCGGCATGAACACACTTAACTATCTGCAGCTCCCAGCGACATTCTGCTTTCCAGTTCTTGACACCTGCTGATCTGTCCTTATCCACAACCATCCACCCTACCCCATCCCCACCTCACAGTCCCTGCCCCAGACCAGGTCCTGACCCCTAAATCAGATTGTTCTATTTAGGGAATAGCAAAGCTTACAGCTCCCTGTGGTGGATACTAGACTGTCCCCTGTCACCCATTCAATGGCCTTCTGGAGTGCCTCCTTGTTTTGTAGCCGACAAAAAGCTAAAAACTCCATTTCCCGGGTTTCCTTGCAACCAGGGCTCTGATGGGCTCAGATTCCACCAATGAGAGAGGCAAGCATGAGGCTTCTTCCACTGGGAGCTGAGCCAAGAGGGGCGGGGACTGTGCAAGACAATCAGTCATTCTGCCTGCTTGGAGGTCGAGGAGGCAGTGCGACTGTGGTGGTGACCCCTTACTGATGGATAGCTTTCTGCAGGGTGGCGCTTCAGACCATGCTGCTGAGGCTGGGAATTGTTCCTGGAACCGCCTCCCTATAGTCAGCTTCTCCAGCTCTTCAAGGGATTTTGTAAACCATCTAATAGTAATGAACCCCATGAACTGGCCAGAGTGTTTTCTGTTGTTTACAAGAAAACCCTTTTTTAATGTACCCTCAGATGCTGGTTGACATAACATTTAATATGTATATTAATAGTTAATATCCACTTATTGATATCCTGTGACATTCCAATCACACATCTATGCATGTATCTATGTACATGCTATGTACATATATAGGTATATATACCTATATATATATATATACACTGTGTCTGGATATATTTATATATACATATATGCACATATAGTATACACATATACACACATATATACACACACGTGTATATGTAAGGTATACAGGAGTATTTAAGTATTTAAGATATATGGGAGGATGTGCATAGGTTATATGCAAATACTATATAATTTTATATGAAGGACTTCATCATTTGTGGGGTTTTGGCATGTGGGGGGCTTCTGGAACTAATCCCCACAAATTCCAAGGGAATGACACACATGCATATACACACACGTGTATATGTTTACTTATATATACACATACATATATACCATATATACACATACATATATGCATACATACACATACATACATATATACATACATATATACTCACAAATACACATATATACACATACATATATACACATACATATATGCACATACACGCCCATACATATATGCCCATACACATATGCACATACATGCCCATACATATATACACATACATATATGCACATTATATATACACATACATATATACCATATATACACATACATATATGCATACATATACATACATATATACATACATATATACCCATATATACCCATACATATATACCCATACATACACATACATCTATACCCATACATATATACACATACATATATACACCCATACGTATATACACCCATATATATACATATACATATATACCCATATACATATATATGCTACATCTTATTATATTATATTATATATATTTTATATAACATAATATGTATTATACCCATATATACATATATATGTATGTGTATATGGGTATAATATATATGTATGTGTATATATATATGGGTATATAAAAGTATGTGTATATAAATATGGGTATATATATGTATGTGTATATATGTATGGTATATATGTATGTGTATATATGGGTATATATGTATGTATATATGTACGTATATGTATGCATATATGTATGTGTATATATGGATATATATGTATGTGTATATATAATGTGCATATATGTATGTGTATATATACTTGTGTGTATATGCATGTAAACACATATATACACGTGTAAATACACATGTGTACATATTCTATATGTGTCTATATATGAATATATACATGTATCCAGACAGTGTGTACATATATGTGTGTGTATATGCATATACAGTCATCACTTGGACTCGTGGGGGATTGGTTCCAGGAGCCTCCCCCCACGCCTGGATCCCACAGGATGAAGTCCCTGATATAAAATGGTATTGCATTTGCATATAAACTATGCGCATCCTCCCATATACCTTACATACTTTAAATCATCTCTAGATTATTTATAATACCTTATACAATGTAAATAGTTGTTATACTGTATTGTTTAGAGAATAATGACAAGAAAAATATCTGTACATGTTCAGTACAGACACTTTTTTTTTCAAACATTTTTGCTCCATGGTTGGTTGAATCCAGGCATGTGGAACGCATAGATAGAGAGGGGCTGGCTGGGCTCAGTGGCTCATGCCTGTAACCCCAGCACTTTGGGAGGCCGAGGCGGGCAGATCACTTGAGGTCAGGAGTTCGAGACTAGCCTGACCAAGATGGTGAAACCCCATCTCTACTAAAAATACAAAAAGTTAACTGGGCGTGGTGGCATGTGCCTGTAATCCCGGCTACTCAGAGGCTGAGGCAGGAGAACCACTTGAACCGGGGAGGCAGAGGTTGCAGTGAGCCGAGACCATGCACTGCACCCCAGCCTGGTGACAAAGCTAGACTCCACCTCAAAAAAAAGATAGAGAGGGTCTATGGAGTATGTTTGTGTGTATATGGTCTCACTTAACCTCAGAACAACCTCAGATCTAGCATTATTCTTACTTTGGAAACAAGCTGAGAGTCAGAGAATTGAACAACTTTCCCAAGGTTTTGTAGCCTGTAAATGGCAGAACCAGGATTGAATATAAAATTCTAAATCCAGAGACTTTGTTCCTTTCTACACTGGCATCCATGGTAGTCCTCTGAGACATATATAACTGCTATGCTTGAAATCTGCATTTCCTTCCACCTGGCACCCCACTCTCCTTAGATACCAGGCTTCACGTCACATCCAGTTTCTAAGATCCTCACAGTTCGATGTCTGTTTGGCAGCAGGGTCATCTGAGAAGGCTGCGGTGTGGGCCAGCACTTCACAAACTTTCATGTGCGTGTGAAGCCTGGGGTCAAAATGCAGATTCTGATTTAGGAGTCTGGGGCGGGGCCTGGGACTCTGCCTTTCTCACAATTGCCCAGGTGATGCCGCAGCTGCTACGGTCCCCAGACCACTCTTTGAGTAGTAAGGGTGGGGCAGTGTGGCATCTCACTCTTGGTTTTGAATTTCATCTCAGCACGATCTGGGGTCACTTATTTAACTAACGTGACTTCTCTGGGGCTCAGAATCCTCATCTGTGAAATGGGAACAATAATATCAGCCCCACTGAGGAATGTAAATGAAAGGAGATGGTACATAACACAGATCAGCTTCTCACTTGTTTTGGTTAGAATTGGAGGTGATTCCTCCATTGACATAAAACAGGAGGCTGTTATCCAGATAGAGCCGTTAAACTCTGGGTTGGGTTCCAAATCATTTGGGTTATAATGTTAGCTCTCTGCATCACCCCAGAAAAGTGATCTTAGTAAGATCCTTCTAGTCATTTTGGTTGAGACTTGTTTCAGGTGGTCTGGAAGCCCTATTTATTTAGGGTTATAGTTTTTTTGTTTGTTTGGAGACGAGTCTCACTCTGTCCATGCTGAGGTGCAGTGAAGCAATCTTGGCTCACTGCAACCTCCACCTCCCGGGTTCAAAAGATTCTCATGCCTCAGCCTCCCGAGTAGCTGGAATCACAGGTGCCCGCCACCACACTCAGCTAATTTTTATGTTTTCAGTACAGATGGGGTTTTGCCATGTTGGCCAGGCTGGTCTCGAACTCCTGACCTCAAGTGATCTGACTGCCTCAACCCTCCCAAAGTGCTAGGATTACAGGCGTGAGCCACCAGCCCGGCCGTGGCTATAGTTTTAAATGCTGCCTAGACTCCAAATTGCTGCACACAACCTGTCCCCAAGTCCGTGTGTGCACATCCATTATCTGGAGTTTCAGAAGGAGTTGCCCCCTAAGTGTGAGAGTCCAAACTTTCCCTATGACATAACTGGAAAAAAACAAAAGCAAAAACAAAACAAAGCTAGTTCCACTTTTATCCAGAGAGAACCGAAAGATAGGATCACATTTCCTCAAACTTCTAGTAAAGAAGTCAGGCTTGGGTCTGAGCTCTGGAGCCTGGAGCCAGCTGTAGGGCCGGCCGGTTGCCTGGAAACAAACAGTCCCACATAGGCCGGGGGAATATGCGCGCGCTGCCTGCCTCCATTGTTTTCTTTCCTGGAATAGCTGCTTGTTCTCATCAGCTAGTGTGGTCAGCATTTCCATTCAAGACCATATTGTCAGGGCTTTATTTTTAAGTCAGGCGTAAAAATGGGCCTTGAGCTGAAACTTGGAAGTTGGGCAATTAGCATATTTGAAAGGAAGCCAACTTGTCTTTTGTTATTCCGTGGGGCAGAAGGGGCTTTTCCATGCTCTTCTAAATGACAAAAAGCGTTTGTGTTTGGGGCATTTTCCAACGAAGCAGTAGGCATGGACCTGGCTGTTTACACACAGAAGCTCACAAGAACATTGTATCTGGGCTGCCTGGATGATGTCTGTAGGGGCTGCGAGACCCTAAGGATGTTCTCTGCTGACCAGAGGAACTGGAGCACTTTAATGTAGAAATTGGAAGCCAAGGAACTTTGTGTTTAAAGTAGAACTGCTGGAAGTGGCCAAGTCCACGGCTGCTTTCCAGAATGCCCTTAGAGAAAATGCTGACCCGCCGCCAACTGGCAAATAGGTCCTGAGTGCCTTCTCCCCACGAGGCACTAGTTTGGCAGAAATTTGGAGCTGGGCTGGGCAGTGATATGGAAAGAAGTAAGCGGTCTAAGTAGGAGGGTCATCTGTATCTAGAAAGATAAAAGCACAAGGTTAGTTAATGCCTCTTGCTGCAAGAGGAACCAGACGTGAAAGGGACAGGGAAGCCCAGGAGGGGAAGGACCATGAAGGATTGGGAAAGATTGCTGTGTACGTGTTGGGAGGTAGGAGGGCAGGTGGAAAAAACTATGGCTTTGGAACCCCTGACTCACGGTGTGACACTGGCAAATTTCTGGGCCTTGGGGAAGTATCAGAAATTATAAGAAAACTAGGAAAAATAGTACCAGGACAGAGCTGCTGTGGAATTGTTTAATGAGATAATGCATGTCAAGTGTTCAGCACATAGCAAATGGTAATTACCGTGTTTAAATGATGGGTATATTGGTTTTTGGAGTTAAATAATCTGAGCAAATGGATCTGGTCAGAAATCCTTGAAGGTCCGGGCAGCCGGTGGGATGAGTCTGGTGCACTGATTCCATGGCAGAGGGGCAGGACACTCTGTAGTCCCCTCCCCTCATCTCGTGCACACTAAACACATAATTGCTGGCTAATGTTTTCATAATGTACATAAACAGGACAAACGTATTTTCCCTATATTTCAGATGTAGAGATCAATATAAGTAGGGGTGTCAGATAAATCATAGGCTGTCCCAATGGGGCATATTTTTACTAAAATTATTTATACTAAAAAGTTGTTGGTTTTTATCTGAAATTCAGTTTAACTGGGTGTCCTGGAGAGAGAGAGAGAGAGTGTGTGTGTGTATGTGTGTTTATGCGTGTATGTGTGTGTGTGCATGCACGCACGCCCTAAGTCTAGAGACCCTATTCCTAACACCTATGTACCCAACACTCAGAGTTAACAAGTATCAATACTTTGCTATCTTACCTTGAGTTTTTTAATGTTTTAAAGAGAAAGTTACAGTCCACAGTTGGAATCTCCTTGTCATGCACATACCAACACCATTCTTCTCCAAAAATGCCCAAAATTGATTATATTCGTGTGTATCTTTATGTGGCTGTTCTACTTTTTCTATATGTGTATGTTTCCAGAAACAAAACACACTCTTGTTTTCTGTGCTTTATAGATTTACATAAATGATATCTTACTGTATTTTTCTTTCTGCCATATAATTTTATTTTAAACATGAAATTTTTGATAAAAAATATTATACGTGATATGCACATTGTCATCACCATAATACAGCCAATGCCTGTGCATCCATTACCCAGCAGAAGTGCCATCCATTACCCAGCAGAAGTGCCGTCCATTACCCAGCAGAAGTGGACCGTCGCCAACACTTTTGAAGTCTCTGTGTCTCCTTCTGAATTGCATCCCCCGACCCCACACAGAAGGTAACTGCCTCCGTGAGTGGAGTGCTTATTCTTTACATTTCTTTGTATTTATTTATTTATTTATTTATTTTTATTTATTTTTGAGACAGGATCTCACTCTGTCGCCCAGGCTGGAGTGCAATGGCACAAGGTCTGCCCACTGCACCCTCAACCTTCCAGGCTCAGGCAGTCCTCCCACCTCAGCCACCCCAGCAGCTGGGACTACAGGAGAGTGCCAGCACACTCGGCTAATTTTTGTATTTTTTGTAGACACAGGGTTTCACCACGTTTCCCAGGCTGGTCTTGAATTCCTGGGCTCAAGTGATCCATCTGCCTCACCCTCGGCCTCCCAGAGTGCTGGGATTACAGGTGTGAGCCACCGTGCCTGGCCATTCTTCGTATTTCTTTATAGTTTACCATAATATATGTAATTCTGAATGATAGTGCTCAGTTTTGAGTGAGTTTAAACCGTGAACAGAAGAGAACATTGTGCTGTTTGTATTCTTCTGGAGCTATGCTCTCTTGACTTCATATATTTGAGAGGTTCATTTCGTGTTGGTGAGTGTAATTATGGTTCATTGTTTCTTTTCACTGCTATTTACTATTCTGTTGGATAAACAGATATGGCCTAAATTGTCTTTCCCTGATTATTAATGATACTGATCATCTTTTCATATAAGTATTGCCACTTTCAGCTCCTTTTCTGTGGAGAGACTGTTCCGGTCATCTGTTTATTTTTCTATTGGGTTTGTCTTTTTTCTTATTGATTTGTAAGAACTCTTCATATATTCTGGATACTAACCCTTTATTGGTTACATATGTTGAAAATATTGACTTTTAGTTTGTGGCTTGCCTTTTCATTTTTTATGATATCTTTTGAGGAAGAAATAGTCTTAATTTTAATGTTGTCAAATGTATCAGTCATTTGCTTTTCCGGTTACCACTTTGGGGGTTAAGAAAATTTCCTTCCTTCCTTCCTTCCTTCCTTCCTTCCTTCCTTCCTTCCTTTCCTTCCTTCCTTCCTTCCTTTCCTTCCTTCCTTCCTTCCTTTCCTTCCTTCCTTCCTTTCCTTCCTTCCTTC